>NW_026712100.1:0-353953 GCF_026419965.1 Kogia breviceps
TCATTGGAAACCCAGCGGATGCTACACCGTGGGATCGGGAAAGCTTTCTGAAACTCACCTCAGTTTTCCTCTCCTGGTGCTCGTGTTCTCCATTCAGGCCCCCTTACTAACAATCTCCCCACTTGGAGACTCGGCGCCTTTCCATGCCTCTTTCGTACCGTCTGCAATTTGTCCGCAGGATGAACTGCAAGAGGGGGAACCAATGAGAGACTCGCTGGAGGTGTTTGGTCGGGCACATGTCACTCTCATTTCCCATCGCGAAGAAGAATTCACCAGCGGTTCAGCCTGCCACCGCGGATCGACAATAGGGCGTGAAGCCATCCAGCCGTGTTGCGTCCCACTCACAAAAAAGCGACTTGGGAAATGGAGCTCAGGGGCCCTGCACTTCCCAAACCTGCAGAGTTCTAAACGATAACTATCGCCCCAAAATATATTGAGCGCAGGCTACGAAGAGGCGCTGAACGCAAGGCAGAACTGCAGGAAACGGATGTCAACGGGTACATCGGAATGGCCCCGATAGCACATGAAAAGCGCCAGAACGTGGACAATGATGCGGTTGGCCAAAAAGGGCGTATGCGTTTTTTCCTGAATATATTCAGGAAAAAACGCATACGCCCTTTTTGGCCAACCAAGCAACCTGGGAGAGCAAATCAGCACTACAAAGAAATCTCTCGCCCACCCCCCCCCGGGGCAAAAGGGTCAGGCGAAAAAAGTCTAAAAACCAGAAAGGCAGGACAGGCCACGGAGTCAAGGGAGCCTTGTTAAGCTGATGGGCGGGATGTCAATGGCCAACAGCCAATCTTCACAAGTGTATCCTCTTTCCCAAACCATGTAAAACACAGAACCACAGAGCATAGGGCACTTCCACACATGGGCGTTGACCTTGGGAAAATGAAAAAATCAACCAGACACAGGGACCCCAAAGTTGAGGGCTGCTGTCTTGACAAGAACCTCCACTCCGGTACACGTTTCATATCCCAGGAAAGAGCCAAGTGGACAAAGACGAGTGGACAAGTGGACAAAGTCAAGTGGACAAGTGGTGCTACGTAGGTCCAATGGAGTGTCACTCAGCCATGAAATCCACGTCATGAGGCTGGTAGCAGCATCCTGAGTGGATTTAGGTACGATCATCCTCAGTGAAATCAGTCCCACAAAAAAAGAAACTTATGATATCACTTATCGAGGGAATGTAAAAATCGCTCCCCATGAACGGAATCCCCAAACAGAACAGAGTCACGCTTTTAGAAAACACACTTATGCCTGCTTCAGGGGAAAGGTGAGGTGCGGTGACGCATAAAACTCGAGTTTGAAATGAGCACAGATACCCTTCCGAAAACCGAATATGGAATGGACACGACCTACTCCTTGCTCAATCAACTGGACTCACCAGACCCTGTTCATCGCACAAGTATCTATCCGACTAGTAAGCATCTTAAAAGCTAAGTCTTGATATCTCTGTGTAAGTGCATCAAGTGTGTGTAAAGCGGCCTAAAACCAGCAGGGAAAATCAGCTCAGACCCATTCTGAGGATACATTTCCAACACAAAGAAGAAACAAGCAGGGCAAAACAGAGAGAAATTCTTCCAAAATGCGTTCAGGGACTGGCATGCAACCAGGATTGACCACATCTACAGCCCCAGCGGCAGAAGACATAAGGCTGGACACTCTTGGGGCTGAGACGATTGGTGAGGTTGGGAAAGCAAATGCAGACCCTTGAAAGGAATCCTGCGTGCTCCCCATTCCATGGCTCCCAACTCTCCAGGTTCAACGCAATCTTCCGACAGCGAAAGCACTCATTGGAAACCCAGCGGATGCTACACCGTGGGATCGGGAAAGCTTTCTGAAACTCACCTCAGTTTTCCTCTCCTGGTGCTCGTGTTCTCCATTCAGGCCCCCTTACTAACAATCTCCCCACTTGGAGACTCGGCGCCTTTCCATGCCTCTTTCGTACCGTCTGCAATTTGTCCGCAGGATGAACTGCAAGAGGGGGAACCAATGAGAGACTCGCTGGAGGTGTTTGGTCGGGCACATGTCACTCTCATTTCCCATCGCGAAGAAGAATTCACCAGCGGTTCAGCCTGCCACCGCGGATCGACAATAGGGCGTGAAGCCATCCAGCCGTGTTGCGTCCCACTCACAAAAAAGCGACTTGGGAAATGGAGCTCAGGGGCCCTGCACTTCCCAAACCTGCAGAGTTCTAAACGATAACTATCGCCCCAAAATATATTGAGCGCAGGCTACGAAGAGGCGCTGAACGCAAGGCAGAACTGCAGGAAACGGATGTCAACGGGTACATCGGAATGGCCCCGATAGCACATGAAAAGCGCCAGAACGTGGACAATGATGCGGTTGGCCAAAAAGGGCGTATGCGTTTTTTCCTGAATATATTCAGGAAAAAACGCATACGCCCTTTTTGGCCAACCAAGCAACCTGGGAGAGCAAATCAGCACTACAAAGAAATCTCTCGCCCCCCCCCCCGGGGCAAAAGGGTCAGGCGAAAAAAGTCTAAAAACCAGAAAGGCAGGACAGGCCACGGAGTCAAGGGAGCCTTGTTAAGCTGATGGGCGGGATGTCAATGGCCAACAGCCAATCTTCACAAGTGTATCCTCTTTCCCAAACCATGTAAAACACAGAACCACAGAGCATAGGGCACTTCCACACATGGGCGTTGACCTTGGGAAAATGAAAAAATCAACCAGACACAGGGACCCCAAAGTTGAGGGCTGCTGTCTTGACAAGAACCTCCACTCCGGTACACGTTTCATATCCCAGGAAAGAGCCAAGTGGAGACGTGGACAAAGACAAGTGGACAAGTGGACAAGTGGTGCTACGTAGGTCCAATGGAGTGTCACTCAGCCATGAAATCCACGTCATGAGGCTGGTAGCAGCATCCTGAGTGGATTTAGGTACGATCATCCTCAGTGAAATAAGTCCCACAAAAAAAGAAACTTATGATATCACTTATCGAGGGAATGTAAAAATCGCTCCCCATGAACTGAATCCCCAAACAGAACAGAGTCACGCTTTTAGAAAACACACTTATGCCTGCTTCAGGGGAAAGGAGAGGTGGGGTGACGCATAAAACTCGAGTTTGAAATGAGCACAGATACCCTTCCGAAAACCGAATATGGAATGGACACGACCTACTCCTTGCTCAATCAACTGGACTCACCAGACCCTGTTCATCGCACAAGTATCTATCCGACTAGTAAGCATCTTAAAAGCTAAGTCTTGATATCTCTGTGTAAGTGCATCAAGTGTGTGTAAAGCGGCCTAAAACCAGCAGGGAAAATCAGCTCAGACCCATTCTGAGGATAGATTTCCAACATAAAGAAGAAACAAGCAGGGCAAAACAGAGAGAAATTCTTCCAAAATGCGTTCAGGGACTGGCATGCAACCAGGATTGACCACATCTACAGCCCCAGCGGCAGAAGACATAAGGCTGGACACTCTTGGGGCTGAGACGATTGGTGAGGTTGGGAAAGCAAATGCAGACCCTTGAAAGGAATCCTGCGTGCTCCCCTTTCCATGGCTCCCAACTCTCCAGGTTCAACGCAATCTTCCGACAGCGAAAGCACTCATTGGAAACCCAGCGGATGCTACACCGTGGGATCGGGAAAGCTTTCTGAAACCCACCTAAGTATTCATCTCCTGGTGCTCGTGTTCTCCATTCAGGCCCCCTTACTAACAATCTCCCCACTTGGAGACTCGGCGCCTTAACATGCCTCTTTCGTACCGTCTGCAATTTGTCCACAGGATGAACTGCAAGAGGGGGAACCAATGAGAGACTCGCTGGAGGTGTTTGGTCGGGCACATGTCACTCTCATTTCCAATCGCGAAGAAGAATTCACCAGAGGCTCAGCCTGCCACCGCGGATCGACAATAGGGCGTGAAGCCATCCAGCCGTGTTGCGTCCCACTCACAAAAAAGCGACTTGGGAAATGGAGCTCAGGGGCACTGCACTTCCCAAACCTGCAGAGTTCTAAACGATAACTATCGCCCCAAAATATATTGAGGTCAGGCTACGAAGAGGCGTTGAACGCAAGGCAGAATTGCAGGAAACGGATGTCAACGGGTACATCGGAATGGCCCCGATAGCACATGAAATGCGCCAAAACGTGGACAATGATGCGGTTGGCCAAAAAGGGCGTATGCGTTTTTTCCTGAATATATTCAGGAAAAAACGCATACGCCCTTTTTGGCCAACCAAGCAACCTGGGAGAGCAAATCAGCACTACAAAGAAATCTCTCGCCCCCCCCCCCCGGGGCAAAAGGGTCAGGCGAAAAAAGTCTAAAAACCAGAAAGGCAGGACAGGCCACGGAGTCAAGGGAGCCTTGTTAAGCTGATGGGCGGGATGTCAATGGCCAACAGCCAATCTTCACAAGTGTATCCTCTTTCCCAAACCATGTAAAACACAGAACCACAGAGCATAGGGCACTTCCACACATGGGCGTTGACCTTGGGAAAATGAAAAAATCAACCAGACACAGGGACCCCAAAGTTGAGGGCTGCTGTCTTGACAAGAACCTCCACTCCGGTACACGTTTCATATCCCAGGAAAGAGCCAAGTGGACAAAGACGAGTGGACAAGTGGACAAAGACAAGTGGACAAGTGGTGCTACGTAGGTCCAATGGAGTGTCACTCAGCCATGAAATCCACGTCATGAGGCTGGTAGCAGCATCCTGAGTGGATTTAGGTATGATCATCCTCAGTGAAATAAGTCCCACAAAAAAAGAAACTTATGATATCACTTATCGAGGGAATGTAAAAATCGCTCCCCATGAACGGAATCCCCAAACAGAACAGAGTCACGCTTTTAGAAAACACACTTATGCCTGCTTCAGGGGAAAGGTGAGGTGGGGTCACGCATAAAACTCGAGTTTGGAATGAGCACAGATACCCTTCCGAAAACCGAATATGAAATGGACACGACCTACTCCTTGCTCAATCAACTGGACTCACCAGACCCTGTTCATCGCACAAGTATCTCTCCGACTAGTAAGCATCTTAAAAGCTAAGTCTTGATATCTCTGTGTAAGTGCATCAAGTGTGTGTAAAGGGGCCTAAAACCAGCAGGGAAAATCAGCTCAGACCCATTCTGAGGATACATTTCCAACATAAAGAAGAAACAAGCAGGGCAAAACAGAGAGAAATTCTTCCAAAATGCGTTCAGGGACTGGCATGCAACCAGCATTGACCACATCTACAGCCCCAGCGGCAGAAGACAGAAGGCTGGACACTCTTGGGGCTGAGACGATTGGTGAGGTTGGGAAAGCAAATGCAGACCCTTGAAAGGAATCTTGCGTGCTCCCCATTCCATGGGTCCCAACTCTCCAGGTTCAACGCAATCTTCCGACAGCGAAAGCACTCATTGGAAACCCAGCGGATGCTACACCGTGGGATCGGGAAAGCTTTCTGAAACTCACCTCAGTTTTCATCTCCTGGTGCTCGTGTTCTCCATTCAGGCCCCCTTACTAACAATCTCCCCACTTGGAGACTCGGCGCCTTTCCATGCCTCTTTCGTACCGTCTGCAATTTGTCCGCAGGATGAACTGCAAGAGGGGGAACCAATGAGAGACTCGCTGGAGGTGTTTGGTCGGGCACATGTCACTCTCATTTCCCATCGCGAAGAAGAATTCACCAGAGGCTCAGCCTGCCACCGCGGATCGACAATAGGGCGTGAAGCCATCCAGCCGTGTTGCGTCCCACTCACAAAAAAGCGACTTGGGAAATGGAGCTCAGGGGCACTGCACTTCCCAAACCTGCAGAGTTCTAAACGATAACTATCGCCCCAAAATATATTGAGGTCAGGCTACGAAGAGGCGTTGAACGCAAGGCAGAATTGCAGGAAACGGATGTCAACGGGTACATCGGAATGGCCCCGATAGCACATGAAATGCGCCAGAACGTGGACAATGATGCGGTTGGCCAAAAAGGGCGTATGCGTTTTTTCCTGAATATATTCAGGAAAAAACGCATACGCCCTTTTTGGCCAACCAAGCAACCTGGGAGAGCAAATCAGCACTACAAAGAAATCTCTCCCCCCCCCCCCCGGGGCAAAAGGGTCAGGCGAAAAAAGTCTAAAAACCAGAAAGGCAGGACAGCCCACGGAGTCAAGGGAGCCTTGTTAAGCTGATGGGCGGGATGTCAATGGCCAACAGCCAATCTTCACAAGTGTATCCTCTTTCCCAAACCATGGAAAACACAGAACCACAGAGCATAGGGCACTTCCACACATTGGCGTTGACCTTGGGAAAATGAAAAAATCAACCAGACACAGGGACCCCAAAGTTGAGGGCTGCTGTCTTGACAAGAACCTCCACTCCGGTACACGTTTCATATCCCAGGAAAGAGCCAAGTGGACAAGTGGACAAAGACAAGTGGACAAGTGGACAAGTGGTGCTACGTAGGTCCAATGGAGTGTCACTCAGCCATGAAATCCACGTCATGAGGCTGGTAGCAGCATCCTGAGTGGATTTAGGTACGATCATCCTCAGTGAAATCAGTCCCACAAAAAAAGAAACTTATGATATCACTTATCGAGGGAATGTAAAAATCGCTCCCCATGAACGGAATCCCCAAACAGAACAGAGTCACGCTTTTAGAAAACACACTTATGCCTGCTTCAGGGGAAAGGTGAGGTGGGGTGACGCATAAAACTCGAGTTTGAAATGAGCACAGATACCCTTCCGAAAACCGAATATGGAATGGACACGACCTACTCCTTGCTCAATCAACTGGACTCACCAGACCCTGTTCATCGCACAAGTATCTATCCGACTAGTAAGCATCTTAAAAGCTAAGTCTTGATATCTCTGTGTAAGTGCATCAAGTGTGTGTAAAGCGGTCTAAAAACAGCAGGGAAAATCAGCTCAGACCCATTCTGAGGATACATTTCCAACATAAAGAAGAAACAAGCAGGGCAAAACAGAGAGAAATTCTTCCAAAATGCGTTCAGGGACTGGCATGCAACCAGGATTGACCACATGTACAGCCCCAGCGGCAGAAGACATAAGGCTGGACACTCTTGGGGCTGAGACGATTGGTGAGGTTGGGAAAGCAAATGCAGACCCTTGAAAGGAATCCTGCGTGCTCCCCTTTCCATGGGTCCCAACTCTCCAGGTTCAACGCAATCTTCCGACAGCGAAAGCACTCATTGGAAACCCAGCGGATGCTACACCGTGGGATCGGGAAAGCTTTCTGAAACTCACCTCAGTTTTCATCTCCTGGTGCTCGTGTTCTCCATTCAGGCCCCCTTACTAACAATCTCCCCACTTGGAGACTCGGCGCCTTTCCATGCCTCTTTCGTACCGTCTGCAATTTGTCCGCAGGATGAACTTCAAGAGGGGGAACCAATGAGAGACTCGCTGGAGGTGTTTGGTCGGGCACATGTCACTCTCATTTCCCATCACGAAGAAGAATTCACCAGAGGCTCAGCCTGCCACCGCGGATCGACAATAGGGCGTGAAGCCATCCAGCCGTGTTACGTCCCACTCACAAAAAAGCGACTTGGGAAATGGAGCTCAGGGGCACTGCACTTCCCAAAACTGCAGAGTTCTAAACGATAACTATCGCCCCAAAATATATTGAGGTCAGGCTACGAAGAGGCGTTGAACGCAAGGCAGAATTGCAGGAAACGGATGTCAACGGGTACATCGGAATGGCCCCGATAGCACATGAAATGCGCCAGAACGTGGACAATGATGCGGTTGGCCAAAAAGGACGTGACGCATACGCCCTTTTTGGCCAACCAAGCAACCTGGGAGAGCAAATCAGCACTACAAAGAAATCTCTCCCCCCCCCCCCGGGGCAAAAGGGCCAGGCGAAAAAAGTCTAAAAACCAGAAAGGCAGGACAGCCCACGGAGTCAAGGGAGCCTTGTTAAGCTGATGGGCGGGATGTCAATGGCCAACAGCCAATCTTCACAAGTGTATCCTCTTTCCCAAACCATGTAAAACACAGAACCACAGAGCATAGGGCACTTCCACACATGGGCGTTGACCTTGGGAAAATGAAAAAATCAACCAGACACAGGGACCCCAAAGTTGAGGGCTGCTGTCTTGACAAGAACCTCCACTCCGGTACACGTTTCATATCCCAGGAAAGAGCCAAGTGGACAAAGACGAGTGGACAAGTGGACAAGTGGTGCTACGTAGGTCCAATGGAGTGTCACTCAGCCATGAAATCCACGTCATGAGGCTGGTAGCAGCATCCTGAGTGGATTTAGGTACGATCATCCTCAGTGAAATAAGTCCCACAAAAAAAGAAACTTATGATATCACTTATCGAGGGAATGTAAAAATCGCTCCCCATGAACGGAATCCCCAAACAGAACAGAGTCACGCTTTTAGAAAACACACTTATGCCTGCTTCAGGGGAAAGGTGAGGTGGGGTGACGCATAAAACTCGAGTTTGGAATGAGCACAGATACCCTTCCGAAAACCGAATATGGAATGGACACGACCTACTCCTTGCTCAATCAACTGGACTCACCAGACCCTGTTCATCGCACAAGTATCTCTCCGACTAGTAAGCATCTTAAAAGCTAAGTCTTGATATCTCTGTGTAAGTGCATCAAGTGTGTGTAAAGGGGCCTAAAACCAGCAGGGAAAATCAGCTCAGACCCATTCTGAGGATACATTTCCAACATAAAGAAGAAACAAGCAGGGCAAAACAGAGAGAAATTCTTCCAAAATGCGTTCAGGGACTGGCATGCAACCAGGATTGACCACATCTACAGCCCCAGCGGCAGAAGACATAAGGCTGGACACTCTTGGGGCTGAGACGATTGGTGAGGTTGGGAAAGCAAATGCAGACCCTTGAAAGGAATCCTGCGTGCTCCCCATTCCATGGGTCCCAACTCTCCAGGTTCAACGCAATCTTCCGACAGCGAAAGCACTCATTGGAAACCCAGCGGATGCTACACCGTGGGATCGGGAAAGCTTTCTGAAACTCACCTCAGTTTTCATCTCCTGGTGCTCGTGTTCTCCATTCAGGCCCCCTTACTAACAATCTCCCCACTTGGAGACTCGGCGCCTTTCCATGCCTCTTTCGTACCGTCTGCAATTTGTCCGCAGGATGAACTGCAAGAGGGGGAACCAATGAGAGACTCGCTGGAGGTGTTTGGTCGGGCACATGTCACTCTCATTTCCCATCACGAAGAAGAATTCACCAGCGGTTCAGCCTGCCACCCCGGATCGACAATAGGGTGTGAAGCCATCCAGCCGTGTTGCGTCCCACTCACAAAAAAGCGACTTGGGAAATGGAGCTCAGGGGCCCTGCACTTCCCAAACCTGCAGAGTTCTAAACGATAACTATCGCCCCAAAATATATTGAGGTCAGGCTACGAAGAGGCGCTGAACGCAAGGCAGAACTGCAGGAAACGGATGTCAACGGGTACATCGGAATGGCCCCGATAGCACATGAAAAGCGCCAGAACGTGGACAATGATGCGGTTGGCCAAAAAGGGCGTATGCGTTTTTTCCTGAATATATTCAGGAAAAAACGCATACGCCCTTTTTGGCCAACCAAGCAACCTGGGAGAGCAAATCAGCACTACAAAGAAATCTCTCGCCCCCCCCCCCCCCGGGGCAAAAGGGTCAGGCGAAAAAAGTCTAAAAACCAGAAAGGCAGGACAGCCCACGGAGTCAAGGGAGCCTTGTTAAGCTGATGGGCGGGATGTCAATGGCCAACAGCCAATCTTCACAAGTGTATCCTCTTTCCCAAACCATGTAAAACACAGAACCACAGAGCATAGGGCACTTCCACACATGGGCGTTGACCTTGGGAAAATGAAAAAATCAACCAGACACAGGGACCCCAAAGTTGAGGGCTGCTGTCTTGACAAGAACCTCCACTCCGGTACACGTTTCATATCCCAGGAAAGAGCCAAGTGGACAAAGACAAGTGGACAAGTGGACAAACACAAGTGGACAAGTGGACAAGTGGTGCTACGTAGGTCCAATGGAGTGTCACTCAGCCATGAAATCCACGTCATGAGGCTGGTAGCAGCATCCTGAGTGGATTTAGGTACGATCATCCTCAGTGAAATAAGTCCCACAAAAAAAGAAACTTATGATATCACTTATCGAGGGAATGTAAAAATCGCTCCCCATGAAATGAATCCCCAAACAGAACAGAGTCACGCTTTTAGAAAACACACTTATGCCTGCTTCAGGGGAAAGGTGAGGTGGGGTGACGCATAAAATTCGAGTTTGAAATGAGCACAGATACCCTTCCGAAAACCGAATATGGAATGGACACGACCTACTCCTTGCTCAATCAACTGGACTCACCAGACCCTGTTCATCGCACAAGTATCTATCCGACTAGTAAGCATCTTAAAAGCTAAGTCTTGATATCTCTGTGTAAGTGCATCAAGTGTGTGTAAAGTGGTCTAAAAACAGCAGGGAAAATCAGCTCAGACCCATTCTGAGGATACATTTCCAACACAAAGAAGAAACAAGCAGGGCAAAACAGAGAGAAATTCTTCCAAAATGCGTTCAGGGACTGGCATGCAACCAGGATTGACCACATCTACAGCCCCAGCGGCAGAAGACATAAGGCTGGACACTCTTGGGGCTGAGACGATTGGTGAGGTTGGGAAAGCAAATGCAGACCCTTGAAAGGAATCCTGCGTGCTCCCCATTCCATGGGTCCCAACTCTCCAGGTTCAACGCAATCTTCCGACAGCGAAAGCACTCATTGGAAACCCAGCGGATGCTACACCGTGGGATCGGGAAAGCTTTCTGAAACTCACCTCAGTTTTCATCTCCTGGTGCTCGTGTTCTCCATTCAGGCCCCCTTACTAACAATCTCCCCACTTGGAGACTCAGCGCCTTTCCATGCCTCTTTCGTACCGTCTGCAATTTGTCCGCAGGATGAACTGCAAGAGGGGGAACCAATGAGAGACTCGCTGGAGGTGTGTGCTCAGGCACATGTCACTCTCATTTCCCATCACGAAGAAGAATTCACCAAAGGCTCAGCCTGCCACCCCGGATCGACAATAGGGCGTGAAGCCATCCAGCCGTGTTGCGTCCCACTCACAAAAAAGAGACTTGGGAAATGGAGCTCAGGGGCCCTGCACTTCCCAAACCTGCAGAGTTCTAAACGATAACTATTGCCCCAAAATATATTGAGGTCAGCCTACGAAGAGGCGTTGAACGCAAGGCAGAATTGCCTGAAACATCCCTTTAAAAATCGCTACAGATCAACCGAATTACAATATAGAAGAGAGTTAAATATTTGAAAACACACTGATGCCTGCTTCAGGGCATTGGTGATGTGGGGTGATGCATAAAACAAGAGTTTGAAATTAGCACATAAACCGTTCCATAAACCAAGTAGGTAATCCTCAAGACCTACTTATTGCTCAATGATCTGTACTCAACCCACCCTATTCACCACAGAAGAATATATCTGAGTTGTACAAATATTAAAATGTATTTATTGATATCCCTGTGTAAGTGAATCACGTGAGTGTAAAGCGACATAACCACAGCAGTGAAAATCAGCTAAACCCCATTATAAACATAAACATTTTCAGGCAAAACCCATACGCCCTTTTTGGCGAACCAAACAACCACGAAATGCAAATCAGCACTACAAAGTATTCTGACTTCTCATTAGTCAATAGTGCCATTTTGGAAAAGTGTAAAGCAGAAATGCAGCTCAGGCCATGGAGCAAAGGAAGCCTCTTTATCCTGATTGGGGGGATGTAAATAGTCAACGGCCACTCTGGAAAAGTGCATGCTGTTTCCTTAACCTTCCAGAAAAATAGAGCTACAGACCATATGGCTCTTCCAATCTTGGGCGTATATAGTGGTAATACCAAAAGTCGACAGGACACAGGCATCCCTACGTTTAATGCTGCTCTGCTTAAAATGCCTCAACTTGGGTACAACATACATGTCCTTGAAGGAAGAAATGGATAAAGAATTTGTGGTACTTATGTACAATGTAATATTCCTGAGCAATTAAATCAATGAAATAAGGCCAGTTGCAGCAACTCGTGGAGACTCACGTACGATCATTCTAAGTGACGTAAGTCAGACATTAGTAGAGACTTATCATAAGGTATCAATTATACGTGGTATCTAAAAATAGCTACACATGAACTCACTTACAAAACAGAAACCGAGTCACACATAAAGAAAACACATTTATGACTTCTAAAAGAGAAAGGTGTGGTGGGGGTGATGCATAAACCAGGAGGTTGGAATTAGCATAGATACGGTTCCATAAACAAAATACGTAATCAACAGGACCTGCTGAATAGCTCAAGTAGCTGGACTCAGCACACTGCTGTCACTGGAAAAGCGTATATAAGACTGTAAGAATCTGTAAAAGAATTGATTGGTGTCTCTCTTTAAGTGAATCAAGTGGATAGATGTAGTGCAGGAAGAATCATAGTATTGAAAATCAGCTCTACCCCATTATAAAATTAAATAAAAAGAACAAAAAAAGACAGTGAGAGAGAGAGAAATTCTTACAAAATGTGTTCAAGGGCTGTGATGCAACCTGGACTGACCACATCTAGACACACAGCTGGATGGGACCTAAGGCTCTACACTCGTGGGTCTGAGAGGCTTGCTGAGGATGGGACAGCAAATGCAGTACTTTTACAGTAACACTGCCTGGCCCCCATTCCATGGGTCCCATATCTCCAGGTGCAGAGGACCCTTCCTCCAGGTAAAACATGAATGGGACATCCAGAGGATGGTACACCGTCTGTTCGGGAAGAGTGAGGAAGCGGTATCGCTTTGCACCAGTCAGAATGGCCAACCTCACAAAGTGTAAAACCTGAAATGCAGGACAGGGTGTGGATAAAAGGGAACCCTGACAAGCTGATGGTGGGAATGTAAATTGCTAACAGCCACTCTGGAGAAGTGGGTGGTGATTCCTTAAAAATCTAAAAAGCAGAGCTTCAGAGCATATGGCACTTCCACTCCTGGGCCTGTATCTTGGAAAAAATGTAAATTGACAGTACCCAGGCACTCCAAAATTTATGCAGCCCTGTTTACAAGAGCCCCTACTTGGAAGTTACGTAAACGTCCTTGGAAGGAAGACTGGATAAAGAAATTATGGTAGATATGTACAGTGGAATATTACTCAGCCATGAAATGAATGAAATAAGGCCATTTGCAGCCACTCAGAAGGACGTAGATGCATTCATACTATGTGGCATAAATCAGACAATGATAAATATCATATGATATTACTTATCTGTGGAATCTACATATTGATACAAAGGTACTATCTTACAACACAGAAAGAGCGTCCCAGGCTTAGAACACAAACTTATGGTTACCAAACTGGAAAGGTGTGTTGGAGGCACAAATCATGAGGTTGGAGTTAGTATATACATATTTTCAGAGAGAAAACTTGTCATCAAACTGGATCTGCTGTAGAGCACTTGGAACTCTTCTCAACACCCTTTAGTAACCTCAATGGGAAAATAATTCCAAAGAGAATGTATAGTCATCTCTGTATAAATGAATCATGTTGGTGTATATCAAAAATGAACACAACATGGTAAATCAACTATACCCCATTATAAATTTAAAATTAAATTATAGAAAAGAAAAATGATCACTAAATCCGTTTAGTCACGGTGGACGTGCTAGTGTCACATCCTTGGACACAGACACAATTTGATCCCAAGGCTGGACTGTTGTGGGCCTGAGGACCTCGGAAGGATACGCCAGCTAATTCACCCCCCTTGAACATGTAGTACTTGGTCCCCTCTGCATGGGATCACAATCTCCAGATCGAAGTGTGCCCTCATACTACTAAACCAACCCTCTGACACCCAAAGGATGGTGGGCTCTCTGGGCTGCATGACATTTGGAAAATCACCTGGTCTCAACATACCCTGGTGTTTGGGTTCCGACCTTCTGACTCCTTCGTTAGGGTCATCAGACTCTACACGACAGCCCCCTCAACAGGTGACTCTGCAGGGGTTTATGCTTGTTCGGGGGCTGAAGGGGAAGGGGATAGGAGGAATGGGACGGAAGCCCTTACATGTTTGGTCAGGCACATCCCGCTCTAAGTTAAAACCCAGGAACAGGACTTTCCCTACAGCTAAGGTTGTGTCAGTAACCAGAGAGGGACAGGAGAAATCCTGCCACCTTCTCTTTCCCATAACAACAATTCTAAACCTGGACCTTATAGGCACTTCATATTCACAATGCCTGGGAAGCTGTAAGTGACAACAGCCCTCAAAAAATGTCTTGGTGGGCTTCCCTGGTGGGACAGTGGTTGAGAGTCCTCCTACCGATGCAGGGGACATGGGTTCGTGCCCCTGTTCGGGAGGATCCCACACGCCATGGACCAGCTGGGCCCGTGAGCCATGGCCGCTGAATCTGTGCATCCGGAGCCCGTGCATCCTGAGCCTGTGCTCTGCAGTAGCAGAGGCCATGGCAGTGAGAGACCCGTGTACCACACACAAAAAAAATGTCTTGGGGTAGATAATCGAAATAGACTTCAAAACAAGGCAACCTTTCAATAACCCTTTTTCAAGGGGTACATTTTACTCACACTGTTCAAAAAAAAGCACACATGAAGATGCTCACCATTGCTTTATGTCAGACAAATGCAAATCAGATGTACAAAGAAGTATCACCTAGAACCACTCAGAATAGCCATCCTCACAATGTCTAGAAACAAGAAATGCTTCAGAAGGTGTGGAAAAAAGAGAAACCTACTACATATTATTCGTATATTTTAATCTGCTTTGGGTCCCCGTTGCTGCATGCGGCTTTTCTATAGTTGCAGCAAGCGGGGGCTACTCATCGTTGTGGTACGCAGCCTTCTCTTTGCGGTGGCTTCTCTTGTTGTGGAGCACAGGCTCTAGGCACACAGGCTTCAGTAGTTGTGGCACGTGAGCTCAGTAGTTGTGGCTCATGGGCTCTAGAGCGCAGACTCAGTAGTTGTGGCACACAGGCTTAGGTGCTCTGCAGCGTGTGGGATCTTCCTGGGTCAGGGTTCAAACCTGTGTCCCCTGCACTGGTAGGCAGATTCTTAACTACTGTGCCACAAATACTTCACTATTGGTGGCAATGCCAATTGGCAACAGCCACTATGGAGCACAGACTGGAGGTTACCAGAGTAAGGGGAGGCGGGAGGGATAAATTGGGATTGACATATACACACCACTATATATATATATATATATATTTTTTTTTTTTGCGGTACGCGGGCCTCTCACTGCTGTGGCCTCTCCCGTTGCGGAGCACAGGCTCCGGACGCGCAGGCTCAGCGGCCATGGCTCACGGGCCCGGCCGCTCCACGGCATGTGGGATCTTCCCAGACCAGGACACGAACCCGTGTCCCCTGCATCGGCAGGCGGACTCTCAACCACTGCGCCACCAAGGAAGCCCACCACTATATATTTTAAAAATAACAAATACGGGCCTACTGTATAGCACTTGAGGAACTCTACACAATACTCTGTAATGACCTGTGTGGGAAAGGAATCCAAAAAGGATTGGATATATGTATAACTGCTTCACTCTGCTGTGTAGCAGAAAGTAACACAACATTGTAAATCAACTATACTCCAAAGAAATTGAAATGAAATGAAAGAAAATAAAATAAAATAGAGTTACCAGATGATCCAGCAAGTTTACTCCTGTGTGCATATCTGAAGGAAAGCATAAATCGAAAAGACACATCTTCCCCAATGTTCACTGCAACACTCTTTACAATAGTGAAGACATGGAAGCAACCAAAATGTCCATCAACATACGAATATAGGTAAAGAATATGTGATACATATATATAATGGAATATGACTCAGCCATAAAATAGAAGAAAATAGGGGCTTCCCTGGTGGTGCAGTGGTTGAGAGTCTGCCTGCTGATGCAGGGGACACGGGTTCATGCCCCGGTCTGGGAAGATCCCACATGCCATGGGGCGACTAGGCCCGTGAGCCATGGCCGCTGAACCTGCGCGTCCGGAGCCTGTGTATCCTGAGCCTGTGCTCCGCAATGGGAGAGGCCACAACAGTGAGAGGCCTGTGTACCGCAAAAGGAAAAAAAAATAGAAGAAAATAATGTCAATTGCAGTAACATGGATGGACCTAGAGATGATTGTACTAAGTGAAGTGAGTCAGACAGAGTAAGACAAATATTGTATGATATCACTTCTAGGTGGAAACTAAAAATTGATACAAATGAACTAACTTACAAAACAGAGGCAGACTCACAGACTTGGAAAACAAACTTATGGTTACCAAAGGGGAAAGGTGGGGGGAGGGGTAAATCAAGAACTTGGGGTAAACATATGAATACTACTCTATATAATATAGGTAAGCAACAAGGACCTACTGTATAGCACAGGCAACTCTACTCAATATTCTGGGAATATCTTTATCAGAAAAGACTCTGAAAAAGAATGAATATATGCATATGTGTAACTGAATCACTTTCTGTGCAGCTGAAATGAACACAACATTGTAAATCAACTATACTCCAATAAAATTTAAATTACAAAATAAAGAAAATCACCTCATTTCAAAAGAAAAAAAGAATTCCCATATATTTTTATGGCTTGATAGCTTACTTTCTTAGTGCTCAATATTATCCCATTCCCAGTATATATTAATACTATATCATTTCATTCACCTATTGGAGGACACCTTAGTTTCATTCACATTTTGGCAATATTGAATTAGGTGCTATAAATATCCATATGCAGGTTTTCATCTGGAAGTATGTTTTAAACTACTTTCAGTTAATATCCATGAGAACACTTGCTGGATTGTACAGTAATGGAATGTTCAATATTATAGCAAGTGTCAATCAGACTACCAAAGTAGCTGCATTATTTTTCATTTCCACCAATAACAAATGTCATTTCCTAATGTTCCACATCCGCTACAGAATTTGTCCTTGTCATTGTACACATTTTAGCCATTCTAAGTGTTACATAGTGGTATGTAATTGTATTTTTAATTTGCTTTTTTATGGCAGCATGTAATCTGGATTATTCTTCTGTATACTTATATGCATGGTGTCTATTTTCTTTGGTGAGGTGCCCATAAAGTATAATGGTCCACATTTTATTTAGGCTGCTTTCATTTTTTTCTAACCAATCTGTACTGTTTTATTTCTTTTTATGCCTTATTGCATTAGTAAGGACTTGGAGTAAAATATGGAAAAGGAGTCATGAAAGGGGACATCCTTGTTTTTACCTGAACTTAGTGACAAAGCTTCATGTTTTTAACCATTAATCATGAGGTAAGATCAAAGTTTCCTGTAGATCTTTATTATCAACTTGAGAAACTTCCAGTCTATTTCTTTAACTAAGAGTTTTTATGAAGAATGGGTTTTAGGCTTTTTCAAAGGTCTTCTGAATCTAGTGATATGTTAATGATTGTCTTTAGGGTGTTGATATGATGAATATAATTATTTGATTTCAGAATGTTGAACAAGCCTTGCATAACTGGGATTATTCCTTCTCATTCATGATATAAAATTCTCTCAAAATATTGTTGGATTTGATTTGTTAATATTTTGTTGACGATTTTTGCATTGATGGTCCTGAGAGATATTGGTCAATTTTCTTTACTATTCATATGTTTCTCTAAGTTTGGATGTTATGGATTTAGTGTGAGACATTAATTTGGGGAGATTCTCAGTCATTTAAAAAAATTCTTTCTGTTCTTTGTTACCTTTATTTTCCTCCTGCTATATCCATTATGTATAGGTCACAGCATTTTCACTGTTTCACAATTATTGATTACTCTGTTCTGCTGATTTCTTTCCTGCCCATTTTTTCTTTTGAGATTTAAAGGTTTCTCTTGATATGTCTTCAAGCTCACAGATATTACTCCTCAGCCAGCCCCTTCACTGCTAAAACAAAATACGAGAGACTTGGTATTTTATAAACAACAGAATATTTTTGTTTTCTCATAATTGCTGAGGCTGAAAAGTTCAAGAACTAGTTACCAGGGGCTTCCCTGGTGGCACAGTGGTTAAGAATCTCCATACCAATAAAGGGGACACAGGTTTGAGCCCTGTCTGGGAAGATCCCACATGCCATGGAACAACTAAGCCCGTGCACTACAACTACTGAGCCTGCACTCTAGAGCCTGCAAGCAATAACTATTGAGCCTGAATGACACAATTACGAAGCCCATGCACCTAGAGTCCATACTCCACAACAAGAGAAACCACTGCAAGGAGAAACCCGTGCGCCGCAACGATGAGTAACCCCTGTGTGACACAACTAGAGAAACCTTGTGCAGCAACGAAGACCCAATGCAACAAAAAATAAATAAAATTAAATCTTTTGACTTCTGAGATGACTCACTCACATGGTTGTAAGTAAGAGGCCTCAGTTCCTTGACACATGGATCTCTCCTTAGGGCTGCTTGAGTGTCCTCATGACATGGAAGCTGGATTACCCCAGGATGAGTGATCTAGCAGAAACCAAAGCAGAAGCTGCAATGCCTTTGATAAACTTGGAAACTGCACTTTGTCATTTCTGCAATTTCTTATTAGTTAAACAGTGAGCTTTTTTCAAGTGTGAGGAGACACACAGGTAGATGAAGACTGGGAGATAATTAGGGGATAATTAGGGCCATCTTGGAGGCTGGCTACCAAAGTGGCTGACTAGACGAAGACTGAATTTTGTTTTCTTCACGTCTGGGGAGAAAATGGTCAGTGAATCCCATTGGTGGTCTTTGAGATGTACCAAAGCTACCTCTTGCTCTCACCCCCAGCCGTGTGGCTGACAGGATCTTGCTGCTCCGGCCATGTGTCAGGCCTGTGCCTCTGAGGTGAGAGAGCCAAGTTCAGGACATTTATCTACCAGAGACCTCCAGCACCTTATAATATCAAACGATGAAAACTCTCCCAGAGATATCCGTCTCCATGCTGAGACCTGGCTCCAGTCAGAGACCAGCAAGATATGGTGCCGGACATCCCATGCCAAACAACTAGCAAGACAGGAATGCAGGCCCACCCATTAGCAAAGGGGCTGACTAAAATCATAATAAGGCCACAGACACCCCAAAACACACCACCGGATGCAGAATTGCCCACCAGAAGGACAAGATCCAGACATACCCACCAGAACACAGGCACCAGTCCCCTCCACCAGAAAGCCTGCACAACCCACTGAACCAACCTTAGTCACTGGAGGCAGACACCAAAACAATGGGAATTAAGAATCTGCAGCCTGCAAAAAGGTGACCCCAAACACAGTCCCCAAAGCCAAATGAGAAGACAGAGAAACACACAGCAGATGAAGGAGCAAGGTAAAAACTCACCGGACCAAACAAATGTAGAGAAAACAGGCAGTCTACCTGAAAAAGAATTCAGAGTAATGATAGTAAAGATGATCCCAAATCTTGGAACTGGAATGGAGAATATACAAGAAACATTTCACAAGGACCTAGAAGAACTAAAGAGCAAACAAACAATGATGAACAACACAATAAATGGAATTTAAAATTCTCAAGAAGGAAACAATAGCAGCATAACTGAGGCAGAAGAATGGATAAATGACCTGGAAGATAAAATAGTGGAAATAACTACTGCAGAGCAGAATAAAGAAAAAAGAATGAAAAGAATTGAGGACAATCTGAGACACTTCTGGGACCACATTAAACACACCAACATTCGAATATCAGGGTCCCAGAAGTAGAAGAGAAAAAGAAAGAGACTGAGAAAATATTTGAAGAGATTTTCGTTGAAAAGTTCCCTAATATGGGAAAGGGAATCATTAATCAAGTCCGGGAAGTGCAGAGAGTCCCATACAAGATAAACCCAAGGAGAAACATGCCAAAACATATATTAATCAAACTATCAAAAATTAAATAACAAAGAAAAAATATTAAAAGCAGCAAGGGAAAAACAACAAATAACATACAAGGGAATCCCCGTAAGGTTAACAGATGATCTTTCAGCAGAAACTCTGCAAGCCAGAAGGGACTGGCAGGACATATTTAAAGTGATGAAAGGGGAAAAGCTACAACCAAGATTACTCGAACCAGCAAAGATCTCATTCAGATTTGACAGAGAAATTAAAATCTTTACAGACAAGCAAAAACTAAGAGAATTTAGCACCACCAAACCAGCTTTACAAGAAATGCTAAAGGAAATTCTCTAGGCAGGAAACACAAGAGAAGGAAAAGACCTACAATAACAAACCCAAGACAATTAAGAAAATGGTCATGGGCTTCCCTGGTGGCGCAGTGGTTGAGAATCCGCCTGCTGATGCAGGAGACACGGGTTCGTGCCCTGGTCCGGGAAGGTCCCACATGCCGCGGAGCAGCTGAGCCCGTGAGCCATGGCCGCTGCGCCTGCGCGTCCGGAGCCTGTGCTCTGCAACGGGAGAGGCCACAACAGTGAGAGGCCCGCATACCGAAAAAAAAAAAAAAAAAAAGAAAAAAAAAAAAAAAGAAAATGGTCATAAGAACATACATATCAATAATTACCTTAAATGTAAATGGATTAAATGCTCCAACCAAAAGACATAGACTGGCTGAATGGATCCAAAAACATAACTGGTATATATGTGGTCTACAAGAGACCCACTTGAGACCTGGGGACACATGCAGACTGAAAGTTAGGGGATGGAATAAGATAATCCATGCAAATGGAAATCAAAAGAAAGCTAGAGTAGCAATTCTCATATCCGACAAAAAAGACTTTAAAATAAAGACTATTACAGGAAACAAAGAAGGACACTACATATCATCAAGGGATCAATCCAAGAAAAAGATATAACAATTCTATATACTTATGCACCCAACATAGGAGCAACTTAATACATAAGGCAAATGCTAACAGCCATAAAAGGGGAAATCGACAGTAACACAATCATAGTAGGGGACTTTAGCACCCCTCTTTCACCAATGAACAGATCATCCAAAATGAAAATAAATAAAGAAACACAAGCTTTAAAATGATACATTAAACAAGATGGACTTAATTGATACTCACAGGACATTCCATCCAAAAACAACAGAATACACTTTTTCTCAAGGGCTCGTGGAACATTCTCCAGGATAGATCATATCTTGGGTCACAAATCAAGCCTTGGTAAATTTAAGAAAATTGAAATCATTATCAAGTATCTTTTCCAACCACAATGCTATCAGACTAGATATCAATTACAGGAAAAAAAATCTGTAAAAAATACAAACACATGGACGCTAAAAAATACTCTACTTAATAACCAAGGCATCACTGATGAAATCAAAGAGGAAATTTAAAAATACCTAGAAACAAATGACAATGAAAACATGAAGACCCAAAACCTATGGGATGCAGCAAAAGGAGTTCTAAGAGGGAAGTTTATAGCAATAAAATCCTACCTCAAGAAACAAGAAACATCTCAAATAAACAAGCTAACCTTACACCTAAAGCAATTAGAGAAAGAAAGAAAAAAAAAAAACAAAGTCAGCAGAGGAAAGAAATCATAAAGATCATATCAGAAATAAATGAAAAATAAATGAAGGAAACAACAGCAAAGATCAAACAAACTAAAAGCTGGTTCCCTGAGAAGATAGACAAAATTGATAAACCATTAGCCAGACTCATCAAGAAAAGAAGGGACAGGACTCAAATCAATAGAATTACAAATGAAAAAGGAGAAGTAACAACTGACACTGCAGAAATACAAAGGATCATGAGAGATTACTGCAAGCAACTATAGGCCAATAAAATGGACAACCTGGAAGAAATGGACAAATTCTTAGAAAAGCACAGCCTTCCAAGACTGAACCAGGAAGAAATAGAAACTATAAACAAACCAATCCCAAGCACTGAAATTGAGACTGTGATTATAAATATTCCAACAAACAAAAGCCCAGGACCAGATGGCTTCACATGCAAATTCCATCAAACATTTAGAGAAGAGTTAACACCTATCCTTCTCAAACTCTTCCAAAATAGAGCAGAGGGAGGATCTCTCCCAAACTTATTCTATGAGACCACCATCTCCCTGATACCAAAACCAGACAAAGATGTCACAAAGAAAGAAAACTACAGGTCAATATCACTGATTAACATAGATGGAAAAATCCACACCAAAATACTAGCAAACAGAAATCAACAGAGCATTAAAAGGATCATACACCAAGATCAAGTGGGGTTTATCCAAGGGATGCAAGGATTCTTCAATATATGCAAATCAATGTGATACACCATACTAAAAAACTGAAGGATAAAAACCATATGATCATCTCAATAGATGCAGAAAATTCTTCTGACAATATTAAATAACCATTTATGATTTTTTAAAAACCCAAGAAAGTAGGCATAGAGGGAACTTTCCTTAACATAATAAAAGCCATATATGACAAACCCACAGCCAACATCATTCTCAATGGTGAAAAAGTGAAACCATTTCCACCAATATTAGAAGCAAGACAAGGTTGCCCACTCTCACCACTATGATTCAACACACTTCTGGAATTTTTAGCTACAGCAACCAGAGAAGAAAAGGAAATAAAAAGAATCCAAATCAGAAAATAAGAAGTTAAGCTCTCACTGTTTGCAGATGACATGATACTATACATAGAGAATCCTAAAGATGCTACCAGAAACCTACTAGACTTAATCAATCAATCTGGTAAGGTTGCAGCATACAAAATTAACGTACACATATCTCTTTCATTCCTATACACTAAAATGAAAAATCTGAAAGAGAAATTAGGGAAACACTCCCATTTACCACTGCAACAAAAAGAATAAAATACCTAGGAATAAACCTACCTAAGGAGACAAAAGACGTTTACTCAACAAACTATAAGACACTGAGGAAAGAAATCAAAGATGACACAAACAGATAGAGAGATATACCATGTTCTTGGATTGGAAGAATCAACATAGTGAAAATGACTATACTACCCAAAGCAACCTACAGATTCAATGCAATCCATATCAAAGTACCAATGGCATTTTTCAGACAACTGGAACAAAAAAAATTCACAATTTGTATGGAAACACAAAAGACTCTGAACAGCCAAAGCAATCTTGAGAAGAAGAACAGAGCTAGAAAAATCAGGCTCCCTGACGTCAGACAATACTACAAAGCTACAGTAGTCAAGACAGTATGGTAGTGGCACAAAAACAGAAATATAGATCAATGGAACAGGAGAGAAAACCCAGAGATAAACCTATGCACATATGGTCACTTTAGTTTTGATAAAGGAGACAAGAATATACAATGGAGAAATCATGGCCTCTTCA
Organism: Kogia breviceps; assembly: GCF_026419965.1. Lineage (NCBI taxonomy): Eukaryota > Metazoa > Chordata > Mammalia > Artiodactyla > Physeteridae > Kogia > Kogia breviceps. Next base: position 23,209 of record NW_026712100.1, read on the forward strand.
GTAAGTGGTGCTGGGCAAACTGGACATCTACAGGTAAAAGAATGAAATTAGAAGACTCCCTAACACCATACACAAAAATAAATTCAAAATGGATTAAAGACCTAAATGTAAGCCCAGACACTATAAAACTCTTAGAGGAAAAAACATAGGCAGAACACTCTATGACATCAATCACAGCAAGATCCTTTTTGACCCACCTCCTAGAGAAATGGAAATAAAAACAAAAATAAACAAATGAGACCTAATGAGACTTAAAAGCTTTTGCACAACAAAGGAAAACATAAACAAGATGAAAAGACAACCCTCAGAATGAGAGAAAATATTTTCCAATGAAGCAACTGACAAAGGATTAATCTCCAAACTTTACAAGCAGCCCGTGCAGATCAATATCAAAAAAACAAACAACCCAATCCATAAATGGGCAGAAGACCTAAATAGACATTTCTCCAAAGAAGTTATACAGATTGCCAACAAACACATGAAAGAATGCTCAACATCACTGATCATCAGAGAAATGCAAATCAAAATTACAATGAGGTATCACCACACACAGGTAAGAATGGTCATCATCCAAAAATCTAGAAACAATAAATGCTGCAGAGGTGTGGAGAAAATAGAACCCTCTTGCCCCGTTGGTGGGAGTGTAAATTGATACACCCACTCTCAAGAATAGTATGGAGGTTCTTTAAAAACCTAAAAATAGAACTACCATATGATACAGCAATCCCAGTACTGGGCATACACCTAGAGAATACCATCATTCAAAAAGAGTCATGTTCCATAATGTTCATTGGAGCTCTATTTGCAATAGCCAGCACATGGAAGCAATCTAAGTGTCCATCAACTGATGAATGGATCAAGAAGATGTTGCACATCTTCAATATAAAATGGAATATTACTCAGCCATAAAAAGAAATGTAATTGAGTTATTTGTACTGAGGTGGATGGACCTAGAGTCTGTCATACAGAGTGCAGTAAGTCAGAAAGAGAAAAACAAATACTGTATGCTAACACATATATATGGAATCTAAAAAAAAAAGAAAGAAAATGGTTGGGAAGAACCTAGGGGCAGGACAGGAATAAAGACGCAGACATAGAGAATGGACTTGAGGACATGGGGAGGGGGAAGGGTAAGCCTTGACGAAGTGAGAGAGTGACATGGACTTATATATACTACCAAATGTAAAACAGATAACTAGTAGGAAACAGCTGCATAGCACAGGGAGATCAGCTCAGTACTTTGTGACCACTTAGACGGTGGGATACGGAGGGTGGGAGGGAGACGCAAGAGGGAGGAGATAAGGGGATATATGTATATGTAGAGCTTGTTCACTTTGTTATAAAGCAGAAACTAACACACCACTGTAAAGCAATTATAGTCCAATAAAGATGATAAAAATAAATAAATAATTTATGCCCCCCCCAAATTAAATATTTTTAAATAAATAAATAAATAAGAGCACTCAATAACATGGTAACTCTAAACCTAAGTGTTTTCAGTACTATAGTAACTGTAAACGGATTAATATCTCCTATTAAAGTATAATTTTTATATTATGTGCAACTACATTTTTTTCACAATATACAGGTAAAATAAAAGAATTACATTAGAAAGGAGAAAACATTCCATGTATTTTAAAACAATAAAACAATAAGCATATATCATGCCTATAATAAGAATATAATAAGCATATAATAAGCATATATAATATATAAGCATATAATATCATGCTTATAATAAGCATATAATAAGCATCTTAGGTAGTCTTTTTTTGTGTGTGGTAGGCGGGCCTCTTACTGTTGTGGCCTCTCCCGTTGCGGAGCACAGGCTCCGGACGCGCAGGCTCAGCGGCCATGGCTCACGGGCCCAGCCGCTCCATGGCATGTGGGATCCTCCCAGACCAGGGCATGAACCCGTGTCTCAGGCATCGGCAGGCAGACTCGCAACCACTGCGTTACCAGGGAAGCCCAATAAAGTAGTCTTTAAGTTCAGAACAATTTGTCATTATTGTAATTAGCATTATTATCCCAATTTCTTAAAAATATTTCAATACTTTTTCTATTTGAAAAACTGTTTTAATATTGTTTTCTTCACTCTTTTGTGGTCTAATACATGGTAAGTATTTAGTTGCTAAAATTACGTTAAAATATATGTTGGTTTTTTACAGCCAAACAAAACTGAATCAAGAAGAAATAGATAACTTGAACATACTGATCACTAAAAGCAAAATAGAATCTGTAATTTTAAAAAACTCCTTACCAACAAAAGTCCAGGATCAGATGATTTCACAGACAAATTCTACCAAATATACAAAAAAGAACTTACACTAATTCTTCTCAAACTCTTCAAAACGATTGAAGAGTAAGGGATACTTCCAAAGACATTCTATGAAGCCATCATCACCTTGATATCAAAAACAGGTGGGGTGACTTCTCTGGTGGCACAGTGGTTAAGAATCCATCTGCCAATGCAGGGGACATCGGTTCGAGCCCTGGTCTGGGAAGATCCCACATGCCATGGGACAACTAAGCCTGTGTGCCACAACGACTGTGCCTGCACTCTACATCCCATGAGCCACAATTACTGAGATTGATAGCCACAACTGCTGAAGCCTGCACACCTAGAGCCCATGCTCTGCAAAAAAAGAAGCCACCGAAATGAACAGCCTGCACACCACAATGAAGAGTAGCCCCCGCTCACCACAACTAGAGAGAGCCCGTGCACAGCAACGAACACCCAATGCATCCAAAAATAAAGAAAGAAATTGACTAAAACAAACAAACAAAAAACAGATGAGGACTTTTCTGGTGGTCCAGCAGTTAAGATTTCACCTTCCAGTGCAGGGGGTGTGAGTACAATCCCTGGTGGTGGAGCTGAGATCCCACATGCCTCACAAACAACAAACCAAAACAAAACAGTAGCAATATTGGAACAAATTCAATAAAGACTTTCCAAAAAAAAGCACAGAGAAAGACACTATCAAAAAAGAAAATTGCAGGCCAATATCTTCGATAAATTTAGATGCAAAAATTCTCATCTGAATATTAGAAAACTGAATCTGACAACACATAAGAGGATCATACACCATGACCAAATTTGATTCACCCCAGTGTCACAAAGTTGTTTCAACATAGGCAAATCAATCAACATGATACACCCCATCAACAAAGGAAAAAAACAAAAAAAAATGATCATCTCAATAGATGCCGAAAAAGCATTTGAAAAACTTCAGTATCCATTCATCATAAAAACACTTACCAAAGTGGGTATAGAGGAAACATATCTCAACATAATAGAAGCTATTTATGACAAGCCCACAGGCAATATAATACTCAATGTTCCTAAGGTGAAAGCCTTCCCGCTAAAATCCGGAACAAGACAAGGATTCCCACTCTCACCTCTTCTCTTCAACATAGTACTGGAAGTCCTAGCCACAACAATCAGACAGAAAAAAGAAAAAACTCTAACCAAATTGGAAGGGAAGAGGTAAATTTGTCATCATTTGCAGATGACATGATAATATATATAAAGGAAATCCTAAAAATTCCACCCAAAACCTACTAGAATTGATAAACAAATATAGCAAAGTAGCAGGATACAAGATTAACATACATAAATTGGTTGCATTTCTTGTTTTTCTTTTTTGTTAATTTATTTTGGCTGCATTGGATCTTCATTGCTGTGCACAGGCTTTTGCTAGTTGTGGCCACTGGGGACTAGTCTTCATTGTGGTGCACAGGCTTCTCATTGCAGTGGCTTCTCTTGTTGCAGAGCATGGGCTCTAGGCATGCGGGCATAAGTAGTTGTGACACACGGGCTCAGTATTTGTGGCTCACGGGCTCTAGTGTGCAGGCTAAGTAGCTGTGGCACACAGGTTTAGTTTCTCCACGGCATGTGAGATCTTCCTGCACCAGGGCTCAAACCCATGTCCCCTGTATTTGCAGGCAGATTCTCAACCATGGAGACACCAGGGAAGTCCCTGGTTGCATTTCTTTACACTAACAATGAAATATCAGAAAGGAAATGTGAACAAACAATCCCTTTTTTAAATGGCATCAAAAAAAATAAAAGACTTACGAATAAAACTCTCATCAAGGAGGTGAAAGATTTATATGCTGAAAACTACAAAACATTAGTAAAGGAAACTGAAGATGATTCAAAGAAATGGAAAGACATCCCATGCTCTTGGATGGGAAGAATTAATACTGTTAAAATGGCTATATTACCCAAAGCAATCTACAGATTTAATGTGATCCCTATCAAAATACCCATGACATTTCCCCCAGAACTAGAATAATCCTAAAATATATCTGGAACCATAAAAAGTCAGAACTGTCAACACAATCCTGAGGAAAAAGAACAAAGCAGGAGGCATAACCCTCCTAAATTTCAGACAATACTACAAAGTTAAAGTAATCAAAGCCGCATGGTATTGCCACAGAAATAGATACATGGATCAATGGAATGGAATAGAGATCCCAGAAATAAACCCACACACCTATGGTCAATTAACCTTCGACAAAGGAGGCAAGAATATACAGTGGAGAAAAGATAGTCTCTTCAGCAAGTGGTGTTTTGAAAGTTGGACAGCCATATGCAAATCAGTGAAGTCAGAACATACCCTCACAGCATACACAAAAATCAACTCCAAACGGCTTATATGCTTAAATATAAGATAAGACACCTGCAAACTCCTAGAAGAGAACATAAGCAAAACATTCTCTGACGTAAATCATACCACAGTTTTCCTAGGTAGTTCTCCCGAGGCAGCAGAAATACAGTGTCACCTACATACAAACTTTCAAGTTGAAAACTTTCAAAGATGCAAACGTCCATTCGCGTGTCAAATCATGTAAGTTAGTTTGTGTATCTGGCATACATTGTCACGTGCATGCATCCTCTATAAGTGGTTGTGCTTTTGTGTGCTTTACAGTACTGTATTATAGAGTACAGTAGTACAGTACCTTTATTTCAAGGCCAAGATGTCTGGAGGCAAGTGTAAAAGCAGTGGTGATGTAGCTGGTACTGTTAAGAAGCGCCAAGCGATAATGATGGAAAGAAAAGTGAAAGTAATTGAGAGAGTGGATCGAGGCAAAAAGATGTTAGACATCGCTCATTCTTATAACATGAATCATTCAATCACTGGCACAAATCTAAAGACCAAGGACAAGATCTTGGAACATGTGAAGTCTGCTGTGCTGACGATGTTGACAAAATATCGAAGAAGCATGGAAAAGTGGTGGAGGAGATGGAGAAACTTCTCAGTGTGCAGATGCAAGACCAACATCAGCGCTGAGTCCTGCTCAGCTTAATGCTGATTCAAGAGAAAGCTAAAGGCCTTTATGAAGACTTGAAGAAACACGGAAAAGAATCAGAGGGCACATCTTTTAATGTCAGCCATGGCTGGTTTCATCGGTTCAAGGCTAGAGCCAAATTTCACAATGTAAAAGTAAGTGGAGAGGCAGCAAGTGCATATAGGGTAGATGTCCAGGAACTTCCGGAAACACTTTAAGAAATGATTGATGATGGTGTGTATTTACCCGACCAGGTTTTTAATGTGGATGAGACACAACTGTACTGGAAGATGCCAGACCAAAATTACATCAGTAAGGAGGAAAAGTTGATGCCGGGCTGTAAAACAGCAAAGGATAGGCTAACTGTTGTTTCGTGGCAATGCTTCTGGTGAATTGAAGCTGAAGCCTCTCTTAGTTTATCATTCAGAGAACCCAAGAACCCTTAAAAACATAGCCAAGGGCTCTCTTCCTGTTGTGTGGAAGCATAACCCTAAATCCTGGATTGCACAGGCCACGTTCCAGGACTGCTTTTACCACCACTTTATCCCAGATGTAGAGAAATATCGCTTGGAGAAGGACATTCCAGCAAAACATTCTTTTGCTGCTCGACAATGCTCTGGGCCATCCCCCATCCACGAATGACTTTCATCTCAACGTCAAAGTAGTGCATCTGCCACCGAATACTACATTGCTCATTCAACCTATGGACCAGGGAGTTAAAGTGACTTTCAAGAAATATTACTTATGTCCCACTTTTTGTCAGGCAGTGAAGGTAAGTGACAAATCAGGAACAACCTAGGGACAACTTTGGAAGGACTATAACATCCACAAGACCATAAAAAACACTGACTTTGCACGGTGTGAGGGTATGGTGGGCACCGTGGATGGAGTTTGGAAGAAACTTTGCCCACAGTTTGTTCGTGATTTTTGTGGATTTGAGAAGGTAGATCAGAAGTCTGAAGAGGTCTTCAGCAACGTAGTGACCCACAGAGAGAAGCTGCAGCTAGATCTGCAAGAGGACGACTTCATTGAACTCCTTGTTGTGCAACATGAGGAGCTTGCTGATGGAATTGGAGGTCCAGAGAAAGGATGAAGAGGGACAGGAGGAAGACGAGGTAACAGAAGAACTGAAGAGATTCACGACACAGAGAATGGCAACGGAATCTTCTTTATTTGAGGAAGCACTGTTCGTTTTTGAGGTATAGGACCCGAACCTAGAATGGTACCCAAAGGTGGCAACCATTCAGAATGCAATCCAGTGCTACGCTACCTTGTCACCTATGATGAGAAAAAAGGAACTACTACCCAGACATCAATGGATCATTTTTTCAAGAGGGTAGATAGAATGAAATCCAGCAAGGAACCAGAACCTCTGCCATCAATGTCAGGCGTGAGTGAAATGGCAGCTTGCCCTCTGTCTCCTACTGCTGATAATCCTCCACCTCTACCTTCTCCCACCTCCTCTGCCTTCTCCAGTCAGTAACTCTTCTTGCCTCTTCCCTCCATGCCAGCCCCAGTATCAAAGCTGTCGTACTGTACTACTGTACTTTTCTACTTACTGTACTATCAGATTAAAAACATTTTCTTTATTTTTGTGTTTGTTTTTTATGTATTGTTTGCATGGAAAGTATTATAAACATATTACGGTACAATACCATAGAGCCGACTGTGTAAGTTGGGTACCTAGGCTAACTTTGTGGGACTTACAAACAAATTGGACTTACAAACGCACTCTTGGAACAGAACTTGTTCATATGGAGGAGACTTACTGTAAAATCAAAAAAGAAACAAGAACTAACCAAACTTATAAGCTGTTGCACAGCAAAGGAAACCATAATCAAAATGAAAATACACCCTATGGACTGGGAGAAAATATTAGCAAATGATGAGACTGACAAGGGCTTAATTTCCAAACTATACAAACAGCTCATACGACTCAACAACAAAATAACAAATAACTCAGTGGAAAAATGGGTAGAAGACCTAAATAAACATTTCTCCAAAGAAGACATAAGTAGAGCCAACAGGCACATGAAAAGATGCTCATCATCACTAATGATTAGAGAAATGCAAATCCAAATTACAATGAGGTATCACTTCACACAGATCAGAATGGCCATCATTAAAAAAATCTACAATTAACAAATGCTGGAGGGGATATGGAGAAAAAGGAACCCTTCTACACTGTTGGTGGCCATGTAAGTAGGTGCACCCACTATGGAAAACGGTATGGAGGTTCCTCAAAAATGCTATAAAGAGAGTTGCCATATGATCTAGCAATCTCACTTGTGGACATATATCCAGACAAAACTATAATTCAAAAAGACACATGAAACCCTATGTTCATAGCAGCACTATTTATAATAGCCAAGACTTGGAAACAACCTAAATGCTCATTGAAAAATGAATGTATAAAGAAGGTGTGGCATACATATACAACAGATATTACTCAGACATAAAAAGAATGAAATAATGGCATTTGCAGCAACATGGATGGACCTAGAGATAATGATACTAAGTGAAGTAAGTCAGAAACAGAAAGACAAGTAGCATATAATATCACTTATATGTGGGATCGAAAACAGGACACAAATGAATATGTCAGTGAAACAGAAACAAACACACAGATACAGAAAACAGAGTTGTGGTTGCCAAGGAGAGAGCGAAGGAAAGATTGGGAGTTTTGGAATAGCAGAAGCAAACTATTCTACATAGGATGGAAAACCCACAAAGACCTACTGTATAGCAGAGGAAACTATATTCAATATCCTGTGTTAAACCATAATGGAAAAGAATATATATATTAATTATATGTATATATAATTAATTATAATTAATTAATTATACAGAAATTAATACAACAATGTATAAAGGCTGCAGAGGGGGTGGAGAAAAGGGAACCCTCCTGCACTGTTGGTGGGAATGTAAACTGATACAGTCACTATGGAGAACAGTATGGAGGTTCCTTAAAAGCTAAAAATAGAACTATCATATGACCCAGCAATCCCACTACTGGGCATATACCTGGAGAAAACCATAATTCAAGAAGATACATGGGGCTTCCCTGGTGGTGCAGTGGTTGAGAATCCACCTGCCGATGCAGGGGACACGGCTTCGTGCCCCGGTCCGGGAAGATCCCACATGCCGCAGAGCGGCTGGGCCCGTGAGCCATGGCCGCTGAGCCTGCGCGTCCGGAGCCTGCGCTCTGCAATGGGAGAGGCCACAACAGTGAGAGGCCCGCGTACCACAAAAAAAAAAAAAAAGATACATGTACCACAATGTTCACTGTAGCACTGTTTACAATAGCCAGGATATAGAAGCAACCTAAATGTCCACTGATGGATGAATATATAAAGAAGATGTAGCCCATATATATAATGGAATATTACTCAGCCATAAAAAGGAACAAAATTTAGTTATTTGTAGTGAGGTCGTTGGACCTAGAGTCTGTCATACAGAGTGAAGTAAGTTAGAAAGAGAAAAGCAAATACCATACATGAACACATATATATGGAATGTAGAAAAATGGTACTGACGAACCTAGTGATAGGACAGGACTAGAGGCACAGATGTAGAGAACGGACTTAAGGACACAGGGTGGAAGGGGAGACAGGGACGTAGTGAGAGAGTAGCACTGACATATATACATTACCAAATGTAAAAGAGCTAGTGGTAAGCGGCCACATAGCCAGGGAGATCAGCTCGGTGCTTTATGACCCCCAGAGGGGTGGGATAGGGAGGGTGGAGGGAGGCTCAAGAGGGGGGATAAGGGGAATATACGTATACCTATAGGTGATTCACTTTGTTGTAAAGCACAAAGTAATACAGTGTTAGAAAGCAATTATACTCCAATAAACATGTATTAAAAAACCCACAACATTGTAAATTGACTACACTAGAAAATATTTCTTAAGTGCAAAACATTTTTTGAATGTAAGTTTTATTGTGTGTGTGTACCACAGGTTCAATATATATGAATTATGTCAAATTAATTACATTGTTTTTCAAAATAAAGAATTTTGGATATTCTACATCAGCTTCTCAATATAAACGCAGAAAAACTATATTCTTTTTTTCTAAAGTTCAGAAATAGCCATTTTCCTCATTCGGTATACTATAAACCACTAACTATTAAAAAGGGAATCGAGACCTCTTCCTTGCAAAGGATTATTTCTCCACTCACACAAGTTTAATAGAATGTTCCACAATGAACTGACTTCCCACCTTAGAGACATGAGATTTTTGCATCCTGAAATCCCTTTCTTGCAAAAATGTCCAATTAGCATCCTAGCATTACAGAAAATAAATGCTTTTTTCTGGATCTCAAATTCCATACAACTTTATCAAGACATCACGTATGTTTTTTTACACACACAGACTGTATTTTATTTTTACAACAGATAAATCAACTGACACCAAGCATTGTAAATGGATGACCACAACAAAAGCAACAATGACTGCAATTACCAAACACGAATCACACTCAGCCGATGTCAGAATATTGACATCCAGTCCAGTCATCGCTCCACTCTAACAGTTTCTTTACTTTGCAGTGAAAGACATCATGGATTTTTAAATTATCAGCACTCACCTGAGGTCTTTAAAAATCAACAAAAACATACTTTTGTGATCTCTTTCATTTATTCTGGTTCTAAGTGGTCATTTCTAAACGAAAGTATTTAAGTATGTTAACGTCATCTTATAACATCATATTTCAAATGACTGACTACTGTCTCTCCAAAGATGAAATATCAGGAACTCATAATTAGGGTCTCCAAAGATTTACTGCCTGAGTCTGTATTACCCTTCTGCTGAACTCCACACTGTTCATTATTCTCTGAGAATATTATTTTTCTTGTATGGCCAGCACACGCTCTTTCATTTCATGAAGTTTCTTCCTACAATTTTATGCTTAGTTTATTTCTGAGAATATGCATTATTTCAGGTTGATATTTATAGACACAAAGAATTCTCTATAATTCCCTGAGAGTTTCAAGAACTCCTTCTTCTTTTATTTTAATACCTAGATTCTGAAGCTCTCCACAAAGCATTACTAAAATTGCTTTTACATAAATATCTACATATTAATCACACATTAATGCATTTACAATTGTATTATGCTTTATTGCTAATTTTGGAGCATATACGTAGCTGTCTTATTTACCACCCTCTTGGAAATCATTTTAATATCTGCACTTAGGACTTGAAAGAGAATTGATAAATAAAAACATGAAGAATATGCAAATACAATTTATATTTTTCTCATAAAATTATCCAGAAAAAAGAAGAGTCCTGATACTCTGCAGGCATGATACTCAAGAATGTGTAGTCGGGCTTCCCTGGTGGCGCAGTGGTTGAGAATCTGCCTGCGGATGCAGGGGGCACGGGTTCGTGCCCCGGTCCGAGAAGATCCCACATGCCGCGGAGCGGCTGGGCCCGTGAGCCATGGCCGCTGGGCCGGTGCGTCCGGAGCCTGTGCTCCGCAACGGGAGAGGCCACAGCAGTGAGAGGCCCGCGTACCACCAAAAAAAAAAAAAAAAAAGAATGTGTAGTCTTCCGGCAGGAAAACATGCAGTAATCCATGTGGCAGAGTTTACCTGTGACCAGCTGGGGTTAGTGACCTGTGCATTCCTTACATGCAACATATCAGGAGTGGAAAAAGGGAATTTGTCAGTTGTGGCAATCAGTATCATGAAGATTTATAGCAGGTCATGCTCATATATTCAGCACAGGTACAATCAAAAGTTTGCTCAATTCTGGGAGATCTAAGTCTGTATCTGTTACCTCGTCTTTAACGAGGAAATGTCAGAACTGACTTAACAAAAAAAAAAGTGTTTGTTTGTTTTAATTACAGTCACGGTGGGTAAGACATAGCTCAGAACAGCTAATGTGACTTACTGATTCGTTCATCAGGAAATACAGTTTCACCTTTCCTGTTTATTCTCCACATCCTGTAGTAAGTTAAGTTTCAATGAAAGATAAATCTACAGGGTGAAAAGAAAAGAAAACTGACATGTGTTGAAAAGATCATTCTGACAGGTTTGACCACGTATGTCCGTGTTTCTGGAGATGGACACAAGCCAGAGCTCCCGACTCTGACGTTTTCGCTGATGTCATTCCCCTTGATCCTCAATTTGGAAGTGGATAAAAATGTTTTCTATGTTTTCTTCTTTAAGAAATTAAATCAAGAATGCTTTCTAGACATGATCCTCTAAAGATTTTCAGTCAGTGGTCATCAAGAGAAGAAAAGCACAGAATCTCATCCCCACCGAAGAGTGACATTCAGTCAGGCAACAGAATTCTCCCCAGAATCAGAGCTTCATCTTTAACATGCGATCAAAGGTTTTCACAGGTGCTGCCTCACTCTGCAGTCAGCCCTACCATATGGGATTGGCTCTGAGAATCTCACATCAGATGACTGACAAACATGTCATAGGACCCTGATCTGCTACCACATCCTGCCTCGCTTAATGATCTCCTGCAGGGACATTGGAATATTCCAGGATATTTCCTGGAGCCCTCTACTCTATACAGGTAAACTTCCAAGTAGAAACAGAAGCTTTGATTTTCACTGGGACCCCTGCTCTGTCCAACCAACCTCTCTAGAAATATGATGTTCTAACCTCTCCTGATTAGAACATTTCAAGGTCTCTCCCTGTGCTAATTTAGTAAAGGTAAAGGAGAAACAAGAAAGAGCAAACTATGCAGGGAGCAATATATAAGATTCCTTTCCTTAATGTATTTATCTGATATACCCAAATATTGAGAAATATAGATTCATTTCAGAATGGTCAAGAAAAGAGGAGGAGGAACCTCTATGCCAACAGTATATATAAAACGGAATCAATATTGCATAAGCTCCAGCCTAAGTTTAGCTACGAGGTACTAACTCTTCTCATAAAGAAGAAAGAGTTCTCCATCACTTGAAGCACACTGAGGCCTCAGACAGCTGGACACTGAGGGTGTAGTCTCCTCACGCGAATTCTGTACCTGCGTCACAGAGCAATGAAACAGTCCCAAAGAATTATTAAGGATGAGGTGGGGAATCGAAAGAAGAAAGATGAATCCATACTCTCCCCTAGCATCTGTTCTGCTGGATATTACCACCACCGTAGCCCAATATGACCTTCCCACTTTTCTCTGGGCCTCCCTACTTTCCACCTCCATCCTCTCAGTATATCTTACCTACACTTGGAAACGACTCTAGTTTTTCCACTGGTCTTTATCAACAAGTAATCCAAATAGCAACTGTGTATATAACTCCTTAGAGACCTCAGGTCTGACTCATTAATACATGACCTTCCAAGTCCAAAGTTTTCCTAATTCCCTTTATTTTTTTTCTAATTTCCATGTACTTACACTCTCAGGACTTCCACTGTTCTCGGGTTCGTGTTCCCTGCAAAATCTGTCAACCTAGACATAGACTTAAGTACCACCCTTTAATTATCTCCTAGGTTATCCAGTTTTTAAAAAAGCCTCAGCAAGCCTTATGGACTTTATTAAAGACTCTTTAAGATAACCCACGGGGGATAGCAGTACACCCACACATATCTATTTAATACACCCTCAGAGTAATGAAGACTCTCAGCTCTTCTCCTTCAACGTATGCAGTGTCTCGCCCATCTGATTACTGTCTGCTGTATCCCAGGTCCACTCCCTTCCCTCGTATTACATTCTTTCCCAATTTTGTATGTTGGTAAAATCAAATAACATAAAATATAACATGTTAATTATTATAAAGTGCAGCGTTCAGTAATATTAAATACATTCATATTATCGGGCGATCAACATCGCCATTTATCTTTCTAATTCTTTTCTACGTTTTAAAACTGTAACTCTATATCTTTTAAACCTAACTTTCCTTTTTGTTCCATAAACACATGAAAAGCATCATTACCCTCCCAGATCTATGGTTTTGACTACACTAAGTACCCCATATAATTGAAATAAGTAGTTGTATTGTTATGACTCACTAAAAGTCACAAAAGTGGCATTTTTGGAAGCTAAATGTCCTCAAGATTCATCCATGTTGTAGCACATTCCTAGATCTTTTCCTTCTTCACACTGAATAATATTGTATTCTATGAGTATACCACACTTTGCTTATCCAGGAACCAGTGAATGAACACGTAGGTTGCTCTCATATTTTAGTTACTCTGATTATTACTGCTCTAAACACTAGAGTACAAATATTTAAGACCCTGATTTCAGTTCCTTTGGGTATACCTCAGAGTAAGATTCCTGGATCATGGAGTAATTCTATTTTTCAATATCTGAAAAACTGCCATACTCTTTTGCAAAGCAGCTGTATCATTCTACATTCCCTCTGACACATCACAATGCTTCCTACTCCCTCACTTCCTCACCAATACTTGTTTTCTGCTTGTGTATGTGTGTGTGTGTGCTTGTGTGTGTATGCATGCACACAAATATATAAACACGCATTTAGTGATATGGAGCATCTATTCAAGTGCTTAGTCGTTTGTACATCTTTTTGAAGAACCATCTATTCAAGTCTTTTATCCATTTTTGAATCAGGGTGTTTGCTTTTTGTTGAGTTGTAGAAGTTCTTGGTATATTCTGAAGAGAAATCTCTTGTCAGATAGATGGCTTTCAAATATTTTCTCCCATCTGTGGGTTGCCATTTTATTCTGTTTACATTTCTTTCATACACATTATTTTTTAATTATGTACTGCAAATTGTTTATTTTTTGTTAGCTGTACATTTGTTGTTCCTTCATTTCATACTGAGGAAGACACTGCCAAATCCAATGTCATGAAGCTCTTGTCTTGTGTCTTCTTCTAAGACTGTTTAGTTTATTAGGTCTTATATTTAGTTTCTTGATACGTTTTCATTATTTTTTGCATATGATGTTAGGTAAGGGGTCCATCTTCCTTATTTTGCACGTTGACAACAAGACTTCTCAGCACCATTTGTTGAAAATACTATCCTTTTTACTTTGAAAAGTCTGGCAACTTGTCAAAAATCATTTGGCCATATATCAGGGTTTATTTCTAGGTGTTCTATTCTATTCTGTTGGTCTTGAATAGAGGAGAAAATAGTATAACCTATCCAGGTTGATGAAGAACATAAAGAAAGACCAGGACTGAGAATTAGGAGGGCAATATAAAACAGCAGGAAGTAAAAGACAGTGTGAGAGAAGATCTTGTATTTGCGAGTTCATGGAAATATGATCATGCTAAAACCAGTAAACACCTCACTTTGAACAATACGGTAAATGTGCTGGCAAGAAACATAACACTTACCCATCTCTGGGAAATATAGTATGGGTATAAAGATAAACTACACACAGATATATGAAAAAGGGAAGGGTTTTCATGGTGTGAGAATATTGTGGGACCTGAAATACAATTTACTTCTGTTCTAGCATTGTCTCTAAAATTTAGCAAAGTGTATATACAAGCAATTCCAATTCTGGTAATGTGTGTTTGACAGGTTTATATATGAACTTCAGCAGACCAGTAAATGTACATTCATAGTAGGACCGTTCCCTAAACCAAAAAAACAAAACACAAAAACTGGAAAGACTAGAGTTCACGTTGTCAACACACATACAGATGCAGTGATGGTTTACGGTCCAAAAGCAGAAGGTGAGCATGGGTACAAGAGGTTAATCCCCAGGCTGGGCTGGGGTGCACAGTTTGAGGGTAACACAGGTAGAAAAGGCTTTTGTCCTATCCTTGAGTTTTGAGGTATGGAAATTCACAGGTCACTACCTTCATTTCAAACTGAATGAATGCACTATTCAATTTTTTAAAACAGGCGAAGTAAACATGAGTGATAATAAATTTCAAACTGTCACGAATCAAACAAGATACTAAGAAAAATTAAATAATATGATTTAAGAATGAAGTGGAGAGACTGTCCAAGATGGTAGCATTCAGAAACTCAGAGCTGGATGCCTCTCAGACGCACACCAAAGTCACAATTGTTTACAGAGCAGCAACTGAAGAAAAGAGCGGGACTCACCATGAAAGATGTTTTACAGCTAAAGACATAAGAGGCCCCTCGGCAAGGCAGGAAGGACGGGGCAACATCTCAATAGCATCAAGACCCACACCACCTGGGGGTGACCCACACATGGGAGAATAATTACAATTTCTGAGGGGCTCCCAGAGAGCAAGGGGTATGAACCCAACATCAGGCTCCCAAGCCCAGGGATCCTGTGCTGGGAAGAAGAGTTCCTAGAAAGTTGGGCTTTGAACACCAGTAGTGCTTATTTTCCAGAGAGCCAGAGGGTTGTGGGAAATAGAGATTCCACTCTTAGAAGACGCTCACAAAATCCCACGTGATCCGAGAATCAGAACAGAAGCAGTCATTTGCAAGGATCCTGCGTTACACCTACCCCCTGATCTTAGAGAGTCTCCCAGAGACGCAAGAGGCATTTACAGCACAGCCTCAGGGACATGGACACTGGCAGCAGCCATCTGGGGGAGCTCATTCTACCTCGCGGCCACTGGCACCAGCAAGCAAAATTTCAGAATCCTCCCTCTATCTATTTAGCCTCAGGACCTAGCCTTACCCATTTCCACCACACTATACACACAAGCACTAGGGGGCTGCAGGCCAAGCAACTAACTGAGCAGGCGCATAGCCACATCCACCAGCGAACACGATGCCTTCAGACCCTCAGTGCACAGCTGCCCCTGGACATGGGCCCAGCCACCAAAAGCCCAAGGACCAGCCTCCAGACCTCAGTGGACAGGCGCCAGCCCCAGAGTCCCTGACCCCTCTGACCAGTGAGCCTCCTCTGGCCTTGGAATCAGCCTCACTGTCGGCAGGTGATTACTGCCCAGGGACTGGATGGAGATTTGACCTACACAACCGCAAACCTGCTCCAGCAGTGGGATCGGCCTCGTACACCAACAGGTACACACCGGCCCCAGGAATACCACAGCCCAGCAGCCTGTGTGACCAGAACACTCCCTTGCAGGCCAGAAGCAACCACGGGCTCAGCTGGGTCCTGACCCTGCCCGTCAGAATGCCAACACAAGACTAGGGACAGCCCAGACCCTGCAGAGAGCTGTGTCAGGGACAGTGATCCAACACCAACTCTGCGACTCCTGGGGCCTGCAGCCAGAACTCGGGACCTGGGTCTTCCTCCCAGTCGCCAGCATAGCCCCAGGACCAGGGACTGGGCACTAGCCCTGATACCACCTGCACTGCAATTCTACCCAGAAGTGAACCAGCACTAGATTTGGTGTCTCCCAGAGTTTTTCAGCGAGCTGCCTCACGATTTAGCCTCAGCAAGTAGCACAGACAGCCTCCACACAAGGCAGGGTCTGGCAAACAAGCACTCTGGGGGCAGCCAAGCCTACCAGACCATCCACAGTAGTCAGCCCACCACAACAGAAGAGCCCAAGCAGCCCACATAGGGGGTACACCTAGAACATATAGTTCTAGTGACCAGGGGACAGTGGGTTGCTGGGACACATAAGACCTCTCCTACAAAAAGCCACTTCTCCAAGGTCAGGAAACGAAATGAACTTACTACATACAGAGCAATAAAAACAGCAAGTTAAGAAAAATGAGGTGATACAGAAACACGATCCAAATGAAGGAACAAGATAAGAACTCAGAAGAAGATCTAAGTGAAGTGGAGAGAGCCAATCTCCTCAACAAAGAGTTCAAGGTAATGACTGTAAAGATGATCAAAAAACTCAGAAGAATGGACATCCAGAGCAAGAAGTTAGAATGTTTTTAGAAAGAGTTAGACCATTAAAGAACAACAAAACAGAGATTAGGAATACAGTAACTGAAATGAAAAATACACTAAAAGGAAACTACTGTAGACTAAATGATACAGAGGAATGCATCCGAAAACGGAAGGACAGAGCACGGGCGGTCACTGAGGATGAACGGGAAAACAATAGATTAAAATGCAATGAGGAAAGTTGAACAGACGTGTGACACAACATCAAGTGTACTAATATTTGCATCATACTGGTCCCAGAAGCAAAAAGGTACGAGAAAGCAATGTAGAACATACCTGAAGACATAAGAGCTGAAAAGTTCCATAACCTGGGAAAGAAAACAGACATCCAAGTCCAGTAAACACAGTAAGGCCCAAACAGGATCAAGCCAAGGAGGACCACACCAAGACTCATTGTCATTAATCTGGCAACAAAATAAAGAGAAAAAGACACTAGTAAAAGGAGCAAAGGAAAAGCAACAAGTTACAAACATGGGAACTTGCATCAAGTTATCAGCTGACTTTTCAGGATAACCTCTGCATGCCAGAAGGGAGTGGCATGGTATATTTAAAGTCGTGAAAGGGAAAAGCCTATAACCAAAAATACTCTACCCAGCAAGGCTCTCCTTCAGATTTGGTGGTGAGATCTCAAGTTTTACAGAGAAACAAAACTAAAAGAGCTCAGCATCGTCAAACCAGCGGGATGAGAAATCTGAAAGGGGCTTTTCTAAGTGAAAAAGAAAAGGCCACGACTGAAACATAAAAATTAGGAAAGGAAACTTACTAAAGGAAAAACCTCATTGGATAAGGCAAATATTCAACACAGGTAGTAAATCAACCATGAACACAGCTAATAGGAAGGATGAAAGAAAATACTAATAAAATCATCTATATTCACAATAAGAAGGTAAGGGACACACAAGACAAGTAGATGTAAAATATAAGGTCCAATTCAGTAACTGTGGTGGAGCAGAGTAACAGTGCAGGGTTGTTAGTGTCCACGTGAAATTAAGAGCTCAGCAACTTCAATAATCACACACACGCGCACGCACACACACACACACACACACACACACATTTAAAAAAACTGAAAGAAATCCAAACATAACATTAAAGATAGTCCTCACATCACAGATGAAGAGAATAAAAGGAGAAGAAAGGAACACTGAAGAAATTAAAGAGGGATTCTAAAAATACCCAAGACAGATGAAAATGAACACACAATGATCCAAAATCTATGGGACACAGCCAACGCAGTTCACAGGGAGAAGTTATAGTGATACAAGCTTATTGTTAGGAAACAAGAAAAACATCAAATAAACAACCTAACATTACACCTGAAGGAATTAGAAAAAGAAGAAGAAAACAAAACTCAAAGCTGTCAGAAAGAAAAAAATTAAGAAAACAATACCATATGCAATCACACCAAAAAGAATAAGATACCTAGGAACAAACACACCTAAGCAGTAAAAGACATGTACTCAGAAATCTATCAGCCGTTGGTGAAAGAAGTTGAAGGCAACAGAAAAAGATGGGGAGAATATAGCATGTGTGTGGATGGCAGAATTAATACTGTGAAAATAAACTTACTACCAAAGACAACCTACAGATTTAATGCAATCCCTATCAGAATACCAAAGCATTTTCACAGAACTTGAAAAAGTAATTTGAAAATTTGTATAGAAACACAAAGACCCCAAATAGCCAAACAATCTTGAGAAAGAACAGAGCTGGAGGCATCACACACCTTGACTTCAGATTAGACTGCAAAGCGACAGTAATCAAAGAGAATCGTACCGGAGCAAAAACAGACACAAAGATCACCGGAATAGAATAGATATCCCAGAAATAAGCCCACACACTTCTATTTAATTGATTTATGATGAAGCAGGAAATATGGAGAAAACACGTCTTTTCAATAAGGGGTACTGGGAAAACTGGTCAGCTACATGGAAAAGAATAAAATTAGATTATTTTAGCACACCATATATAAAATAAATGCAAAACTGAATAAAGACCTAAACGTAGGACCAGAAACCATAAAACCCCTAGAGGAAAATATAGAACATTCTTGAACATAAATGATAGCAACAGTTTTAGGTTCAGTCTACTAAGGCAAATGAAACAAAAGCAAAAATAAACAAGTGGGACTTCACTAAACTTAAAAGATTTTGAATAGCAAAGGAAACCAAAGACAAAATGAAAAGACAAGCTGCTGAAGTAGTGACAATATTTGCACATGATAAGACGTGAACATCAAAAAGATGACGAAGCAAGAGTTCATATCTAAACTACAGAAATGGCACATACAACTCAATATCAAAAAAATACCCAAAATCTTTTTTAAAAAATGAGAAGACCTAAATAGACATTTTTCCAAGGAAAAAATACAGATAGACAGACAGAACTCACAAAGATGCTAAACATAGCTAATTGGCAGTAAAATGCAAATCAAAACTGAGATATATCACCTCAGTCTTGTCAGAATGGCTGTCATCAAAAAGATCACAAATAACAAAGGTTAGTGAGGATGTGGAGAAAGGGAAACACATGTACACTCTTGATGTGGAGGTGAAGTAGTGCAGCTACTGTGGAAAGCAGAATGGAGGTTCCACAAAAAACTAAAAAGAGAACTACCATAATATCCAACAATTTCACTCTTGGGTATATCAGAAGAAAACAAAAACACTATTTCAAAAAAATAACTGCACATCAATATTCGTAACAGTGTTGTTTGCCATAGCCAAGAGATAGAGTCAAACTAAGTGTTCATCACTAGGTTAGGGGATAAAACAGATTTTTTATGATGACTTCAGCAAAAAATGAAATTTTGCCATTTGCAAGAACATGGATGGATTTGGAGGCTATTATGCTTAGTAAAATAGGCCACAGAGAAAACAAGCATGGCATCTAAAAAATTGAATACAACAACAAGAACAAGAAAAAACAGCCTCACAGGTTAAAGAACAGACTAGTGGTTACCAGCAGGGAGAGATAGGGTGGAGGAGCAAAAGAGTGGTAGCAGATTTGGAGGTATAATCACTAGGTATATAATCAATCATCTACAGTGATGTACTGTATAGCATGGGGAATATAGCCACTCTTTTATAGTAAGTATAAGTGGAGAAGAACCTAAACTTTTATGAATCGCTATGTTGTACCTCTGAAACTAATATAATAATGTATATTAACTATAGATCAATAAAATATAAAGTAAGGAACAATAAAAGGGAGACAGATTATTAGATAGAAATCAATTAAATAAACACAAGTTTTGAAAATCAAGGAATTAAAAAACAACATGTAAGACACAACATTGGCATTTGAAGTGTATAATCTATTTATTTAAAAGAAATCATGGGCTTCCCTGGTGGCGCAGTGGTTGAGCATCCACCTGCTCATGCAGAGGACATGGGTTCGTATCCCGGTCCGGGAGGATCCCACGTGCTGCGGAGCGGCTGGGCCCATGAGCCATGGCCGCTGAACCTGCGCGTCTGGAGCCTGTGCTCCGCAACGGGAGAGGCCACAATGGTGAGAGGCCCATGTACCGCAAAAAAATAATAATAAATAAATAAAAATAAATAAAAAATAAAAGAAAGAAAAGAAATCATTTAAGTGGTGAAAAATGGTACCCATTCTCACAATTTTGTATATCTAGGGTAAATTATTAT
Organism: Kogia breviceps; assembly: GCF_026419965.1. Taxonomy (NCBI): domain Eukaryota; kingdom Metazoa; phylum Chordata; class Mammalia; order Artiodactyla; family Physeteridae; genus Kogia; species Kogia breviceps. The sequence goes on from NW_026712100.1 coordinate 43,889, forward strand.
CTACAAAAATATTTTACAAATATTCACTCTAAAAGAAAGAGAAAATTTGGATTAACCCATTTTAGTATACAAATTTAATATCAAAGTCTCCCTGTCAAATTGATTTGAATAAGTTCTGTTAGCCACTTCTAGTTTCTTTGTGATGTAAAATCTTTTAAAGCATAAAATCAGCCTTTCTGCATTATTCCATTAGACATACATAGAAGTGAAAAGAAACAAGAAGACAGAACAATCAACCAGGAAGGTGAATTTACTGAGAAACAGCCATTCGTTCTCCCTCCTCCTTTTCTTTTCCTCCTTTTCCAGGTCTCTTTCGGTTCCAATCAAGAGAAGTCTTGAGAGTTCTGAGAATATTTCTTTGAGGGCTTCAAATCACCATACCTACAACTTCTGCCACAACTACACACACACGGGAACAAAAATAAACCTCTGCTATCTACTCATGTAGGAGGGATTCATGCAAAATAAACTCCTACAAGGAGACCAACGGGTGAGTTTTCTACCTGTTCTTTATAATGTCCTTCCATTAGAGTAAATCCCACACATGATGAGGCAGAAGCAGTTATGTGAGCTTTTCCTTGAAGTCAAAACTCTTACATTCATTTCAAGTACCTGGTGATCATAGGGTACAGCCAGGGAAAGTGCCATCCCCCTTGCGGGGGGGTGGCGGTGAATAGGCTCCCACAACCGTGCACTTCCTGATGTACACATTCTGGAGAAACAAAGGGCGGTCACACCGCAGTCAGCCTGTCAGGCTGTCGGGCCACTGCCAACCCGAGCAGCCTGGAAGTGCCCCATCAGTTGCTGAAAGCGAAACTTTGTCCCCCCTGTGAAGCCAGGCAATTTTGGCCAGAGGGTCAGAGGAGACTATTAATCAACTCCTCCTCTCTGCTCAGCTCCTTGGGGTTACAGCAACCCCATCTCCAAGCCCAAATCTGCCCCTGGAGTGCCGAACTGGAAGTGGCAGGTGGGCTGTGCCGGTGCTTCAGCGCCCTCTGGAGGTTGTCTGCTCTAATGGCAACTCTCAGCCCTTCCTCCTCCCCCTTCCCTAGTCCTGGGGGCTGCCTTGGCCTCCTGCAGCTGCTGGCCTGATTTCATTCTTCTTTTTTCTCCAATTACAATTGAAGTGTCCTACAGAGGTATGGAATCTCTTGAAGAAGGAAGATCTTTTAGTCAATACACCTTAACAGTGAGAAGTTGATTTCAAGAATGAACCTGAAATACTATATTTTTCTCCTGATGATTCCAAGGAGAGACAGCTCAAGTTTTCTAAATCATAAGAAAAACCAAGGTAAATATGATCTTCTGAGCCAGAGATGAAAAAACAGTTTTTAGCACCCTCTCCTCATGTCATATGACTGGGATTTAAATCAATCAACTGCCACTGGTTTTTAAATCACATGACCCAACTTTAAATCAATCAGCTGCTTCCCTGTAACTCAGGTGACTTGGCTTTGAACAGTAAGAAATGAAGAGGTATAAAAATGTTCTGAACAATAAATGGAAAAGCAACATTTTAGAAAGTGTTTTTTTTTCTTTTCGAATGGACCATTCATTGGATACGGAATAAAGGATTCTCTTGTGGATTTCTTGAACTGTAAGCATATACAATGTCTCCGTTGGCGTGATTGACTTAGTTTTGGGGGTTTTGTTGTTGTTGTTGTTAACATCCTTATTGGAGTACAATTGCTTTACCATGTTGTGTTAGCTTCTGCTGTATAACAAAGTGAATCAGCTATTCGTATACATATATCGCCATATCCCCGCCCTCTTGTGTCTCCCTCCCACCCTCCCTATCCCACCCCTCTAGGTGGTCACAAAGCACCGAGCTGATCCCCCTGTGCTATAGGCAGCTGCTTTCCACTAGCTATCCACTTCACCTTTGCTAGTGTATATATGTCCATGCCACTCTCTCACTTCATTCCAGCTTACCCTTCCCCCTCCCTGTGTCCTCAAGTCCGTTCTCTACGTCTTTATTCCTCTGCAGCGACTCCTGCTAAGGATGGATACTTCCTTTTATGCTCAGGAATATGCCCTAGTTTAAATATGATTTGAGTTTGATCCTGTGAACCATCAGAACTTCCCACGGGAGATAAATGAGGAGATTCGGGCCTTTATTAGTACGCACGGCGAACACGGGTGTCCTGGCTGTACTTGCCAACCCTCCTCATTTACCCACCTATTTTTATCCACCTTTCTCCCTGTGAGTACCTTTGACCAACCCTGAGCTCAGGCTCCTGACCTATTACGGTGACTTTGTCGTCAGTCTTTCTTTAAAAATGGACAGGTAACAAAATGAATGTAACCTAGAAGCAGCAGCTCAGTAAGGGAAATAAAATCACCAGTAATTATCTAATCACAGCCACAGCCATCCAGGGCTCAGGTCCCATAAGAATGGGACCTTCCTCAATTTGAAGGGCATCCAATCAAATAAGTAAAGGTGTTGCTCACCTCTGCCACTTGGAGGGATTGCTAGGCAGTCTACCCAGTGTATACTAACTGCAAAACACTGTCATGGTTTTGAAATACCTATTTTCCAGGAAAGATTTTTGGGGTGCATGGGGAAGGTTTCTTTTTGACATCAAGCAAAAAATAAATCACCAAGCTCTTTAAGCACAGGGGTTTTTAAGAGGGCAGTAGAAGGAGGGAATGGGCAGAAAAGACGATCTTCTCTGAAGTGAAGGTCGTTTTTCCAAAAGAGTAGGATTTAGTCTCAGTTTAAGGAGAACACTTTTAAGTAGCTGGGGCAGCTCCAAACTGCAGTTTAGGGAATGAGTGCTTCAAAATAACAGGGCTGTAAAAGTCCTGGCAAGGCAGCAAGAGGATGAAGAGTTGGTTTTGCATAGTTTTGAACATAGGAGTAAAGAAGCAGAGGCATCTCTGACTAAAGGGCCCTGAGATCCTATGGCATCAGTGGGTCAGTTGCAGGGGGTGTAGGGGCGATATTTCTCTCTCAACGTCTCCCAGAGCAGCCACCCCTCTCTACCCCACCCCGCTACTCCTTTCACCCTTCCTGCCTCCACTGTTGGGTCCCCAGGGACAGCACTTCTTAAGCTGGAGCGCTCAGGCACCATCTCTGCAGTCTGGATTCTTCCTGGAGCCTGGCACGTTCTGGGACAGGAAGGCAGGTCTGCAAGGGCGCTGGGTTGCAGCCGGACCTGGAGGCCTGGAGGGGAACTGGAGTCATGAAGCCCACCCACGTCCTTGAAGCCGGGGAAGGAACGCATCTTCCTAACAGTACTTCTCAGGTCTCAGCGGGTTCCCCACCCGACGGTGATCCATACTCACTTGAGGCAGCAAGGACTGCCTCTAACTGGCCCCCTCCATTCCGCCTTAAGGGTCCTCGCACATGTGTGAGAGCACAGGCCCCGGATCTATGCACTCGACTGAGGCCAGTGCTGCCGGGGTCCCTCCAGTCCCATCCCCCGGCCCCTCCCTCTGGGACTTTATCTAATAGAAGAGAGAGCACAGAGGAATTGGCTGAATCAAGGGACCCGGGAGCCTGGGTATGAGTTTGAAGACCGAGAATCTAAAGCGCAATTACATATTATTGGAAACTCTTGTGGAGTGTGTAGGGGGAGGTTAGGAGATTGAGAGGCTGAGTCGACCTGGTGAGTCCAGCCCCAGGACACCACAAAGCCCCTCCCCCCTTTCCCTGCCATCAGACAAGGGGTGCCGCAACTCCAGCCGGGACTCTGCACTTCCCCCTCCCTGATTCTCCTCCAGAAGAGCAGGTGGCCCCCCTCTGAGGGCAAGGGAAGACAACGGACCAAGTCCCCCTGCACTAAGGCGCTACTGGAGCTCTTCCTGAACAGCAGTGCTGGCTTGGAGCGAACCCGTGCACTGCCAAAATTGGTCTCGTCCTGCAGCTGAGGGACGCAGACTTTAAGTCAGCTGCCCTGGCTTTAAAACAATCAACCCCCCCCCCTTTAAGTCAGGTGACCCGACTTTAAATCACTGTGTGCCCCTCAAGCCTGCAACTTCCAAAGTTGGGAACTTCACTTTGATCCCACACATGGTATGAGGGTGTACTTCATGTACCAGAAGGGTCTAGGTACTCTGGGGTACAGCAAGCAGTGCAGGACGCAGCAGCTCCCAGGCAAAGCTGGTGATGCACAGGGAGAGCAGGCACAGCCAGGCATGCAGAGGTTCCAGGACGGGAGCTGGGGCACAGCCAGCCGCGAGGCTGTGAAAGCAGAGGATCTGAGCCTTCTTGACAAAGGCAAACCCAGAGGATGGATGAGAAACAAAGACCAGATGAAACATGGATTTGAAAATCACATGCTGCTCTTGAAATTGGGGTGGGGGCACCCCAGATTTGAATCCTCTTACTCAACAGTTGCTAGTGTTTTGGCATTTGTCCAATTCCTTATAAAATTTACTGATAATATCTAACCCATAGAATACTGCATTTGTAGTGGTATTGCGTGCTAATGTCTCTATAGTGGAATAATCTTTTCTACGAGAAAAATGTACACTATCCGAATTAAATTAAAACCCCTCTTTATAAAGTACTGTATCTGACTTCCCTGGTGGCGCAGTGGTTAATAATCTGCATGCTAAGGCAGGGGACATGGGTTCGAGCCCTGGTCAGGGAAGATCTCACATGCCGCGGAGTAGCTAAGCCCATGTGCCACAACTACTGAGCCTTCAGGCCACAACTACTGAAGCCCGCACGCCTAGAGCCGATGCTCCACCACAAGCACAGCAAGAGAAGCCACTGCAATGAGAAGCCCACGCACTGCAACAAAAAGTAACCCCTGCTTGCTGCAACTAGAGAAAGCCCATGCATAGCAAAGAAGACCCAACGCAGCCAAAAATAAATAAATAAATAAATAAATATTTTTTTAAAGTACTATATCCTTCTGTACAACTTCTCTGGGAAGAACAGAGAGATGGCGTGGGAGAGTGAGAAAGACCAACATTTAGTGCACATGTCTCATGCAGGTGCTCTGCTGGCTCAGATAGTTTTATCCCCACTTTTACAAAGGAGGAAATAATCTCAGAGAGGTTTGGTAATTTTCCCGAAGCCAAACAGCTATTGAGTGGCAGAACCAGGATCTGAACCAAGTCTGTTACCTTAAAGCCTAAGTCCTCATCACAACAAAACTCAATTCATATTGACATTTATCGAATTACATTGCAACCTGGGGAGTTCTTGGCACAATCCTGAATAAGAGTGAGAAAGAAAGAAATAGCATTGTTCACACAGTCAATCAAAAATTTTGGAGCAGCTACTAGATGCGTGGCCCTTTTCGGGGTTCAGCAGTGATCAAGACAGGAAGAGTCCTGCTTACACAAACCATGTAGTGGGGAGGAAAGACGGGTGCAACTTGGCTGAGGGATTCAACTTGCTGGGCCTCTGTTTTCTCATCTGGAAAACGGGATGGGTGTTCCTCATTTCCTGGGATTGTCCAGCCCTCACATTCTCTGATTCCATAAGAATCATTTGTTTTCCTGTTTCTTTAAAATTCATTCAGGCAATGAGCTGTGATGAATGTTGTCAGCTGCTCCTCAAATCACTCTATTCCCACCCTCTTCCTGTGATCAGGTCTTTCTCCCAACATGACTCACAATCAATCAAGTCACAGAACCTAAGGGGCACCCAGCAGGAAAATTCCAGACCTTGTTTCTCAGGAGCTCTGAGGTCTACCTGCGAGGTAAACTTAACACACCTGGCACAAGGCGGCCATCCCGGGTTTCACATCAACATGATCTCAGGCACAAACCTCCTGGCTTTTCCATTGTGTCTTTAAGTTACTTGTTAAAACAACTGCACAACTATGACAAAGATATAAAATCAGGCATCTTCTGCCCCAGTGCCTGCTCATAAATGATTTTCTGCCACTTTAATGATAAAGATAGAACATTTCAACATTCTGCTGCCCTTATTATTTGTCATTTTTCTTGATATTTCTATTGAATACTCTTTCAATATTTTAACAATGGAACATTTATTTACCTTGTTCCAGACCCAGCCTGTAGTGGTAAAGGTTTTGTTGTTATATTTCTATTATGTTTCCTTTAAAAATCATTATGCTATTTAACTGGATTAAGTCAATTCTACAGGCATTTATCTTATGATATTGATGAAATTAATACATAGAGGGCAGTAGTACAAGTTGATTGTACTCCAGAGCCTCTCTCTATTAGCACAGTTAAGTAAGTATAACTATTATCTATATGTAAACCAAAGTACATGCCAAGTGAGACTCTCCGACGCTTCTTCACTGTCTGCCCCTCAAGCCTGTGAGAAATGGAATATTTCTTGCCACCTCAGTAAACAAAAGATGCCACAGTCATCCTCTCCAATGTGAGCGGGCAGGCCCTGAGGAACTCAGGATATGCAAATACAGGATGCAGGCCCCAGAGAGCTGAGGTGCATATCAAAGGAAGGAATTCGTGAGCCTGACTCCAGCATCTTCGCATACAAAGGAAAGCCCTGCATTGCTCACCTTGGGAGAGCAGGTTCTCCTTAGCTGACAATCACCTTTTCCCGTCCCCCATCACCTGCGCCAGCCCCCCGCCCTGTCCCCTCCCGCCCCCTGGGTGCTTTAGCTCAGGGAGGATGGGGCGCACAGGGCCTTGGCTGAACAAGAGGCCTGGAAGCCTCGGGAGGAACTTTCGGCCGCTATCCCCGCCGTCGGGAGGAGGGTCGCTGACGCTGCGGCCGGACCCTGCGCCTCCCTCGCCCCGTGTCCCCTCAGGACGTTCAGCCGCCCTCTCCCCACGTCCCCTGGGCCCCGCGAGCCAGGCCGAGGGCAGGGCCGGGAGGAGGCGCCGAAGTTCCCCGGGACCAGACCCCAGGCCGCTCGTTCTGCACAGCAGCGGCGGGTGGCCGCGAAACCCTTCCCCTCAGAAGCTGCTCTTGCGCGGCCGCCCGGGCACCAGACCCACTTACCCGGCCCGCCGTCCCCACGACTGTCGCGGCTTCGGCCGCCGGGGCCCCTCCGCAGCCGGCAGCGTCAGTGAGGCCGCCCTCCCCTTGGGCTCCGGGGCAGCTCCGTGACGGCGGAGGGAAGAGACCCCGAGCCGGGAGCTCCAGCTCTGAGGAAACGCGGGCTCCGTTCTGGGCGCTGCGGGTGGGGCCGCTCTGCCTGAGGCCTCCTGGGAGGGAGCGGGGCGCCGGGGGAGGAGCCGCCAGGAGCTCAGGGCCCCGTCGGGGGGCCTGGAGGGGCGGCCTGGCCTGAGGGCCCCGCCCACTGTGGCCACAGCGCAGGCCTTTTTCCTGCAATCCTACACAAAAAGTCAGAAAGATACACACGGTCTACAGTGAATGTTCACAAATGGTGGTTGCTGCTGTGCTTACTATCCTATTAAACGTGGGAAATCCATAACACACTTGAAGTTAGAAGTTAACTATGAATGTTTACCTTTCCTTATTATGTCTCTGCTATTCACAATTGTCGTTAATGAATCAGAGACTGTGGCATCACTAGTTAAAACTGAGCTCGTTTAAAAAATAGAACTCAGGCCCACCGGCCCTACTGTATCAGAATCTGCAATTTTACACTCTCTCCAGTGTATTTGTGGACCCATGAATAGTTGAAAGGTACATTTCTACCTCGACATGTCTTTTCTGTCTGAGAAATACGCACATTTTATCCAGTTTGATATAAATAAAACACTCAAAAATGCATATGTCCGTGTTGAAACCACCATTTTATCATTTTTTTCCAGATAACTATAGTCTCTTTACTGGTTTTATGGATCACATGACATACTCTTTTTTGTAGTTAGAAATAGAGAAAGTTACTTTGTGAAAAAAAAATATATGTATATATATATATATATATATATATATATATTAGTGGATGATTGAAGACACTCCTAAATTAAAACCAGTTCTCTTAATTTGCTCTTTTCTTCTTGCGTCACATTATGAACTCTTCCCGTGGCCACATGTCATGTGTACTTTTAATTTCAGGGACTGCTGACATCCCAGGATGTGCCCATAGATTTCTCTCAAGAGGACTGGGAATGCCTGGACCGAGATCAATGGGAATTGTACAGGGATCTGATGTGATAAAAGTATAGAATCATGCACTCCTTGAGTGAGGACACCTTCCTTCCAGAATTCCTTATCCACCCACAGGATTTAGAGTCCTTCATTTGTAGAATGTCTCCTGGAATGTTCTGCTTCCTACAATAGGGTTTCAGATTGCAACGATTCAGGAAATATTGGGAGTTTGTGGGTATAATTTATGTTATTCTTTGCAAACTGCAGCCTCCTTTATAATATACTTTGTAACTGCTTGGGATGTGTCTATATGAACAGTGTACTATATGCTTCTGTTATAGTCCTTACAATATTTTATTCTCTTATTATCTGTAACAATCTTCCATGGATTCTTTGGGCTTAAGGTGTATTAAAAGGGAGACGGCGATTCTGGGACTTCCCTGGTGATGCAGTGGTTAAGACTGCGCCTGCCAATTCAGGGGACACGGGTTCGATCCCTAGTCTGGGAAGATCCCACGTGCAACGGAGCAACTAACCCAGTGGGCCACAACTACTGAGCCTGCGTGCCACAACTACTGAAGCTGGTGCACCTTGAGCCCGTGTGCCATTCATTTTTAGAGAATAAAATCACCTCTGAGTGATTACAATTTAGACCAGCTAGTCAAAATTCTTTATCACCTGTTCTTCTCAAACACTGATCAATGGAACAAGTTTTACTAGGGATAAGAGTGTAATTGTATTCTAGAGTTCATATCGGCAATATGGTTTTTGACCTTGATGCTGGATCACGACATTTCAATGGTATAACTGCTATTAATTGTCTCTTTGTTCAATGATTAAAGTCTCACATGATCTGAGTTCAGACTGGAGCCATCCTGCTTGGTTTCTGTCTATTGCAGATTTCTTCCAGTATGAAAGGACAAGAGCAATACGGCTTACTTTACACAATGTCTTCAAACTAAATGATGACATAATCTACATTCAATTAATTTATACATACCCTACTGTAGAGCAGGGTTTGTTACGGTGGCAGAGCCCGGTAATTATGTAAAACTGAAACTTTTATCTGCACTGGTTCAAGTCCTCTTCCTAAGAATATGTTTATAATCAACACTCTTTCACAAGTTACCCAATTTAATTCACCATAGCATTCCTCATATTAACTAAATGGAAAATCCTAAGCTATATACAAATCCAGAAAGGGCCAAAAATCATCTGCCCACATGGATTATTACAACCCATTGCTGAGGCATTCAAATTACTTATTAAAGACCCACTATGTCCATCAACAGCATCAATTTATATATTATTGCCCCAATGCTAGCCTTAACCCTGGCTCTCACAACATGAATTCCTCTTCCCATATCTTAGCCACTAATTAATATAAATGTAGGCATACTCTTTATATTAGCCATATCACACCTAGCCATTTATTCCATCCTCAGTTCTGGATGAGCTTCACATTCACCATACTCACTCACTGGAGCTCTAGGGACAGTAGCATAGACAATCTCATATGAAGTAATGTAGCAGTTATTCTATTCTCAGTCTTACTGATAAATGGATCATTTACACTTTCAACAGTAATTATTACACAGGAACACCTATGACTATTTTCTTCTGACCCCTACTCAGAATTTTATTATCTCCGCAGTAGCAGAAATTCAATGAAGCCTCACTTGATTCAACAGAAGTAGAATCAAAACCTGTATATGACTTCAATGTAGAAGATGTAGCAGGCCCATTCACCTCTTCCTTGCTAGACAATATGTCAATTTCCTTATAATAAACATTTCCACAACAATCCATTTGTAGGAGCATTCGACAATCCCTAGGTGCCAGAATTATATGCACCCCAAGTCATCATTAAAACACATCTAACAATCTCCTTTCTATGAATTTGAGCATCCTACCCACAATTTTGATATGATCAACGTCTACATCTCGTATAAAAATTTTTTTCTACTAACATTAGCCCGATGTATATGAGAGTTTTCACCACCTGTCATCATACCAGGCAACCCACCACAAACTTAAGAAATATGTCTGACAAAAGAGTTACTGTGATAGAGTAAATTATAGAGGTTTCAATGCTCTTATTCCTGGAATTGAATTCTTCCTAAGAATTTTATATTCTCCATGTTACCACATTACAGCACATGCTATATACTAAGGTTCACTAGGTAAGCTTCAGGCCCATACCCCCAACATGTTGTCGTAGATCCTTCCTGTACTAATAAACTCTCATTGTTTTTACTATCATTCTACTGACCATTATCACAGGAAATATAATTGTATAAGAAGCTCACACTGGTTAATGGTATCCCCATTCTAATAAAAAACACAAACCCATAAGCTACAGAAGCATCCAACAAATATTTCCTAAAACAATCCACCACACCAATACTACTTATAATGGCTAGTATCATTAATCTAATATACTCTGGTCATGGAACACAATGAATAACAAAAATCTTTCATCCAGCAGCATCCACCCTCATGACAATCGCCCTTGTCACAAAAGTAGGACTTTCCCCATTTCACTTCTGAGTGCCTCACGTCACACAAGGCGTCCCATGAACAGCAGGCCTGATGCTATTAATATGACAAAAGTGCACCCCTGTCACTTTTATACCACATGTCACCATCCATCAACCTAAATATACTATTAATCATAGTGATATTATAAATCATAGCTGGAGGCTGAGGGAGATTTAGTCAGACTCACCTGGAAAAAATTAAACCCTCCTCATCAAGTGCCCATATAGGATGAATAACAGCCGTTATAAAGTATATTCCGATTATAACAATCCTAAACATACTAATTTATATCATAACAGTACTCTCTTCTTATTATTTATGCCCAGAGCATGGACTACAAGAGTGTCATTATCACACACATGAGGTAAAACACCTCCCATCACAATCCTTTTCCTCACCATTATAGTATCATTAGGACATAGTCCATCACTATCAGGGTTTTTACCCAAATGAATACTTATCCAAGAGATAACGAAAATGACAACATCATTCTACCAACATTAATAGCCATCACAGCAGTGCTCAGCATATATTTCTACTTGCAGCTAACATACTCCACATCACTAACTGTATTCCCTTCATGAAACAACACAAAAACAAAGCACACTGAACATTCAAAGAAATAACCTTCCTATCATTACTAATCATAAAACCCAGACAATTACTCCACATAACACCCATTCCATCCGTGCTGGACTAGGAATTTAGGTTAGTTCAGACCAAGAGCTTTCATAACCCAAAACAAGTAAAATTTACTTAATTTCTAAAAATAAGGATTGAAAGACTTCATCCTACATCAATTGAATGTAAAGCAAACATTGTAGTTAAGCCAAATCTTTACGAGACTGATGAGTTTTAACCCCAGGAAACTTTAGTTAACAGGCAAATCCTCTAGTCAACTGGCTTCAATCTGCTTCTTCTTCATTTGAGAAAGAAAAAAAGAAAAAAGGCAGGAAAATCTCTGGCAGAATTGAAGCTGCTTCTCTGAAATTACAATTCAATTTGTTGATTCACCACAGGGTTTGTGAGAAAGAGGGCTCAATCTCTGTCTTCAGATTTACAGTCGAATGCTAGCTCAGTCATTTTACCTCTGTTCATACACTGTTGATTATTTTCAACAAATCACAAAGATATCGGCATCTTATAATTACTATTTGGTGCTTGAGCTGGAGTAGCAGGCAGCACCTTAAGAATATTAATCCAGGCTGAGCTATGCTAACCTGGAGCGCTACTTGGAGATGCACAAATCTGTAACGTGGTCATAACAGTCCCTGCATTTGTAATAATTTTCTTTATTGTTGTACCCCTTATATTGCAGGGTTTGAAAACTCACTTGGGCCACTAATAACTCGCACACCTGAGGTAGCATTTCCCCGAGTAAACCATGTAAATTTTTGACTACTTCCCCCATCGTTCTTACTCCTACTCATATCACCAATAGTAGAAGCTTGTTCTGGTACCAGTGGACCGTGTATTCAGCTCTAGCCTGCAACCTGGCCCACGCAGGAGCCTCTGTCGACATAACCATTTCCTCCTTACATTTATCAGGTGTCTCCTCAATTCTTGGTGCTATTGCTTTTATTACTATAGTCTTTCATACAAAACCAGCAGTCATACCCCAATACCAAACACCATTATTTGTTTAATCTTCACCAACTATAGCCATATTACTATAATTACCACTCTCAGTCCGAGCAGCCAGAATTGCCATACTCTTAAGAGATAGAAATCTCAACACTACTTTCTCTGACCCTGCAGGAGGAGGCCGAATCCTATACCAACACCTATTTTGATTCTTTGGTCACCCTGAAGTCTGTATTCATGGCCTACCAGGGTTTGTTATAAATTCACACATCATTACACACTATTTAGGACAAAAGGTGCCTTTCAGCTATTTGGGAATAGTATGAGTCATGCCCACTGGCTTTTTAGGATTTCTCTTGTGGGCCCATCATATATTTACCATAGGGAGAGCTGTCCACTCAGGAGCATACTTTGCAAAAGCTACCATAATTGCTTCTATCCCTACAGGAGTGTGCTTTCTCTGGTTGCAGTGAGCAGTAGCGACTCTACGCTGCGGTGCATTGCCTTTTCACTGAAAAGGCTTTCTTTATTGCAGAGCATGGCTTTCACGCTCTAGAGGGCAGGCTCAGTAGTTGTGGCACATGGGCTTTTTGCTCCACGGCAGGTGGAATATTCCCACACGATGGCTCGAACCCGTGTCCCCTGCATTGGCAGGCAAATTCTTAACCACTGCACCACCAGGGAAGTCCCTGGTTAGCAACTGTTCACGGAGGTAATATTATATGACCTCCAATATATTATGAGTTTTAGGCTTTAGTTTTTCTTTTTACAGTAGGAGGTTTCACAGGAATCATCTTAGTGAACTCATCCCCGGACACTATCCTCCAGGATACATACTATGTAGCAGCACACTTCCATGATCTAATGTCCATGGGAGCGGGCTTCACTATTACGGGAGGCTTCCTACACGGATTCCCACTATTCTCAGGTTACACAGTGAACTCAGCATGAGCAAAAAGTCACTTCACGCGTATATTTGTAGTAGTAAATATGACTTCCCGCAGCACTTTCTGGCCTCTCAGGAATGTCATTACTTTAGTCTCACTACTCGGAGGCACACACAACATGAAATATTGTGTCTTTTGGCTCACTCATCTCAATAGCAGCAGTAATGCTAATCATAATCTTCATACTTTGAAAAGCATTTGCATCTAAACAAGAAGGCTAAGCACTAGAAACTGATACTCCTAACCTAGAATTGTTACATAAATGCCCTCCACCATATCCTATGTTTCAAGATCCTACCTATGTAAATATAAAATAAGGAAGGTCTCAAGTCCTTTTCAACCACTTTCAAGCCAACACCATAACAATTATGTCTTTCTCAATAAATGAGAGAAAAGTAAAAAGTGATGTAGCTTTGTCAAACTTAAATCAGAGGCTAAAATCCTGTATATCACGAAGGCATATCAATTTCACCTAGGATCTCAAGATATAACATCACCGATTATGGAAGAACATTTACATTCTCATCATCACACATTAATAGTGATTTTTGAAACTAGTTCTCTATATTATTTCTCTAACATTGACAACTAAACTAACTCATATACATATAATAGATGCACAGGTAGAGAAAATGTGAACAATTTATCAGCCATTATTGTAATCTTAATTGCTCTATCATCATTGTGAATCCTTTACATGATACATGAAATCAATAACTCTTCCCAAACCATAAAATCGATGGGTCAGTAATGATACTGAAGCTACAAATACACAGATTATGAAGATTTAAATGTTGGCTCCTCTGTAATCCCCACATCAGGGCTAAAACCAGGAGAATAATGACTAATAGAAGTCAACAACCACGGAGTTAGAGAGAGTCATAGAATATTAGTTTCATCTGAAATTGTTGTACACTCCTGAGCTGTTCCTTCTCAGGCCTAAAAAGGGCTGCTATCCCAGGACGCCTAAATTAAAGAATCCTAATACCAACAGGACCAGGCCTATGTTGTAGACAAGAGAGCTCATTTTCCTGAGTTCAAAGACAGGCCAGAGGGATATGGCTGAGATGAGGGGTGAATCTGGAGCCCATGGGGATGCACTCTCCAAGCTCCAGGATAGGAATGGGCCATTATTGGTTTAATGGACCTCTGGGGTCCCAGGCCACCCACACCACGCCCTCCCGAGCAGGATCTTGGCAACATTCCCTGTCAGTGATGAGGCAACCTAGCACTTGTCACGCCCCGATGTTGTGTCCTATGTGGGCACCATGCTGTGGGGACCACACCCACACTCTGCAGGTCCATGCTACAGGGTCCTTCTTGCCTCAGGAGTAGAGACCACCCAGCAAGCAGTTCGCTCCCCAACCAGCAGGAGGAGGGGAGGAGAGCAGGGGCACCAGGGGAATCTCACTCAGACAACAACACCCAGGGGTGCCAGCGGGGACAGTGATGATGCAGATGAGGCCCAGACCAAGAGATGCGACCAGAGGACACAAAAGGCAGCTGATCAGGTCCTGACTCAACTGCATCCCGGACACCTTTGTCCCTCCTACGCCCCTTCCTCATACATCCCCTCCTTAAATGCAGATTCTTCAGATGCAAACAGGCAGAGCCTCAGACTGAAAGTCAGCTCTTCCAAAATGACCCGTCAGCAAACACTGCAGGATTGTGCTCCAGTGGGGGCCCTGGAGTCCACAACTCAGGGACTGAAGGGGACATCGGTGCCAGGGCCAGTGTGAGGGGATGGGGAGTGAGACTTTCATGGTTGTGGAATGTTGGTTTTGCAAGATGAAAAGTTCTAGGCGTGGTGGTGATGGCTCCACGAGAAAGTGAATAGATCTGATGCCTCAGAAACGTGCACTTAAAATGGTGACGATGGTAAAGGGTATGTGACGTGTGTTTTATTTCACTTAAATTCATAAAATAATGTCTTTTTAAATCAGAGTCCATTTCGACTCCCGTTCATCACAAATGTCGGAGACCCAAACACATTCCCCTACCTTAGGGGCCATCACGGTGCCCTCACATGGCACATGGGAGACCGTTCTCACAGGGGCCTAGTCTGTGCTCACCTCACCTCTGTCCAGGGAGACCCAGGCAGTGGTGACCCCCATAGATTAGACATATGATATGCTATGATATTCATATGACACCACCGAACATTGTCACTCACCAGCACACAGAGCAGCACCCCACTCAAACATGCATGACCTCATATGAATGCGACAAGATTAAGGGAAGAAAAGGAACCACCAGTTAATCAGGGCAACACCCTTAACGCAGAGGTTGGAAATGTCAAAGGGGTAAAGACACACTGCAGGCAAAGAGCACATAGGGGTCTCCCCATACATGTGATCCTGACCCATGCAGATGTGGTGAGACCCATACAGTGCCCGTACCCTATAGCTGGGGTCACACATCCACACTCACCACAGTGACCCCACCTCCCCAGACCCTGCACCTAAAGTCACACGTTCTCTCTCAACACGTGACCCCACCTCCTCAGACCCCTCCACCTGGGTCACATGTCCACAGTCCCAGGGTGAACTGCCCTCCACAGACTCCCCCAACTGGGGTCACACGTGCACATCCTCCAGGGTGACCTCACCTCACCAGACCGTGCACCTGGGGTCACATGTCCCCTTGGTCAGGGCACCATAGCTCTGCTCTTGGCTCCCTAATTTGGAAACAAGCTGGGTTCCTGGGCCCTGCTGGGATGAGAAAAAGTGTAAGGTGGGTCTCCTGTCCCCACACTTGTCCCACAGAAGTCCTCCTCTTTTCACTTTGGTTCTGTGTGATTTTACCTCTTTTTAAAGCTTTCATGCTAAAGTTGAACACATTACTTGGTTCTGGCAGGCACAGTCTCACTTTCTTGTCTCACTTACTTGTTGAGAAAACTCATAGGACAGCAGGGCTGAAAGCCGAAGGGCAGCTCTGGACGCTGCTGACTAGGGACGGCAGACAGGAAGGAGAGCTCAGCAGCAGCCTCAGCTGTTACCCATCGGCCTTTTGCCCGATCTGCGTGCCCTGCAATCAATTCACCAGCTAAACCTGCCTCCCTTCGCACCATGCACGTGCTGGTAAATTGGAATAATCAGCAGGTAGCCCTCCTGAGGATTATCCACGAGCCCCAAGGAAGGTGAACCTTGCAGGAATAAGGACTAAGGCCCTGCCCATAGCACTGCCCTTGGGAGGACCAGGTCACCACAGTCAGAAGAGAGGGTGTTACCTAGACAAGCCCACCTCGGCTCCAGACCCAGACATCTAAGCACTGACTTTCAAATGCAGGCACGGAGCTTCCCAGTACTGAGGCCAGGCCGGCTCTCTTCCCAGCTCTCCATACTCCTAGCATACACGGAACATGGTCAGGTCTAAATCTTCTTATTATAGACAACACATGGTCAGCTCTAAACATAAACAGTAGACAGCACATGGAGAGGTCTAAATTTACCATGTAGACAGGACTTGATCATGTTTCAACTAGCTTAGGGCTGAGCTCATAGGAGGTACAGATCACACATATGGGTCTCTCATCTTTGGACACCCACATCAGGAAACTGAACAATATCGTTGTCATTAAACATTTCAACAGGCAAAACAGAAATGTTACCAGTGTGTCTGGCCACCTGATGGTCAGGATCCTCATGTGATGCAAGAACTTCTTAGAGTGCAGCCCAGTCTGCGGCCAGGCCAGGCAAGAAGTGGCCTGATTGCAGCCTCCCAGGCTTCCAGAAGGAGGCGGCCGCACAGGAGGCCCAGGCAGGACAGTTCTGCATGGTGCGGGCCAGGAGAGCCTGTCTGTCCATTCCACTGGCCGATTCCGGGCGGGGTGCTCAGGGTCGCTGAGAGCCCCGCGCTCAGGCCCTGCTTCCCTGCACCATGTGCGTGTGCGTGCGTGTGTGTGTGTGTGTGTGTGTATCTGTGTGTGTGTAGAGGGGGCAGTGGCTGACGGCTCCCACGGCTCCCGTCCCGGGCACCGTGATATCTTCGAGGGGAGGTACGGGGAGAGGTAGGGGCACAGAAGCCGTTGGAGAGGAGAACCCACCGTGGAAACGCTTGCACACTGGCTGGCCCCACCCGGGGACCCGAGAGCCCATCGTGGGCCAAATGTCCCCCCCAGCCCCCACCCCCGAGGGCAGGGCACCTGCTCTTTCAACAGCACAGGGTCTCACATGAAGTAGACTCAGTGGGGACTGTCACCCCTCCCACTCCTAATGCTCAGTTTGGGGAGAATGAACCCCCTTGACTGGGCGATGGGACCCTGTGATGAAACATGTGGTGCCCCATCCAAGTCGGGGTCTGGCTGACAGATGGGAACACAGGAGCCACGTGCATGGCCTGGAGGCCAGGCCAACAGGACAAGCACCTCCAGCCTTGGTCTAGCTCTCCAACTGTGACATTGTAGCATTAAGGGACCTGAGGCAGGTGACTGAATGTAATGGGGTCTAAACTGGACCCTGAATGGGGCTTAAAGAACGTGTGAAGGATGTCACTCAGACAGTGACAGTCACTGGAAGACAGACCCTGTGTGAGGACATCCTGCTCCATCCATTTAAATCCCTGCGATCTCTGAACTTTACGTGGCTACGCAGGATTGTTAGAGCAGGTGCGTGCGGACATATCTGGGGCACAATTCAGTCTGCAATCAACTTGCAAGTGGTTGCAGAAAACACACAGGTGTGCGCAAAGGTAGACACAGCACACACACAAACATACGCATGCGCACAGCACAAATATATTCACACACTAGCCTATGAACACACACGCACGCGTGTACCCACGCACACACTAACGTGTGCCGGTGCACATACCTATGCACATGCACAGCACATGTACGCATACAGGCACATGCACACACGTAGCACACACACAGGGAATAAAGTGAATCCGTAAAGCATTAATTCCTGAAAGCAAGTGAAGCTGACATGTATTTTTCCCTTTTTCTTAGCTTTGATGTCCACCTGAGGCCCCCATTACATTCAGTCACCTGCCCTAGGTCCCCTATAAACTACAATGTCACAGTTGGAGAGCTAGACCAAGGCTGGAGGTGCTCGTCCTGTTGGCCTGGCCTCCAGGCCATGCACGTGGCTCCTGTGTTCCCATCTGTCAGCCAGACCCCGACTTGGATGGGGCACCACATGTTTCATCACAGGGTCCCATCGCCCAGTCAAGGGGGTTCATTCTCCCCAAACGGAGCATCAGGAGTGGGGGAGTGGGTGACATTCCCCACTGAGTCTCCTTCATGTGAGACCCTGTGCTATTGAAAGAGCAGGTGCCCTGCCTTTTGGGGTGCGGGGCTGGGGGGTGGCATGTGGCCCACGATGGGTAGGCTGGTCCCCGGGTGGGGCGAGCCAGTGTGCAAGGAGCTCCGTGGTGGGTTCTCCTCTCCAATGGCTTCTGTGCCCCTACCTCTCCCCGTACCTCCCCTCGAAGATATCACGGTGCCCGGGACGGGAGCCGTGGGAGCCGTCAGCCACTGCCCCCTCTACACACACACAGATACACACACACACACACACACACACGCACGCACACGCACATGGTGCAGGGAAGCAGGGCCTGAGCGCGGGGCTCTCAGCGACCCTGAGCACCCCGCCCGGAATCGGCCAGTGGAATGGACAGACAGGCTCTCCTGGCCCGCACCATGCAGAACTGTCCTGCCTGGGCCTCCTGTGCGGCCGCCTCCTTCTGGAAGCCTGGGAGGCTGCAATCAGGCCACTTCTTGCCTGGCCTGGCCGCAGACTGGGCTGCACTCTAAGAAGTTCTTGCATCACATGAGGATCCTGACCATCAGGTGGCCAGACACACTGGTAACATTTCTGTTTTGCCTGTTGAAATGTTTAATGACAACGATATTGTTCAGTTTCCTGATGTGGGTGTCCAAAGATGAGAGACCCATATGTGTGATCTGTACCTCCTATGAGCTCAGCCCTAAGCTAGTTGAAACATGATCAAGTCCTGTCTACATGGTAAATTTAGACCTCTCCATGTGCTGTCTACTGTTTATGTTTAGAGCTGACCATGTGTTGTCTATAATAAGAAGATTTAGACCTGACCATGTTCCGTGTATGCTAGGAGTATGGAGAGCTGGGAAGAGAGCCGGCCTGGCCTCAGTACTGGGAAGCTCCGTGCCTGCATTTGAAAGTCAGTGCTTAGATGTCTGGGTCTGGAGCCGAGGTGGGCTTGTCTAGGTAACACCCTCTCTTCTGACTGTGGTGACCTGGTCCTCCCAAGGGCAGTGCTATGGGCAGGGCCTTAGTCCTTATTCCTGCAAGGTTCACCTTCCTTGGGGCTCGTGGATAATCCTCAGGAGGGCTACCTGCTGATTATTCCAATTTACCAGCACGTGCATGGTGCGAAGGGAGGCAGGTTTAGCTGGTGAATTGATTGCAGGGCACGCAGATCGGGCAAAAGGCCGATGGGTAACAGCTGAGGCTGCTGCTGAGCTCTCCTTCCTGTCTGCCGTCCCTAGTCAGCAGCGTCCAGAGCTGCCCTTCGGCTTTCAGCCCTGCTGTCCTATGAGTTTTCTCAACAAGTAAGTGAGACAAGAAAGTGAGACTGTGCCTGCCAGAACCAAGTAATGTGTTCAACTTTAGCATGAAAGCTTTAAAAAGAGGTAAAATCACACAGAACCAAAGTGAAAAGAGGAGGACTTCTGTGGGACAAGTGTGGGGACAGGAGACCCACCTTACACTTTTTCTCATCCCAGCAGGGCCCAGGAACCCAGCTTGTTTCCAAATTAGGGAGCCAAGAGCAGAGCTATGGTGCCCTGACCAAGGGGACATGTGACCCCAGGTGCACGGTCTGGTGAGGTGAGGTCACCCTGGAGGATGTGCACGTGTGACCCCAGTTGGGGGAGTCTGTGGAGGGCAGTTCACCCTGGGACTGTGGACATGTGACCCAGGTGGAGGGGTCTGAGGAGGTGGGGTCACGTGTTGAGAGAGAACGTGTGACTTTAGGTGCAGGGTCTGGGGAGGTGGGGTCACTGTGGTGAGTGTGGATGTGTGACCCCAGCTATAGGGTACGGGCACTGTATGGGTCTCACCACATCTGCATGGGTCAGGATCACATGTATGGGGAGACCCCTATGTGCTCTTTGCCTGCAGTGTGTCTTTACCCCTTTGACATTTCCAACCTCTGCGTTAAGGGTGTTGCCCTGATTAACTGGTGGTTCCTTTTCTTCCCTTAATCTTGTCGCATTCATATGAGGTCATGCATGTTTGAGTGGGGTGCTGCTCTGTGTGCTGGTGAGTGACAATGTTCGGTGGTGTCATATGAATATCATAGCATATCATATGTCTAATCTATGGGGGTCACCACTGCCTGGGTCTCCCTGGACAGAGGTGAGGTGAGCACAGACTAGGCCCCTGTGAGAACGGTCTCCCATGTGCCATGTGAGGGCACCGTGATGGCCCCTAAGGTAGGGGAATGTGTTTGGGTCTCCGACATTTGTGATGAACGGGAGTCGAAATGGACTCTGATTTAAAAAGACATTATTTTATGAATTTAAGTGAAATAAAACACACGTCACATACCCTTTACCATCGTCACCATTTTAAGTGCACGTTTCTGAGGCATCAGATCTATTCACTTTCTCGTGGAGCCATCACCACCACGCCTAGAACTTTTCATCTTGCAAAACCAACATTCCACAACCATGAAAGTCTCACTCCCCATCCCCTCACACTGGCCCTGGCACCGATGTCCCCTTCAGTCCCTGAGTTGTGGACTCCAGGGCCCCCACTGGAGCACAATCCTGCAGTGTTTGCTGACGGGTCATTTTGGAAGAGCTGACTTTCAGTCTGAGGCTCTGCCTGTTTGCATCTGAAGAATCTGCATTTAAGGAGGGGATGTATGAGGAAGGGGCGTAGGAGGGACAAAGGTGTCCGGGATGCAGTTGAGTCAGGACCTGATCAGCTGCCTTTTGTGTCCTCTGGTCGCATCTCTTGGTCTGGGCCTCATCTGCATCATCACTGTCCCCGCTGGCACCCCTGGGTGTTGTTGTCTGAGTGAGATTCCCCTGGTGCCCCTGCTCTCCTCCCCTCCTCCTGCTGGTTGGGGAGCGAACTGCTTGCTGGGTGGTCTCTACTCCTGAGGCAAGAAGGACCCTGTAGCATGGACCTGCAGAGTGTGGGTGTGGTCCCCACAGCATGGTGCCCACATAGGACACAACATCGGGGCGTGACAAGTGCTAGGTTGCCTCATCACTGACAGGGAATGTTGCCAAGATCCTGCTCGGGAGGGCGTGGTGTGGGTGGCCTGGGACCCCAGAGGTCCATTAAACCAATAATGGCCCATTCCTATCCTGGAGCTTGGAGAGTGCATCCCCATGGGCTCCAGATTCACCCCTCATCTCAGCCATATCCCTCTGGCCTGTCTTTGAACTCAGGAAAATGAGCTCTCTTGTCTACAACATAGGCCTGGTCCTGTTGGTATTAGGATTCTTTAATTTAGGCGTCCTGGGATAGCAGCCCTTTTTAGGCCTGAGAAGGAACAGCTCAGGAGTGTACAACAATTTCAGATGAAACTAATATTCTATGACTCTCTCTAACTCCGTGGTTGTTGACTTCTATTAGTCATTATTCTCCTGGTTTTAGCCCTGATGTGGGGATTACAGAGGAGCCAACATTTAAATCTTCATAATCTGTGTATTTGTAGCTTCAGTATCATTACTGACCCATCGATTTTATGGTTTGGGAAGAGTTATTGATTTCATGTATCATGTAAAGGATTCACAATGATGATAGAGCAATTAAGATTACAATAATGGCTGATAAATTGTTCACATTTTCTCTACCTGTGCATCTATTATATGTATATGAGTTAGTTTAGTTGTCAATGTTAGAGAAATAATATAGAGAACTAGTTTCAAAAATCACTATTAATGTGTGATGATGAGAATGTAAATGTTCTTCCATAATCGGTGATGTTATATCTTGAGATCCTAGGTGAAATTGATATGCCTTCGTGATATACAGGATTTTAGCCTCTGATTTAAGTTTGACAAAGCTACATCACTTTTTACTTTTCTCTCATTTATTGAGAAAGACATAATTGTTATGGTGTTGGCTTGAAAGTGGTTGAAAAGGACTTGAGACCTTCCTTATTTTATATTTACATAGGTAGGATCTTGAAACATAGGATATGGTGGAGGGCATTTATGTAACAATTCTAGGTTAGGAGTATCAGTTTCTAGTGCTTAGCCTTCTTGTTTAGATGCAAATGCTTTTCAAAGTATGAAGATTATGATTAGCATTACTGCTGCTATTGAGATGAGTGAGCCAAAAGACACAATATTTCATGTTGTGTGTGCCTCCGAGTAGTGAGACTAAAGTAATGACATTCCTGAGAGGCCAGAAAGTGCTGCGGGAAGTCATATTTACTACTACAAATATACGCGTGAAGTGACTTTTTGCTCATGCTGAGTTCACTGTGTAACCTGAGAATAGTGGGAATCCGTGTAGGAAGCCTCCCGTAATAGTGAAGCCCGCTCCCATGGACATTAGATCATGGAAGTGTGCTGCTACATAGTATGTATCCTGGAGGATAGTGTCCGGGGATGAGTTCACTAAGATGATTCCTGTGAAACCTCCTACTGTAAAAAGAAAAACTAAAGCCTAAAACTCATAATATATTGGAGGTCATATAATATTACCTCCGTGAACAGTTGCTAACCAGGGACTTCCCTGGTGGTGCAGTGGTTAAGAATTTGCCTGCCAATGCAGGGGACACGGGTTCGAGCCATCGTGTGGGAATATTCCACCTGCCGTGGAGCAAAAAGCCCATGTGCCACAACTACTGAGCCTGCCCTCTAGAGCGTGAAAGCCATGCTCTGCAATAAAGAAAGCCTTTTCAGTGAAAAGGCAATGCACCGCAGCGTAGAGTCGCTACTGCTCACTGCAACCAGAGAAAGCACACTCCTGTAGGGATAGAAGCAATTATGGTAGCTTTTGCAAAGTATGCTCCTGAGTGGACAGCTCTCCCTATGGTAAATATATGATGGGCCCACAAGAGAAATCCTAAAAAGCCAGTGGGCATGACTCATACTATTCCCAAATAGCTGAAAGGCACCTTTTGTCCTAAATAGTGTGTAATGATGTGTGAATTTATAACAAACCCTGGTAGGCCATGAATACAGACTTCAGGGTGACCAAAGAATCAAAATAGGTGTTGGTATAGGATTCGGCCTCCTCCTGCAGGGTCAGAGAAAGTAGTGTTGAGATTTCTATCTCTTAAGAGTATGGCAATTCTGGCTGCTCGGACTGAGAGTGGTAATTATAGTAATATGGCTATAGTTGGTGAAGATTAAACAAATAATGGTGTTTGGTATTGGGGTATGACTGCTGGTTTTGTATGAAAGACTATAGTAATAAAAGCAATAGCACCAAGAATTGAGGAGACACCTGATAAATGTAAGGAGGAAATGGTTATGTCGACAGAGGCTCCTGCGTGGGCCAGGTTGCAGGCTAGAGCTGAATACACGGTCCACTGGTACCAGAACAAGCTTCTACTATTGGTGATATGAGTAGGAGTAAGAACGATGGGGGAAGTAGTCAAAAATTTACATGGTTTACTCGGGGAAATGCTACCTCAGGTGTGCGAGTTATTAGTGGCCCAAGTGAGTTTTCAAACCCTGCAATATAAGGGGTACAACAATAAAGAAAATTATTACAAATGCAGGGACTGTTATGACCACGTTACAGATTTGTGCATCTCCAAGTAGCGCTCCAGGTTAGCATAGCTCAGCCTGGATTAATATTCTTAAGGTGCTGCCTGCTACTCCAGCTCAAGCACCAAATAGTAATTATAAGATGCCGATATCTTTGTGATTTGTTGAAAATAATCAACAGTGTATGAACAGAGGTAAAATGACTGAGCTAGCATTCGACTGTAAATCTGAAGACAGAGATTGAGCCCTCTTTCTCACAAACCCTGTGGTGAATCAACAAATTGAATTGTAATTTCAGAGAAGCAGCTTCAATTCTGCCAGAGATTTTCCTGCCTTTTTTCTTTTTTTCTTTCTCAAATGAAGAAGAAGCAGATTGAAGCCAGTTGACTAGAGGATTTGCCTGTTAACTAAAGTTTCCTGGGGTTAAAACTCATCAGTCTCGTAAAGATTTGGCTTAACTACAATGTTTGCTTTACATTCAATTGATGTAGGATGAAGTCTTTCAATCCTTATTTTTAGAAATTAAGTAAATTTTACTTGTTTTGGGTTATGAAAGCTCTTGGTCTGAACTAACCTAAATTCCTAGTCCAGCACGGATGGAATGGGTGTTATGTGGAGTAATTGTCTGGGTTTTATGATTAGTAATGATAGGAAGGTTATTTCTTTGAATGTTCAATGTGATTTGTTTTTGTGTTGTTTCATGAAGGGAATACAGTTAGTGATGTGGAGTATGTTAGCTGCAAGTAGAAATATATGCTGAGCACTGCTGTGATGGCTATTAATGTTGGTAGAATGATGTTGTCATTTTCGTTATCTCTTGGATAAGTATTCATTTGGGTAAAAACCCTGATAGTGATGGACTATGTCCTAATGATACTATAATGGTGAGGAAAAGGATTGTGATGGGAGGTGTTTTACCTCATGTGTGTGATAATGACACTCTTGTAGTCCATGCTCTGGGCATAAATAATAAGAAGAGAGTACTGTTATGATATAAATTAGTATGTTTAGGATTGTTATAATCGGAATATACTTTATAACGGCTGTTATTCATCCTATATGGGCACTTGATGAGGAGGGTTTAATTTTTTCCAGGTGAGTCTGACTAAATCTCCCTCAGCCTCCAGCTATGATTTATAATATCACTATGATTAATAGTATATTTAGGTTGATGGATGGTGACATGTGGTATAAAAGTGACAGGGGTGCACTTTTGTCATATTAATAGCATCAGGCCTGCTGTTCATGGGACGCCTTGTGTGACGTGAGGCACTCAGAAGTGAAATGGGGAAAGTCCTACTTTTGTGACAAGGGCGATTGTCATGAGGGTGGATGCTGCTGGATGAAAGATTTTTGTTATTCATTGTGTTCCATGACCAGAGTATATTAGATTAATGATACTAGCCATTATAAGTAGTATTGGTGTGGTGGATTGTTTTAGGAAATATTTGTTGGATGCTTCTGTAGCTTATGGGTTTGTGTTTTTTATTAGAATGGGGATACCATTAACCAGTGTGAGCTTCTTATACAATTATATTTCCTGTGATAATGGTCAGTAGAATGATAGTAAAAACAATGAGAGTTTATTAGTACAGGAAGGATCTACGACAACATGTTGGGGGTATGGGCCTGAAGCTTACCTAGTGAACCTTAGTATATAGCATGTGCTGTAATGTGGTAACATGGAGAATATAAAATTCTTAGGAAGAATTCAATTCCAGGAATAAGAGCATTGAAACCTCTATAATTTACTCTATCACAGTAACTCTTTTGTCAGACATATTTCTTAAGTTTGTGGTGGGTTGCCTGGTATGATGACAGGTGGTGAAAACTCTCATATACATCGGGCTAATGTTAGTAGAAAAAAATTTTTATACGAGATGTAGACGTTGATCATATCAAAATTGTGGGTAGGATGCTCAAATTCATAGAAAGGAGATTGTTAGATGTGTTTTAATGATGACTTGGGGTGCATATAATTCTGGCACCTAGGGATTGTCGAATGCTCCTACAAATGGATTGTTGTGGAAATGTTTATTATAAGGAAATTGACATATTGTCTAGCAAGGAAGAGGTGAATGGGCCTGCTACATCTTCTACATTGAAGTCATATACAGGTTTTGATTCTACTTCTGTTGAATCAAGTGAGGCTTCATTGAATTTCTGCTACTGCGGAGATAATAAAATTCTGAGTAGGGGTCAGAAGAAAATAGTCATAGGTGTTCCTGTGTAATAATTACTGTTGAAAGTGTAAATGATCCATTTATCAGTAAGACTGAGAATAGAATAACTGCTACATTACTTCATATGAGATTGTCTATGCTACTGTCCCTAGAGCTCCAGTGAGTGAGTATGGTGAATGTGAAGCTCATCCAGAACTGAGGATGGAATAAATGGCTAGGTGTGATATGGCTAATATAAAGAGTATGCCTACATTTATATTAATTAGTGGCTAAGATATGGGAAGAGGAATTCATGTTGTGAGAGCCAGGGTTAAGGCTAGCATTGGGGCAATAATATATAAATTGATGCTGTTGATGGACATAGTGGGTCTTTAATAAGTAATTTGAATGCCTCAGCAATGGGTTGTAATAATCCATGTGGGCAGATGATTTTTGGCCCTTTCTGGATTTGTATATAGCTTAGGATTTTCCATTTAGTTAATATGAGGAATGCTATGGTGAATTAAATTGGGTAACTTGTGAAAGAGTGTTGATTATAAACATATTCTTAGGAAGAGGACTTGAACCAGTGCAGATAAAAGTTTCAGTTTTACATAATTACCGGGCTCTGCCACCGTAACAAACCCTGCTCTACAGTAGGGTATGTATAAATTAATTGAATGTAGATTATGTCATCATTTAGTTTGAAGACATTGTGTAAAGTAAGCCGTATTGCTCTTGTCCTTTCATACTGGAAGAAATCTGCAATAGACAGAAACCAAGCAGGATGGCTCCAGTCTGAACTCAGATCATGTGAGACTTTAATCATTGAACAAAGAGACAATTAATAGCAGTTATACCATTGAAATGTCGTGATCCAGCATCAAGGTCAAAAACCATATTGCCGATATGAACTCTAGAATACAATTACACTCTTATCCCTAGTAAAACTTGTTCCATTGATCAGTGTTTGAGAAGAACAGGTGATAAAGAATTTTGACTAGCTGGTCTAAATTGTAATCACTCAGAGGTGATTTTATTCTCTAAAAATGAATGGCACACGGGCTCAAGGTGCACCAGCTTCAGTAGTTGTGGCACGCAGGCTCAGTAGTTGTGGCCCACTGGGTTAGTTGCTCCGTTGCACGTGGGATCTTCCCAGACTAGGGATCGAACCCGTGTCCCCTGAATTGGCAGGCGCAGTCTTAACCACTGCATCACCAGGGAAGTCCCAGAATCGCCGTCTCCCTTTTAATACACCTTAAGCCCAAAGAATCCATGGAAGATTGTTACAGATAATAAGAGAATAAAATATTGTAAGGACTATAACAGAAGCATATAGTACACTGTTCATATAGACACATCCCAAGCAGTTACAAAGTATATTATAAAGGAGGCTGCAGTTTGCAAAGAACAACATAAATTATACCCACAAACTCCCAATATTTCCTGAATCGTTGCAATCTGAAACCCTATTGTAGGAAGCAGAACATTCCAGGAGACATTCTACAAATGAAGGCCTCTAAACCCTGTGGGTGGATAAGGAATTCTGGAAGGAAGGTGTCCTCACTCAAGGAGAGCATGATCCTATACTTTTGTCACATCACATCCCTGTACAATTCCCATTGATCTCGGTCCAGGCATTCCCAGTTCTCTTGAGAGAAATCTATGGGCACATCCTGGGATGTCAGCAGTCCCTGAAATTAAAAGTACACATGACATTTGGCCACGGGAAGAGTTCATAATGTGACGCAAGAAGAAAAGAGCAAATTAAGAGAACTGGTTTTAATTTAGAAGAGTGTCTTCAATCATCCACTAATATATATATATACATATATATTTTTTTTCACAAAGTAACTTTCTCTATTTCTAACTACAAAAAAGAGTATGTCATGTGATCCATAAAACTAGTATAGAGACTATAGTCATCTGGAAAAGAAATGATAAAATGGTGGTTTCAACACGGACATATGCATTTTTGAGTGTTTTATTTATATCAAACTGGATAAAATGTGCGTATTTCTCAGACAGAAAAGACATGTCGAGGTAGAAATGTATCTTTCAACTATTCATGGGTCCACAAGTACACTGGAGAGAGTGTAAAATTGCAGATTCTGATACAGTAGGGCCGGTGGGCCTGAGTTCTATTTTTTAAACGAGCTCATTTTTAACTAGTGATGCCACAGTCTCTGATTCATTAACGACAATTGTGAATAGCAGAGACATAATAAGGAAAGGTAAACATTCATAGTTAACTTCTAACTTCAAGTGTGTTATGGATTTCCCACGTTTAATAGGATAGTAAGCACAGCAGCAACCACCATTTGTGAACATTCACTGTAGACCGTGTGTATCTTTCTGACTTTTTGTGTAGGATTGCAGGTAAAAGGCCTGTGCTGCGGCCACAGTGGGCGGGGCCCTCAGGCCGGGCCGCCCCTCCAGGCCCCCCGACGGGGCCCTGAGCTCCTGGCGGCTCCTCCCCCGGCGCCCCGCCCCCTCCCAGGAGGCCTCGGGGCAGAACGGCCCCACCCACTGCGCCCGGAACGGAGCTCGCGTTTCCTCAGAGCTGGAGCTCCCGGCTCGGGGTCTCTTCCCTCCGCCGTCACGGAGCTGCCCCGGAGCCCAAGGGGAGGGCGGCCTCACTGACGCTGCCGGCTGCGGAGGGGCCCCGGCGGCCGAAGCCGCGACAGTCGTGGGGACGGCGGGCCGGGTAAGTGGGTCTGGTGCCCGGGCGGCCGCGCAAGAGCAGCTTCTGAGGGGAAGGGTTTCGCGGCCACCCGCCGCTGCTGTGCAGAACGAGCGGCCTCGGGGTCTGGTCCCGGGGAACTTCGGCGCCTCCTCCCGGCCCTGCCCTCGGCCTGGCTCGCGGGGCCCGGGGGGCGTGGGGAGAGGGCGGCTGAACGTCCTGAGGGGACACGGGGCGAGGGAGGCGCAGGGTCCGGCCGCAGCGTCAGCGACCCTCCTCCCGACGGCGGGGAAAGCGGCGAAAGTTCCTCCCGAGGCTCCCAGGCCTCTTGTTCAGCCGAGGCCCTGTGCGCCCCTTCGTCCCTGAGCTAAAGCACCGGGGGGGGGGGGGAGGGGACAGGGCGGGGGGCTGGCGCAGGTGATGGGGGACGGGAAAAGGTGATTGTCAGCTAAGGAGAACCTTCTCTCCCAGGTTCTACAGGAATGCAGGGCTTTCCTTATGCGAAGATGCCGGAGTCAGGCTCACGAATTCCTTCCTTTGATATGCACCTCAGCTCTCTGGGGCCTGCATTCTGTAATTGCACATCCTGAGTTCCTCAGGGCCTGCCCGCTCACATTGGAGAGGATGACTGTGGCATCTTTTGTTTACTGAGATGGCAAGAAATATTCCATTTCTCACAGGCTTGAGGGGCAGACAGTGAAGAAGCGTCGGAGAGTCTCACTTGGCATGTACTTTGGTTTACATATAATAATAATAGTTATAATAATAGTTATACTTACTTAACTGTGCTAATAGAGGCTCTGGAGTACAATCAACTTGTACTACTGCCCTCTATGTATTAATTTCATCAATATCATAAGATAAATGCCTGTAGAATTGACTTAATCCAGTTAAATAGCATAATGATTTTTAAAGGAAACATAATAGAAATATAACAACAAAACCTTTACCACTACAGGCTGGGTCTGGAACAAGGTAAATAAATGTTCCATTGTTAAAATATTGAAAGAGTATTCAATAGAAATATCAAGAAAAATGACAAATAATAAGGGCAGCAGAATGTTGAAATGTTCTATCTTTATCATTAAAGTGGCAGAAAATCATTTATGAGCAGGCACTGGGGCAGAAGATGCCTGATTTTATATCTTTGTCATATTTGTGCAGTTGTTTCAAGAAGTAACTTAAAGACACAATGGAAAAGCCAGGAGGTTTGTGCCTGAGATCATGTTGATGTGAAACCCGGGATGGCCGCCTTGTGCCAGGTGAGTTAAGTTTACCTCGCAGGTAGACCCCAGAGCTCCTGAGAAACAAGGGCTGGAATTTTTCTTCTGCGATGAATAGGAGCTGTTGAGTCCAGTTCATTGAGCAAGGAGTAGGTCTTGTCTATTACATATTTGGTTTTTGGAACGGTATCTGTGCTAATTTCAAACTCTTGTTTTATGAAAACCCCCCCTCACCTTTCCCCTGAAGCAGGCATAAGTGTGTTTTCTAAAAGCGTGACTCTGTTCTGTTTTAATTCAGTTCTTTGTAGCCATGTTTACATTCCCTCTATAAGTGATATGTTTTGATAAATTTCTTTTTCTGTGTGACCTTTTTCACTTTGAATTATCGTACCTAAATCCACTCATTATGCTGCTACTAGCCTTATGACATTGATTTCATGGCTGAGTGATATTCCATTGTACATAAGTTTCACAACTTCTGTATCCATTTTTCTCTTTCCTGGGATATGGAACGGGTACCGAAGTCGAGGTTCTTGTAAACAGAGCAGCCCTAAGCTTTGGGGTGCCTGTGTCTTGTTGATTTTTAGTCTTCCCAAGATATACGCCCATGAGTGGAAGTGCCCTATGCTCTGTAGCTCTGTTGTTTAGATGTTTTAGGAAACACCATACACTTTTGTAGAGTGTCTGCGGCAATTTTCATCCCGCCCGTCAGCATAACAAGGTTTCCTGTTCTCCATGGCCTGTCCTGCATTTGTGGTTTTTTACACTTTTTTCAGATGGCCGTTTTGACCGGGGGGAAGTGAGACTTCTTTGTAGTGCTGATTTGCTCTCCCAGCTTGCTTGGTTGGCCAAAACGTGTGTATGCTTTTTTACCTGAATATATTCAGGAAGGAACACATACTCCCTTTTTGGCCAACTGCATCATTGTCCAAGTTCTGCCGCTTTTCATGTGCTTTCAAGGAAACTCCAATCTACCTCTTGAAATCTGTTTCCTGCAATTCTGCCTTGCTTTCAAATCCTCTTCGTTGCCTTAACTCAATGTATTTTTGGATGGTAGTTGTCATTTATCACTGTGCAGGTTTGTGAGTTGCAGTGCCCCTGAGCTCCATGTTTCAACTGCCCTTTTTGTGAGCTGGCCCAGAAAACCACAGCATCGCCTCAGGCCCTATCCTGGTTTCGGGGCGTCAGGCTGAGCCTTTGGTGAATTCTTCTTCGTGATGGGAAATGAGAGTAACATGTGCCCGACCAAACACCTCCAGCGAGTCTCTCATTGGTTCCCCCTTTTCCCGTTCATCCTCGGCACATATTGCAAACTGTTCGAAACAGGAGGTTAAAGGTGCTGATTCTCCAAGTGGGGAGATTGTTAGTAAAGCGGCTGGAATGGTGAACCCGAGCACCAGGAGATGAAAAATGAGGTGCGCTGTCGAAACCTTTCATGATCACACGGTGTATCATCCTCTGGGCTTCCCATGCAGCTTTTAGCTGTAGGAAGGTTGCGTTGCACCTGGAGAGTTGGGACCCATGGAATGGGTAGCACACAGTATTACTTTAAAGGGTCTGCATTTGCTCACTCAACCTCACCAATCCTCTCAGTCCCAAGAGTGTCCAACCTTATGTCTCATCCTGCTGTGTGTCTAGGTGTGTTCAATCCATGTTGCATCATAGCCCCTGAGCAAAAGTTATAAGGGTTTTTATGTCTGTCACTGTCTTTTTCTACTATTGTTATATTGGTTACAGCTGATTTTCAACGCTGTTTGTTGCTGTTCTACATCCACTTGATTCACGTAGAAACAGACATCAATAAATTCTTTTTCAGATTCTTAACAGTCGTATAGAATTTTTTCTGGTGACTTGAGTGTGCTGAGTGCAGTTCTTTGAGGTTCTGTGTAGGCCTCGTCTATTATCAATTTGGTATTTGGAACGGTATCTTTGCTAATTTCAACCTCCTGGATAATGCCTCACCCCTCCCCACCTTTCCCCTTTGGCAGCCTTATGTGTGTTTTCTACATATTTGACTATGTTTCTGTTTTGTAATTTGTTTCATGTGTAGCCATTGTTGATTCTACCTTTAAGTTATATCTTACGATATGTGTCTTTTTCTTTCTGACTTATGTTACCTAGAATGATCTTACATAACTCCTCCTGAGTTGATGCAACTGGCCTTATTTCATTGATTTCCTGGCTGAGTTATATTCCACTCTACATATGTACCACATCTCTTTTATCCATTTTTTCCTTCCAGGTATATTTAGGTTTTATCCAAGTCGAGGCTCTTTTAAACAGAGAGGCGGTAAACGTTGGGGTGCCTGTATCCTGACGATTTTTGTTTTTCCCAAGATATTCGCCCATGAGTGCAAGTGCCCTATGCTCTGTAGCTCATCTGTTTAGATGTTTTAGTAAACACAGTACACTTCTTCAGTGTGCCCGTTGGCAATTTACATTTCCACTATCAGCCTCACAGGGCTCCCTTCACTCCTCGCCCTGTCCTGCATTTCTGGTGTTTACACTTTATGAGGATGGCTCTTCTGACTGATGCGAAGTGTGATACTTTTTGTAGTATTGATTTGCAATGCCCACCTGTTTGGTTGGCTAAAAAGGGTGTATGCCCTTTTCTTGAATATATTCAGGAAAAAAGCATACGCCCTTTTTGGCTAACTGCACCGTTGGCGATGTTCAGCCCCTTTTTTGTGCTTTCATGATGAGTCCTTTTTACCTCTTCAAATCCCTTTCCTGCCATTCTCCCTTGTTTACAATTCCTTTTCGGTGACTTCCCTCAAGACATTTTTCAATGATAGATATTTTCAACTCTGCAGTTTCGTGAATTTTAGTGATCCCGAGTTCCATTTTTCAACTTGTGTTTTTTGGAACTGGCCACAAAATAGTGGGATTTCCTCAAACCGTATTCTTTTTCCATGGGCAATCTTAGCCTTTGGTCATTTCGTCTTCCTGATTGGAAATGAGAGTGACATGTGCCTGTCCGAACACCTAGGACTTTTCTCTCATTGTTTCTCATCCTTCCGCTTCATCCTCTGGACAAATTCCAAACTGTGCGCAACAGGAGGTTGAAGGTGCTGACATCCCCAAGTGGGGAGATTGTTAGGAAAGACGCTGGAGGGGTGAACCCGACTCCCTGGAGATGAGGAGATGAGATGCCTTTTCCAAACTCTTCCCGATCAAATGGTGTACCACCTTCTGGGTGTCAGAGTCATGTTTTAGCTGTAGGAAGGGTCCCGTGCATGGTAAGAGAACACCAGGGATGTTTCCAAATCAGTGTCTCCCTGAACCCTAAACTGGGGAATTTTACGCTATGGCTACACGTATGTTCATTAAGGGCCTTGGGCAGTAGGCAGAGTCCGAACTTAAGATGATTAAAGTCTTCAGGGTCAGAAGCGCTGACCATCGGCCTCCCTTAGGGTACATTGTATCTGTCATTGATAGATGATGTCAATAAAAATATCTATTCGTTTTCAGATTATTTCCGCTTCTAGGTATTACAAAATATTGAGTGTAGTTCCCTGTGCTGTACAGTAGTTCTGTGTTGATGATCTATTTATACATAGCAGTGTGTACGTGTTAATCCCAAACTGTTCATTTATCCCTCCCTGCACCTTTCCCTTTTGGTAATAATAAATTATAAGATTTTATGCTTCTCAGAAATGGGGGAGCTGAAAGAGAGGTATCATTTTCAATGGAAAAGCATTCAAAACTATATTGAAGCTTCAGTCAAGATTATTCGATGTACATCCTTGGAAAGAAATCACTTCATTTCTCCAATGTTGACCTGACAAATAAGACAATCCCCTTCACTGAACTTGCCTATACTAAAGTGATGGAAATATCAAATGGAAGTGTTGGAAACATCTTATTTTACCTGAGCCTTATACACGGCTCTAGGTTAATTACAGTTTGGCTCACACATCTGTTCATTGAAGTTACAATGTTCTCAATTTCTGTCACTGATCCTGCAGAGTGGGCCCCAACAAGGGTCCCCTGCCCCGTGTCATTGGAGCCAAGAGAACGAGACTGAGTTTGGTTCAGAAGCAAAGGAAACTTTAGATTCTGATCAGAGAACGGGGAGAGGTGAGAGCGTGCGCTCCCCCGAGGGCTGTGGGCGGGGCTGCTGTGTGGGGATCCAGGCAGCATCAGCGGGACGGAAGGGGCGGAGTCTCGAGGGCCGGGTTGGCTGGAGCTCAGGCTCCATGTCGCAGAGTCTGCATGGGGCCCCGCGAGCTGAGGTGTCGGCCCAGCCATTTTGCACCAGGAAATAGGTTCTGAAGTGCCGGGTGTGGGACCTCTGCATGTGGAAACCTAGGAGCAAGTGAAATTAGACAAAGCACAAAGGAATAAACGTTAGACTTTACTTTATTGCCCGGATTCTATTTTTATCTCCCAGGATTTTTTCATGGGCTCTGCCGGTGACAAACCCCTCCTCTGCCTTTTGTCCCATTCCTCATTGTTGGGGCGCTGAGGGTGCAGACCCCGCTTCTGTAACTGCTTCGTGCTGAGTCGGGAGGCCTCATACCCGGGGGGAGGGGCAGAACTTCTCCCCAGCAGCCTCCAGGTGAGGTTGACTGTCCCCAGGGCTCTTCCCTCACTGCTCGTCCGCCTGAGCCCCAGCATTTGAAGTGTTATAGATTCTAATGACCTTTAAGGGTGCAGGAAAGAGATGCGCAGAGACGCTGGGGGGGCCGGTTTTACCCCGCCCACATTTGTTCGGCCACCTTAGGCAGACGGTTTCTGCCAGCCTAGATGCTCTGACCAGTAGTCTGCGCTTTCTTCAATTAGGCCCCTGAATTAACGTACAAACAGCACCAGGTGTCAGAACCCTGCCTGCTCAACTCCCACACAGTCCAGGGCCGGTGGTGATCCAGACCCATGACGGCCACTGAGTCAACGGCCTTTTCAAGTAGCCAGGAGTGCAGCCGGTCTCATGGCCGCCGCCGTCACCGCGGTGTCTGTAGGCGTTTCTATGGTGACAGCGTTATTTAGGGTTCCCCCGCCAAGCTTATGAGCTCCGCTCTGGGTGCAGTAAGTCCTGCAAGCAGTAGTCTGCTCTTTTGGGGCACGCTCTTGTTGTTTTCTGAGAGAAGATCCACGTCAAGTGATGGTCACACGGGTCATCATGGGGACCCGTTGCCCCCAGTTGTCCCTCTGGAGGTTGGAGTTGGAGGGCTTCCTCACTCGAGGTCAGTGTGCCCACGGAGCGATGCCTGCAACTTCAGGGCATGGTGGGTGGTTAGGATCACCGTGTGCGGTCCTTTCCCCTTAGGAGGGAGTTGGCCTTGCGGGCTGCGGATTCCAGGTTTTTAGATACCCCCAGTATCTTGGCTGGATGGGGCGGCGGGCCAAGCCCTTGGTGACCGTACTTTCTCCTACCTGGAGGGCATTCTTGCATTGTTCCATTTCAAGAGGTCCCAGTTTTTGCACTAATACTCCAAGGGCGATTCACTTTCTACCCAGAATGTAAAGGTCAAAGGGTTTAGCTAAATTAGGGAGGTCCAGGGCAAGGGTCTGAATTAACTGCTCTTTCCATTCTTGAAAGACCGCTTCTGGATTCTATGCGAACAGATCATCATCTTTTCCTTTCAATGTTTCCTATAGAGGCCCAGCTATTAGACTGTAGTTAGGGATCCAGATGCAGCAAACCCCGACCTCCCTAGGAACCCTTAAGCTGTCTTCTAGGTTTAGAAGGGGTAAGGCTGCAAATGACTTCTTCCCTTTCCTGGGATGGGCTTCTCTGACCTTCTGTGAGAATGAAGCCCAGGCAGGTCACCTTAGTCTGTGATATTTGAGCCTTTGTCTTGGACACCTTCTATCCTTTATTGGCTAGGTAGTTCAGAGGCCTCCTTAGTAGGGCTGGGGATCAGAATGTCGTCTGCATATTGAAGGAGGGTTCCCTTCTCCAGAGGTAGATCTTTGAGGTTTTAGTTAAGTTTCCCCAAAGGTGGTGCGGGAAGTTTTGAACCCTTGGGGGAGGACGGCCCAGCAGTACTGTCTTCCTTGTATGTTGAGTCCTGCCAGTCACAAGCCAAAATTTCTGTGACCTCTGGGACTAATGGAATACAGAAGAAAGCATCATGTACGTCTCATACAGAATACTATGTCCTGGGGGATGGTACAATGACCAGCAGGGTGTAGGAATTAGGAACTATTGGATGCATATCCTCAGTGGCTTCACTGACTGTCCCGACATCTTTACCAGTTCCCCAGTAGCCCATGGGGCTCTCGTGGTCAGGCCCCTCGCAGGATATACAGCTCACCTGGGCAGGTACCCAGCAGCCCACGGGGCTCTCGTGGTCAGGCCCCTCCCAGGATATGGAGCTCACCTGTGCAGCTACCCAGCAGCCCACGGGGCTCTCGTGGTCAGGCCCCTCCTTGGATACGGAACACCCTTGTGCAGGTACCACGGCAGGGCTGGGCACACAGGAACCGTGCACATAGCCCTCATTGCAGAGCACCCCCATCTCACCTGTCCCTCAGAGCTGACACAGAGCACCTCAGAGCAGGACTTGAACTAACAAACAGCAGCTCCGACAGGTCTGTGACCCTGGGCTTCACTCTGTGTGGCCTCCCTCCGCCTGGTCTTCCAGAGACTTCCACTGCAGCCGGGGCACCAGGTCTCTGTCTCCACCCACCACCCCTCCTCTCCCTGACTCCTGGGTTCCTCTTATTAGGAGAGGGTCTTCTTGAAGTTGTCTCCCACTCATGGGCCAGATAAAATGGTTAGAAAACAAGCCAGGGCTGCAGCCCCTTGTCTATCCTGACCCTCAGGACCTACACGTGTTCCTTGGAACTGACCGGTGCAGGAAGGTCCATTTTATGCAACTGTGAGCCCCTGAGGGGCGAGGAGTGGCTGACCTGGGCAGTCTGACCCGGCCGGCCAGTCCTCCCCAGGTGTGCCTGGGCTGAGGTCAATATAAACACCGCTCCAGGCAGCAAGAGCGCCTGCAGCTGTGCCTGACGCCATATTCTCTGCCCCATCGGCAGTCTCGGGGCTGGGCTGGTGGGAGGGAGTAGGGCCCACGGCTCTGTGCGTGGCCCGGTGCGAGTGGGGCTCTGGTGGACTTTCTGCAGGAGTTGCCGCGCTGCCACCTGCTAAAGAAGAGGATGTGTCACCCATACCTGCCGCTGGAATTTCTCCCCGGGCAGAGGTGAGGACGGAGAAAAGCGGTGGGCGCCGGGACAGGAGGGGTACATTGGGCAGGGAGATGGAAAGCTTCCAGAAGAGCGCCCGGGGCCAGGACCATGCTGGCTGGCCTGCAGGCCCCAAGTCGGCCTCCGTGCTGGTGTGGCTCCATGGCCCTTCCTCTAGGCTTTCAAGTCCTTGCACACATTCAGGTGTTTTAGCTGGGAAGGGTGGGAACAGTTCAGCAGCAGCTGGCCTGGGGGTCAGCTCATGTTTACTCAGGGACGCCTTGACATGGTCCCCCAGCTTTGCAATGAGGACGTTCCTTGCGGGGGGGCTGCTGGCTGCATGAGAGATGATTCCCCACCTCTGACCAACTTCAGAATTGTTTACCACTGGAGCAAGGGTTTTCCTGATAGGGTTTTCCTCTGTGTAACTAGTGGGTTCTTAATTGGCAGCGTGAACGGTGATATCAGAGGTCCCGAATCAGGATGGAAATACTTATCCCCAACTTGTACAGGCAGGCATAAAAACCTGGGGAGGCCGTGTGCAGCCGGCACCCTTAGGGATTGGCTTCCGACTGACCCCTCAACGTTCTGGTGTCCAGCCACTGCTTTAGAATTTCTGGGGCCCAGTGCTGACTCTAAGGGTTCTGTAACCCAGGCTCTGTTGGTCTTTAATGAGACCCGCACTTCCAGGGTCCCACAGAGCAGGGTCCGTGTGACTGTTCTGTGGCTTCTGTAACAAATGACCACAAGCTGGGTGGTTTAAAACAACAGGAATTCACCCTCCCCCAGTCCTGGAGACCAGACATCTGAGATCCAGGTGTTCCAGGATGGACGTCCCTCCAGAGGCTCCAGGATAGGGCTCTTCCTGCCTTTTCCAGCTTAGGGGGGCTCCAGGCATCCCCAGGCTTGCGGCTGCAGCCCTCCTGTCTCTGTCTTCACGTAGCTTCTCCTCTATGTTTGTGTTTCTCCTCTTTTGTCTCATAAGGACTCTCTCAATTGGATTGGGGGCCACGCTAACCCCAGATGGCCTCACCTTGAGACCCTTAACTACATATACAAAGACGCTTTTCCCAGATATGGTCCGGTTCCTGTGTTCTGGGGGGAACATATTTTGGGACCAGCATTCAACCCATTACCTGTGTATAAAATAACCCTAATTTTAGGAGATTACCAAGGTCCCGTATAGATAGCAGCCAGCAGCCATGTGGGTGGGGGTCTGGGGAGAATGAGGACCCTGGAATCACCTGGAAAGGATGAAGTCCTGGCTGCATTAGGTGAGCTCTTCCACCACGGGGCCCGTGGAAACAGCCACTCCACTCTGTCCGTGGAAAGGGACCCAGTGCCGAGTCCAGAAATGGTGATATTGCAAAGCTGGCTCTTCTGGGATGTCATCATCAGTAGCATCATGTAACCAGTAACTACGGGCTTGGAGGAGTCACCCTGTGGCACGTGATGACAGCACTGTCACTTTAGGCTCATCAAGCTTAGAATAGGAATGTTTGAAGGAGAAGAGTTTGGGAGATTGCGAAGCTTGGTTGTTAAGGAAACTGAGCAGGTTTGTCAAGGTAGGTTGTCAAGGAAACTTCTCCCTTAAACTGAAGGCAGGGCGGGGAGAGCTGAAATCCAGGGATCTTTTAAAGGGGCTGCTCTGAAACACCATCACCTGAGAGGTGGTCTCAGCGTGAGCTGGTGTTTGAGAAACGTGTGATGAGATGAAGCCTGACTTTCTGTGACAGCTGGGGAGGGGTTTGTAAAGCAACTTAGCGTTTAAGGCCAAGTTTGTTGCTGGAACATAGTGTCTCCCCAAACTGGGCTGAAGCTCAAGATGTCTCTGTCCCCTTCCTGTGAGAGTCCAGGGCAGGTGGGTGTCAGTTCCCAGGCTCTGCCCCCACTTTGTTTCTCCTCCCTGCTTCCAGGTGAGTGTTTCAACCAGCGGGGTGGGGTGACCACAGGGACATCGTGCCCTCCGTCCTAGGATGCAGGCTGGCCAAGGCCCTCACCACCTCCACCCCTTCCCCTTGGTAACACGAGACACTGTGCCCCAGCTGTAAGGGGTGGGAAGGCTGGGATGTGCAGGGTAGCTGTGCACAGGAAAAAGGGAAATGGGTTCTGATGGGCAGCTGTGCGGCTCTGTTGTGAGGGTCGCCCAGACACTAGCGCACAGATTCTGGGTTCTGTGAAGCTTCGATGCTCTGTGGTTCTGGAAATCCTATAGGAGATGGTCCACAGCAGGTGAAGCTAATGCTCGCAGTGGAGGTGGTGAAGCCAAAGGTCTGCAGTTCAGACTAAAGGTGCCGATGTACATGCAGGACAAAACCATCTCAGGTGAATGGACTTCAGGCACGTTTAACATGAATGCAGTCATGTTAATGCCTAGCATCTTCTATCTTGTGCCTCCTCAGGGACCCCCTCCTCAGTGCCTGGGGCTCCTGTAACTCACGTACAAGGGGATGGAGAGCGGGGTCTGTCCAGTCTGAGCCCTGTGAGTCTGCTCGGGACCACCGTAACAAATACCACAGACTGCGCAGCTTGAATAACAGGCCTATCTCCCAGTCCTGGATGCTGTCGGAGATCAAGGTGTCTGCACGCTGGCTTCTCCTGAGGCCTCGCTCCTTGGTGCTTAGACAGCCACCTTCTCCCCAGGTCCTCACATGGTCTCCCCCTGTGCCTATCTGTGTCCTAATCTCTTCTTGTAGGACATCAATCCTATTGGATTAGGATCCACCCTAGTGACGTCATTTTTACTTTGATCATCTCTTTAAAAATCCCATCTCCAAATACAGACACATCCTGGGGTCCTGGGGGTTAGGCATTCAGCATGTGGATTTGGGGAGACATGACTGAGCCTATAGCATCCTCCTTAGGAAGCAAGTGTGCCTCGGTCCTTCCTTCCCTCAAGTCATACGAGGTGAGCTAATGGCTCAAGGAGAGGCCACTCGTGCAGAGTTTGTGTCCCAGCTGGGGAACCCTTCTCTGCTCTCTTTGATCAGGCAGTGGCAGTGCCAGCCCCCTCCTGAGGTGAGCAGTTCTGGGGTTTCCTGCCGTGTCACCTGGCCTGCTGAGGTGCTCAGTGTCTGGGAACCCAGGAGTCAGCAGCCTAGTGGGGCTGCCGGGGACTCTCAGGGCCTTGGCACATACCCTAGCGAAAGTGGGGAAACTTTGGGGGATTACAGGAGGGAGAGAGTCACAGTCTCGTTTATGCTTCAGAAAGACCACGTTGGGGTGGGATGTGAGACGCACCGTGGGGCAGGGAGGTTTGTCAGGTCTGATGGAGGAACCAGGCACAAGATCGGGCTTGGGCCACGGCTGTGGGCGTAGAGGGGAATTAGTGTGGGAACTGGCCACAGGCTGTTGTCGAAATATCGGTTTCCCTGTGCACCGAGGCCGAACAGAAATACGGAGACAGGGGTTTTGGAGGAAGAGACAGATGGCTTTATTTTTCTGCCAGGCAGCAGGGAAGACACAGCTGGCTAGCACCTCAAGAACTGGGCACCCCTCTTTGAGAATCAGGGAAGATTTTATATGTGGGGCTTCTGCAGTCCAGGGTAGAGGATAAGGATCAAAGTAGTGAAGGTCTTGCATTCCTCCTTTCCTTTGCATTATTTCAAAACAGTCATCGCTGGCATCAGGTCGCCGGTAATTGGGGTCCAGCAGACTGGTAATTGCGTCCGTTTGCCTCTGGTTTATTGGCCAGTGACCTTGTTTCTGAAATGAAAAACTAGGGGGTGATTTGTTATGAGGAGCGTATAGAATCTAAGTGCGTTACATAATAAGGTTAGGGAGTGAGAAGCAGGGGCTGTAACACACACAGTGAGGGGTGATGGGTGCCGAAGGTAAATTCCATAGTGTCGGAGTGAGGTTAGCTTTGTAGAGTACAAATCTAGTTACTACAAATGAATGACAAAGTGAAACAAGGAGTGATGAGCTCTTTCAGGCCAGGTTACGCTTCTTCTCTAGTCTTTTCGCTGTCCCCTTGTTCTCAGGGCAGGGAAACTTCGTTTCTGTTTTTGATGCAACAAGACTGTGGAGGAGGAGCTGACAGTCACTGGGGCACAAGGCGAGTGGGAGCCTGGGAGGCCCCAGTGTTACCGAACCGAACGTGGGTCCGCTCGCCCGAGGGCAGCAGAGCCAGTCTACTGACACCGGGGGTGGTGGAGGAAGGTGCAGCCTAAATTGTCAAAGTGCGGATACAAGGAGGCCAGGTGGCCTGTGCTCTAAAACCCCGAGCTCCCTGAAGGATTTCAGCAAAGCAATTTTCAAGGCCAAGTGAAGGAGGGGGGTCGCAGGGTATGTGATCAGCTGGTGCACAATTCTCTGATTGATGGTGAGGTAACGGGCGGTTAACGTTATAAATTCTTAAGCACCAGGAGCTCCGGGGTTACCTGTTCCTGATCATCAAGTAGTTAATTTCTTCCACTTGGTGGTGGAGGAAGCATGCATCGGGCACTGTTATCCAGGTACTTCAGAGGGGAGCTACAGCAGAGGGTGTGGGGGAGGGGTCTGTCCTGGGAAGGCCCCACAGGGTCCTGCTCGGTTACACCTGGTGCCTGGGCTCAGCAACCTGGGAAGGTGGGGCTGCTCCTGGGTGTGGGGAGCTGCAGGATCCCAGTCCTCTGAAACCCTGCTAAGCCCCCAAGGTGAGATGGGTGTGCAGTGACTGGACGGAGGCTTCTGGCCTGGGAGAGGGGTCCGGGCTGGAAATGTCACTGGAATCATGGCAGGGAGGGAGAGGAAAGGCAAAGTGGGGGCAGATGGGTCACAGCAGACTAATGCAGGTGACTGCGGTCTTGTTGGAAGCAACTCAGAGCCAGAAAGGAGTGGCCGTCAGGGGCTCAGCTCCATTCTCTTGTTCCTTTGTAAAACCACTGTGTCAGAGTTTGAGACGCCGCCAGGAGACGTCTGGGCCCAGTGCTGCCATGGCTTCATCAAAGGGCCCAGGGGGAACACAGAACCACTGCAGGCCCCGCCCATGTCCTCACTGGGAATGAGTCCCATCGGGGCTCCTGGGCTCACAGACTTCAGGGCACCTCTGTCCTCAGGACTGGTCTTCCTCCTTCCTCTCACCTGCTGGTCAGAGACCCAGGAACCCCCAACCTGGCTCCATCCCCAGGGCCTGGATTCAGAGGCCCAGGAGCCCCCAACTTGGCTCCACCCCCAGAGCCAGGATTCAGTGTCCCAGGAATCCCCAAACTGTCTCCACCCAGGGCCTAGATTCTGGGACAGCTTAGGGGTAAGCAAGACCCTCACGCTCCTTTATTTGCTTAGGGGTGAGAATGTCTTAAACGCTGCAGTTGACTGATTACGGAGTGCTGAGTGTTTCCAGCAGGTGTGGATGGAAAGATGGGGTGCGAAGTTCCTATGTCTGCAGGGTCTTCCCGGCGTGAAGATCTGTGTGTTCCCCCCGGCCAGTCGGCATCCTCCCAGGAAGCCCAGATCCAGGATTACGAGGGCAGAGGCTCTCCCCTTGCGTACCTGTAACTTCGCACTCCCACAGCAAGGAGCCTGGCTCCCACCATCTGCCATTTATCTATGCATTGCTCCTTTCCACATTACATGTGCAGAGGTTTCAGAATTGTTAGCTACTACACCCTGGAAAGAACTTCATAAAACAAAGCCCACTGTATATATACGGGCCATTTTGCCTTTAGCCTACAGATTCCATTCATTTCCAAAGGTAACTTAAGTCAGCAGCTTTTACCCCATCCCCTACAGTGAGTTGTTTCCATATATTTCTAATACAGTTAGATTCTGTCACATGACGTATTCCATCGTGCAACATCCTACACCCTAAATAACTAAATTTGAGTAGATTATGATTGGCCCCTTGGGCTACACACATCTATGGGCTTAGACAAATGCATAGTGACAGGTATCCATCCTAGAGTATCACATGGACTACTTCAAACCCCCCACCCCATGATCTGCTTATCATCTATGTAGCTTTGCCTTTCCCGGGATGTCATCAATGGGGTCATACTGTGTGCAGCCTGCTCAGGCTGGAGTTTTCACTTAGCAGTACACGCTGAAGGTTTATCCATGTCTTTCCATAGGTGGATGGTGCATTCCTTTCTGCTGAGTAGTATTCCACTGCATGTGTATGGGAGGAAAAACAATTTTCCCTCTACTTTTCTAGGTTCTTGGTTGAGGCCCCCCCCCGCCCCTGTAATAAAAGACAGATTACCAGGAGAAAAGCAGAAGTTTAATAACATGTATACCTTCTGAATAGAGGGGGGATACCACGGAAAACTGAGTCACTCCCCAAACCATCCCCTTCAATACCGTCTTCAGCTAAAAACAGAAAAGATGCTGGGGAAGGGGGGAAGGCCAGTTATGGAAGGTTATCATGCAAAGCACAGTAAACAAGGGTATGGCTGTGTGCACATTTAAGTCAGGACTTCCCCATTGAAAAGAGTTACTTAAGATTTAATTATCCTTCTATGTTTGGTGCAAAGAGGGACATACCCTTATAAATGGAGATTTCTCTATTGTAAATGCCCTTCATAAAACGGCAATCTCAGTTTTCTGAGATTTTTTAAAAAATAAATTTATTATTTTATTTTTGGCTTCATTGGGTCTTCGTTGCTGCGTGCAGTCTTTTCTCTGGGTGTTGGCGAGCAGGGGCTTCTCATTGTGGTGGCTTTTCTTGTCACGGAGCACAGGCTCTAGGCATGCAGGCTTCAGTAGTTGTGGCACACGGGCTCAGTAGTTGTGGCTCGCGGGCTCTAGAGCACAGGCTCAGTAGTTGTGGCGCACAGGCTTAGTTGCTCTGCGGCATGTGGGATCTTCCCGGACCGGGCCTCGAACCTGTGTCCCCTGAATCGGCAGGTGGACTCTTACTCACTGAGCCACCAGGGAAGCCCTATTCTTTTTAAAGCAGACCAATAACCCTTATGCCAGAGAGACATATTTTGAGGTGGCATATTCTACTCGCCTTGACATGGATGTATCCCAATTTGCTTATGCATTCATCTTTTGAAGGATATCCTGATTTCAAGTTTTTAGCCATTATGGAAGTGCTGCTGTGCATAATTGCATCCTTGTTTGCATTTGGACATAGATTTTCAAAGCAGTTGCCTAAATACTGGAAGTATGATTGTTGGATCCCAACGTGAGACTTGTTTAGCTTTGGAAAAAACTGCCAAATTGTCTTACAAAGTGGCTGCACAGGCATCCCCCCAGCTATGAGGGAGAGTTCCTTTTGTTCCTCACCCTCTAGCAATTGGTATTGTCATATTTTTGGAGCTTAGCAGTCCCAATTGGTGTGCTATGGTGTCTCATGATTTTAATTTGTAGTTCCCTAATGGTATATGATGTTGAGCTTTTTTCTGTATGACTTTTACTATCTGTAACTTTTTTGGCAGGATGTCTGTTCAGATCACGCTGTTCATGTTCATGCTGGGAGGAGCCCTGTCTCCTCGGGACCTGCTGGGGCTTTGGCTTCAGGAACACGCGGGGCTGAGTCCACGCTGATGGCCTGGCTTCGGTACAACCCGGGGTCAAGTCCACACTAACGGAAACCGGGTCTCCTCAGGACCCGCCGAGGCTTCAGCTCTGGGACACTGGGGGGTCCAGTTCAGGCTGACATGAGCCTGATCTCCTCAGGACCTGCTAGGAGGTGATGCCGCTGAGGGAGAAGGTGAGGAAAAGTGGGGAGAAGGTTCCTGTGCAGGGCTGACCGCTGTGGGTGTCTGTCTCCAGAGGACCCAGGAGAG
The DNA here is from genome assembly GCF_026419965.1 of Kogia breviceps. Taxonomy (NCBI): domain Eukaryota; kingdom Metazoa; phylum Chordata; class Mammalia; order Artiodactyla; family Physeteridae; genus Kogia; species Kogia breviceps. Next base: position 88,504 of record NW_026712100.1, read on the forward strand.
GAAGGGCTTGATGTGGAAAACTGGGTTTTTGGCCCATTTTGTGTGGGGTGTAGACAGTTGAATGTTGTTCTTTGGCGTGTAGTGTCTGGTTTTCCCAGCACCGTTTATTGAGGGGCCTGTCCTTTCCCTGGTGTATGTTCTTGGCTCCTTTCTTGTGAATTAACTGATCACATACCTGTAGGTTGATTCCTGGGCTCTCTGCTCTATTCCTCTGGTCTGTGTGCCTGTTTTTCTGCCAATGCCACAATTTTGGGGGACTAGCTTCATAATGAAGTGTGAAGTCAGGGAACGAGATGCCTCCACACATTCCCCTGCCTCAGGGTCGCTTTGGTTCTTCTGGGTCCTTTGTGGTTCCACACACAACCTAAGATGGTTCGTCCTGTTTCTATGGAAAATGTCATTGGACTTTTGGTAAGGATTGCGTTGAATGTGTACATTAACAGGATCTTAGCTGGAGAAACTGTCAGGGCATGACTTAAGAGCAGCATCAGGGCCTTTGTTGGGTCAACATTATGGTCTCAGTGAAAGATATGATCAGAACCTGAGTTACTAAGAACATCAAGGCTTCATTTAGGAAAAGCTTCAGGGCCTGAGTTAGGCACAGCCTCAGGACTTCACTTAAGGACACTGACAGGGCTTTCTTTGGGACAGAGTCAGGAACGTGCATAGAAATGTGGCAGGAAATTATCTCAGGAGAGTGTCCAGATTTTAGCTATTGATTTCAACAGGTCCCATGTTAGGGACAGATTCCGGGCCTTAGTGAGAGCGAGTGTGAAGGACTTATTTAGGGTTAGTCAGGGCTTAGTTAGGGAGACTATTAGGGTTTCAGTTAGGATAAGATGCAGGATATTAGCTTGGGACAGAGTCAGGTTGCGGGCCAGGGATAGCGTCACGAAATGACCCAGGAGAAGCGTGAAGACCTTCGTTATTGAGAGCCTCAGGGCCGTAGTTAGGACCAGCGTGAGGGCCTAAATCAGGACCACTGCCAGGGCTTCCTATACAGACACCGTCAGAGCATAAGATGGTACAACCAAAGGGCCTAAGTGAGGCTTATCTTTAGGGCCTGAGTTCGGGACACTGTCAGGGCATGACTTAGGAGCAGCAGAAGGTCCTCTGTGGGATCAGCGTCAGGTTCTTCATTAAAGACATTATCAGGGCCTCTGTTAGGGAGAGCCTCAGGGCCTCATTTATGGACAGCATCAAGGCTAACTTTGGGTCAGTTTCAGGACCTTGGTAAGACCTGGGTCAAGATATTAACTCAGGATAGTATCAGGACTCTAGATATTGACGGCACTAGTGCCTTAGTTAGACACAGTGTCAGGGCCTGAGTTAGGAGTAGCATTATAGCCTTTGTTAGGTATAGTGTCAGGGACTGAGCTAGGAGGAGCCTCCAGGCCTAAGTTTGGGACAGATTCACAGCCTCGGGACTAATTTCAGGGCGTTATTTAGGGACAGCATCAGGGATTTAGTTAGCATAACAGGAGGAATTCCTACAAGCACCCTTTAAGCCAACACACGCAGATGCAGAAGTAAACCATGCACGCTGGTATAAAGGAATATTCCACAGAAGTTGAGTACATTTTGTTTAAGGTGCGTAAGAGTTTAAACATTATTTTTTTCAGAAAACTATATTCAGAAGATGAAGGAATTTCATCCTAAAGAATCTCTTTAGCTAAATTTAACATTAGCAAATGAGAAGTTTACGTTCAGGTCTAGGGCTAGTGTCAGGTAATGACCTAGGTTTGGAAACAAGCCCTTAGTTACGTAGAGAATCAGGGCCTAATTTAGGACCTGTGCCAGGGCTTCGGGTAGGGACAGTGTCAGAGCCTGATATAGGGAGAATGTGAGAGCCTGAGTGAGGCCTAGCGTCAGGCACCTAGATGCAGACACTGTCAGGGCATGACTTAGGAGCAGCATCAGGGCGTTTGTGGAGTCAGCATTCAGATCATAGTGAAAGACATGAGCAGGGCTTGAGTGAGTCACAGAATCAAGGCCTCGGTTAAGGAAAGCTTCAGGGCCTGAGTTAGGCACAGCCTCACGTCTTCAGTTAAGGAGAGCGACAGGGCTCTCTTTGGGACAGTGTCAGAACCTTGGATAGAAATGTGTCAGCATATTAGCTCAGGATAGTGTCCGGATTTTAGTTATTGATTGCAGCAGGACCCATGTTAGGGACAGATTCCAGGCCTTAGTGAGAGATAGTGTCAAGACCTTAGTTACTGAGAGCATCAGGGCCTTCTTTAGAAGCAATGTTAGGGCTTCGTGTAAAAATAGCATCACGGACTGGCTTCGGGCGAGCGACAGGGCCTGAGTGAGGCCTAGCGTCATTCCTGTAGGTGGGGACACTGTCAGCGCGTGACACAGGAGCAGCATCAGTGCCATTGTTGGATCAGCATTATGGTCTTCGTTAAAGACATGAGCAGGCCTTCTGTTAGGGACAGCGTCACGGCTTACTTAGCGATATTTTCAGGACCTTAGTAAGAGATGGGATAGTAAATTAGCTGAGGATAGTGTGAGGACTTTAGATATTGATGGCATCAGGGACTTAGTTAGGGACAGTGTCAGGCTGTGAGTTAGGCCTAACATCCAGGCCTTAGTTAGGGACAGTGTCACGGCATGGGGAACCAATTCAGGTCCTGACGTCGGCACAGCATAAGGGCTTCAGTTAGCATAAGAGGCAGTACATTAGCTAGGGACAGGGTTAGGGTAAAGTCTAGGGATTGTGTCAGCAAATGACCTCGGGATAGTGTCAAGACCTTAGTTACTGAGAACCTGAGGGCCTTATTTAGGACCAGCATCAGGGCCGGAATTGGGCAAGAAACAGGGCCTGAGTGAGGCCCAGCTTCAGGCTCCTAGCTGGAGACAGTGTCAGGGCATGACGTCGAAGCAGCATCCGGGCCTTTGTTGGGTCAGCATTCGGGTCATAGTTAAAGATATGAGCAGGGCCTGAGTGAGTCAGAGAATCGAGGCCTCCGTTAGGGAAAGCTTCAGGGTCTGAGTTAGGCACAGCCTCTCGTCTTCATTTAAGGACAGCGACAGGCCTTTCTTTGGGACTGTGTCAGGTCCGTGGATAGAAATGTGTCAGGATATTAGCTCAGGATAGTGTCGGGATGTTCATTATTGACTGGAGCACGGCCCATGTGAGGGACAGATTCTGGGCCTTAATGAGAGATAAGGTGAAAGTCTTAGTTAGGATCCATGAGCGCCTTAGTTAGGGAGAGTATTAGGGTTTCAATTAGGATAAGATGCAGGACATTAGCTTGGGACAGACTCATGATCCGAGCCAGGGATAGTGTCAGCCAATGACCTGGGTTGGTGTCAAGACCTTAGTTACTTAGAGAATCGGGGCCTAATTTAGGACGTGTGTCAGGGCTTCGGGTAGGGACAGCATCAGAGCCTGACTTAGGGAGAACGTCTAGGCCTGAGTGAGGCCTAGTGTCAGCCCACTAGCTGGAGACACAGTCAGGGCATGATGTAGGAACAGCATCAGGGCCTTTGCTGGGTCAGCATTCGGGTCATAGTGAAAGACATGAGCAGGGCCTGTGTTAGTCACAGAATCAAGGCCTCAGTTAGGGAAAGTTTCAGGGCCTGAGTTAGGCACAGCCTCAGGTCTTCACTTAAGGACTGCAACAGGCTTTCTTTTGGAAAGTATCAGGACAGTGGATAGAAATCAGTCAGGGTAATAGCTCAGGACAGTGTCCGGATTTTAGTTATTGATTGCAGCAGGGACCATTAGGGATAGATTCTGGGTGTTGGTGACAGATAGTGTGAAGGCCTTTGTTAGGTTTAGTCGGGGCTTAGTTAGGGAGAGTACTAGGGTTTCATTTAGGATAAGATGCAGGACATGAGCTTGGGACAGAGTCAGGTTCCGGGCCAGGGATAGCGTCACGAAATGACCCAGGAAAAGCGTGAAGACCTTCGTTATTGAGAGCCTCAGGGCCTTACTTAGGACCAGCGTGAGGGCCTAAATCAGGACCACTGCCAGGGCTTCCTATACAGACAGCGTCAGAGCATAAGGAAGGTACAGCCAAAGGGCCTAAGTGAGGCTTATCTTTAGGGCCTGAGTTCGGGACACTGTCAGGGCATGACTTAGGAGCAGCAGAAGGGCCTCTGTGGGATCAGTGTCAGGTTCTTCATTAAAGACATTATCAGGGCCTCTGTTAGGGAGAGCCTCAGGGCCTCATTTTCAGACAGCATCAAGGCTTACTTTGGGTCAGTTTCAGGACCTTGGTAAGACCTGGGTCAGGATATTAACTCAGGATAATATCAGGATTTTAGATATTGGCGGCAGCTGGGCTTTAGTTAGAAACAGTGTCAGGGCCTGAGTTAGGACTAGCATTATAGCCTTTGTTAGGTATAGTCAGGGCCTTTTCTAGGGACAATGTCAGGTTCCGGGCCTTAGTGAGAAGTCATGTCAAGGCCTTAGGCAGGATTATTCAGGGCCCTAGTTACGGAGAGTGTTAGGGTTTCATTTAGGATAAGATGCAGGACATGAGCTTGGGACAGAGTCAGGTTCCGGGCCAGGGATAGTGTCAGGAAACGACCAAGAGAAAGCGTTAAAACCTTAGTTATTGAGAGCATCGGGGCCTGACTTAGGACCAGAGTCAGGCCCTAAATCACGACCACTGCCCTGGCTTCATATAAGGACAGCATCAGAGCCTAAGTAAGGTACAGCCCAAGTGCCTAAGTGAGGCCTATCTTTAGGATCTGAGTTAGGGAAAGTGTCAGGGCATGACTTAGGAGCAGCAGAAGGGCCTCTGTGGGATCGGCCTGAGGGTCTTCATTAAAGACATTATCAGGGCCTCTGTTAGGGAGAGCCTCAGGACCTCATTTTCGGACAGCATCAAGGCTTACTTTGGGTCAGTTTCAGGACCTTGGTAAGACCTGGGTCAGGATATTAACTCAGGATAGTATCAGGACTTTAGATATTGGCGGCAGTAGGGCCTTAGTTAGAGTCAGTGTCAGGGTCTGAGTTAGGAATATCATTATGGCCTTTGTCAGGTATAGTGTCAGGGAGTGAGCTAGGAGTAGTGTCAGGGTCCGAGTTACGTGTAATGTCAGGGTCTTGGTTAGGGACAGTGTCAGCGCCTGGGTTAGCACGAGTCTCCAGGCCGTAGTTAGGGAGCGGTTCACAGCATCGGGAGTAATTTCAGCGCCTTATTTATGTTCAGCATCAGGGATGATTTAGTTAGCATAAGAGGAGCCATTCCTGCAAGAACCCTGAAGGCCAACACACAAGAATGTAAAAGTGAACCATGCACGCTGCTATGAAGGAATATTCCACAGCAGTTGAGTACACTTTGTTTAAGGTTAACAAGAGTTTAAAAATTATTGTTTTAAGAAACCAATATTCATATGATGAAAGAATTTCATCGTAAAGAATCTCTTTCCCTAAACTTGACATTAGCTAAAGTCAAGATTAGATTAAGGTCTAGGGGTAGTGTCAGTTAATGACCTAGATTTGGTGTCAAGACCTTAGTTACTTAGAGAATCAAGGCCTAAAATTTAGGACCTGCGTCAAGATTTTCGGTAGGGACAGATTCAGACCTGACTTATGGAGAACATCAAGGCCTGAGTGAGGCCTAGCGTCAGCCTCCTAGCTGCAGACACAGTCAGGGTACGACTTAGGAGCAGCATAAACACCTTGGTTAGGTCAGCGAAAGGTCATAGTGAAAGACATGAGCAGGCCTTGAGTGAGTCACAGAATCAAGGCCTCACTTAGGGAAAGCTTCAGGGCCTGAGTTAGGCACAGTGTCAGGTCTTCACTTAAAGACACCGACCGGTTTGGGACAGTGTCAGGATCGTGCATAGAAATGTGTCAGGAAATTATCTCAGGACAGTGTCCGGATTTTAGTTATTGATTGCAACAGGTGCCATGTTAGGGACAGATTCCGGGCTTTAGTGAGAGATAGTGTCAAGGCCTTTGTTCGGATTGGTCAGGGCTTAGTTAGGGATACTATTAGGGTTTCATTTATTATAAGATGCAGGACATGAGCTTGGGACAGAGTCAGGTTCCGGGCCAGGGATAGCGTCACGAAATGACCCAGGAAAAGCGTGAAGACCTTCGTTATTGAGAGCCTCAGGGCCTTACTTAGGACCAGCGTGAGGGCCTAAATCAGGACCACTGCCAGGGCTTCCTATACAGACAGCGTCAGAGCATAAGGAAGGTACAGCCAAAGGGCCTAAGTGAGGCTTATCTTTAGGGCCTGAGTTGGGGACACTGTCAGGGCATGACTTAGGAGCAGCAGAAGGGCCTCTGTGGGATCAGTCAGGTTCTTCATTAAAGACATTATCAGGGCCTCTGTTAGGGAGAGCCTCAGGGCCTCATTTATGGACAGCATCAAGGCTTACTTTGGGTCAGTTTCAGGACCTTGGTAAGACCTGGGTCAGGATAGTATCAGGATTTTAGATATTGGCGGCAGCTGGGCTGTAGTTAGAAACAGTGTCAGGGCCTGAGTTAGGACTAGCATTATAGCCTTTGTTAGGTATAGTGTCAGGGACTGAGCTAGGAGTTGTGTCAGGGCCTGAGCTAGGATGAGCCTCCAGGCCTCAGTTTGGGAGGGGTTCACAGCCTTGGGAGGAGTTTCCTGAATTTAATTAGGGAAAACATCAGGGATTTAGCATAATAAGAGTTAGTTCGTTAGCATAAGAGGAGGTATTCCTACAAGCACCCTGAAAGCCAACACAGGCAAATGCAGAAGTAAACCAGGCAGGCTGGTATAAAGGAATATTCCACAGAAGTTGAGTACATTTTGTTTAAGTTCAGTAAGAGTTTAAACATTATTTTTTTCAGAAAACTCTATTCAGAAGATGAAAGAATTTCATCCTAAAGAATCTCTTTAGCTAAATTTAACATTAGCAAAAGAGAAGTTTACGTTCACGCCTAGGGCTAGTGTCAGGTAATGACCTAGGTTTGGAATCAAGCCCTTAGTTACTTATAGAATCAGGGCCTAATTTAGGATCTGTGCCAGGGCTTCGGGTAGGGACAGTGTCAGAGCCTGGTATAGGGAGAAAGTGAGGGCCTGAGTGAGGCCTAGCATCAGGCCCCTAGATGCAGACACTGTCAGGGCATGACTTAGGAGCAGCATCAGGGCGTTTGTGGAGTCAGCATTCGGGTCATAGTGAAAGACATGAGCAGGGCTTGAGTGAGTCACAGAATCAAGGCCTGGGTTAAGGAAAGCTTCGGGGCCTGAATTAGGCACAGCCTCACGTCTTCAGTTAAGGAGAGCGACAGGGCTCTCTTTGGGACAGTGTCAGAACCTTGGATAGAAATGTGTCAGCATATTAGCTCAGGATAGTGTCCGGATTTTAGTTATTGATTGCAGCAGGACCCATGTTAGGGACAGATTCCAGGCCTTAGTGAGAGATAGTGTCAAGACCTTAGTTACTGAGAGCATCAGGGCCTTCTTTAGAAGCAATGTTAGGGCTTCATGTAAAAATCGCATCCCGGACTGGCTTGGGGTGAGCGACAGGGCCTGAGTGAGGCCTAGCGTCATTCCTGTAGGTGGGGACACTGTCAGGGCGTGACACAGGAGCAGCATCAGTGCCGTTGTTGGATCAGCATTATGGTCTTCGTTAAAGACATGAGCAGGCCTTCTGTTAGGGACAGCGTCACGGCTTACTTAGCGATATTTTCAGGACCTTAGTAAGAGATGGGATAGTAAATTAGCTGAGGATAGTGTGAGGACTTTAGATATTGATGGCATCAGGGCCTTAGTTAGGGACAGTGTCAGGCCTTGAGTTAGGCCTAACATCCAGGCCTTAGTTAGGGACAGTGTCACGGCATGGGGACTCAATTCAGGTCCTGACATGGGCACAGCATAAGGGCTTCAGTTAGCATAAGAGGCAGGACATTAGCTAGGGACAGGGTTAGGGTAAAGTCTAGGGATTGTGTCAGCAAATGACCTCGGGATAGTGTCAAGACCTTAGTTACTGAGAACCTGAGGGCCTTATTTAGGACCAGCATCAGGACCGGACTTAGGGCAAGAAACAGGGCCTGAGTGAGGCCCAGCTTCAGGCCCCTAGCTGGAGACAGTGTCAGGGCATGACGTCGAAGCAGCATCCGGGCCTTGGTTGGGTCAGCATTCGGGTCATAGTTAAGGACATGAGCAGGGCCTGAGTGCGTCAGAGAATCGAGGCCTCCGTTAGGGAAAGCTTCAGGGCCTGAGTTAGGCACAGCCTCAGGTCTTCATTTAAGGACAGCGACAGGCCTTTCTTTGGGACTGTGTCAGGTCCGTGGATAGAAAAGTGTCAGCATATTAGCTCAGGATAGTGTCCGGATTTTCATTATTGATTGCAGCAGGGCCCATGTTAGGGATAGATTCTGGGCCTTAGTGAGAGATAGGGTCAATGCCTTAATTAGGATTAGTCCGGGCCTTAGTTAGGGAGAGTATTAGGGTTTCAATTAGGATAAGATGCAGGACATTACCTTGGGACAGAGTCATGATCCGAGCCAGGGATAGTGTCAGAAAATGACCTGGGTTGGTGTCAAGACCTTAGTTATTTAGAGAATCAGGGCCTAATTTAGGACCTGTGTCAGGGCTTCGGGTAGGGACATCGTCAGAGCCTGACTTAGGGAGAACGTCTAGGCCTGAGTGAGGCCTAGTGCCAGCCCACCTGCTGGAGACACAGTCAGGGCATGACGTAGGAACAGCATCAGGGCCTTTGTGGGGTCAGCATGCAGGTCATAGTGAAAGACATGAACAGGGCCTGTGTTAGTCACAGAATCAAGGCCTCAGTTAGGGAAAGCTGCAGGGCCTGAGTTAGGCACAGCCTCAGGTCTTCACTTAAGGACGGCAACAGGCTTTCTTTTGGAAAGTATCAGGACAGTGGCTAGAAATGTGTCAGGATATTAGCTCTGGACAGTGTCCTTTTTTTAGTTATTAATTGCAGCAGGGACCATTAGGGACAGATTCCGGGCGCTCGTGAGAGATAGTGTGAAGGCCTTTGTTCGGATTCGTCAGGGCTTAGTTAGGGATACTATTAGGGTTTCATTTAGGATAAGATGCAGGACATGAGCTTGGGACAGAGTCAGGTTCCGGGCCAGGGATAGCGTCACGAAATGACCCAGGAAAAGCGTGAAGACCTTCGTTATTGAGAGCCTCAGGGCCTTACTTAGGACCAGCGTGAGGGCCTAAATCAGGACCACTGCCAGGGCTTCCTATACAGACAGCGTCAGAGCATAAGGAAGGTACAGCCAAAGGGCCTAAGTGAGGCTTATCTTTAGGGCCTGAGTTCGGGACACTGTCAGGGCATGACTTAGGAGCAGCAGAAGGGCCTCTGTGGGATCAGCGTGAGGGTCTTCACTAAAGACATTATCAGGGCCTCTGTTAGGGAGAGCCTCAGGGCCTCATTTTCAGACAGCATCAAGGCTTACTTTGGGTCAGTTTCAGGACCTTGGTAAGACCTGGGTCAGGATATTAACTCAGGATAGCATCAGGACTTTAGATATTGGCGGCAGCAGGGCCTTAGTTAGAGTCAGTGTCAGGGTGTGAGTTAGGAATATCATTATGGGCTTTGTTAGGTAATAGTGTCAGGGAGTGAGCTAGGAGTAGTGTCAGGGTCCGAGTTACGTGTAATGTCAGGGTCTTGGTTTGGGACAGTGTCAGGGCCTGGTTTAGCACGAGTCTCCAGGCCGTAGTTAGGGACAGGTTCAGAGCATCGGGAGTAATTTCAGCGCCTTATTTATGTTCAGCATCAGGGATGATTTAGTTAGCATAAGAGGAGCCATTCCTGCAAGAACACTGAAGGCCAACACACGAGAATGTAAAAGTAAACCATGCACGCTGCTATGAAGGAATATTCCACAGCAGTTGAGTACACTTTGTTTAAGGTTAACAAGAGTTTAAAAATTATTGTTTTAAGAAACCAATATTCATATGATGAAAGAATTTCATCGTAAAGAATCTCTTTCCCTAAACTTGACATTAGCTAAAGTCAAGATTAGATTAAGGTCTAGGGGTAGTGTCAGTTAATGACGTAGATTTGGTGTCAAGACCTTAGTTACTTAGAGAATCAAGGCCTAAAATTTAGGACCTGCGTCAAGATTTTCGGTAGGGACAGCGTCAGACCTGACTTATGGAGAACGTCAGGGCCTGAGTGAGGCCTAGCGTCAGCCCCCTAGCTGCAGACACAGTCAGGGTACGACTTAGGAGCAGCATAAACACCTTGGTTGGGTCAGCGAAAGGTCATAGTGAAAGACATGAGCAGGCCTTGAGTGAGTCACAGAATCAAGGCCTCACTTAGGGAAAGCTTCAGGGCCTGAGTTAGGCACAGTGTCAGGTCTTCACTTACAGACACCGACCGGTTTGGGACAGTGTCAGGATCGTGCATAGAAATGTGTCAGGAAATTACCTCAGGACAGTGTCCGGATTTTAGTTATTGATTGCAACAGGTGCCATGTTAGGGACAGATTCCGGGCTTTAGTGAGAGATAGTGTCAAGGCCTTTGTTCGGATTAGTCAGGGCTTAGTTAGGGATACTATTAGGGTTTCATTTAGGATAAGATGCAGGACATGAGCTTGGGACAGACTCATGATCCGAGCCAGGGATAGTGTCAGAAAATGACCTGGGTTGGTGTCAAGACCTTAGTTATTTAGAGAATCAGGGCCTAATTTAGGACCTGTGTCAGGGCTTCGGGTAGGGACAGCGTCAGAGCCTGACTTAGGGAGAACGTCTAGGCCTGAGTGAGGCCTAGTGCCAGCCCACCTGCTGGAGACACAGTCAGGGCATGACGTAGGAACAGCATCAGGGCCTTTGTGGGGTCAGCATGCAGGTCATAGTGAAAGACATGAACAGGGCCTGTGTTAGTCACAGAATCAAGGCCTCAGTCAGGGAAAGCTTCAGGGCCTGAGTTAGGAACAGCCTCAGGTCTTCACTTAAGGACGGCAACAGGCTTTCTTTTGGAAAGTATCAGAACAGTGGATAGAAATGAGTCAGGATATTAGCTCAGGACAGTGTCCGGATTTTAGTTATTGATTGCAACAGGTCCCATGTTAGGGACAGATTCCGGGCTTTAGTGAGAGATAGTGTCAAGGCCTTTGTTCGGATTAGTCAGGGCTTAGTTAGGGATACTATTAGGGTTTCATTTAGGATAAGATGCAGGACATGAGCTTGGGACAGAGTCAGGTTCCGGGCCAGGGATAACGTCACGAAATGACCCAGGAAAAGCGTGAAGACCTTCGTTATTGAGAGCCTCAGGGCCTTACTTAGGACCAGCGTGAGGGCCTAAATCAGGACCACTGCCAGGGCTTCCTATACAGACAGCGTCAGAGCATAAGGAAGGTACAGCCAAAGGGCCTAAGTGAGGCTTATCTTTAGTTCCTGAGTTCGGGACACTGTCAGGGCAAGACATAGGAGCTGCAGAAGAGCATCTGTGGCATCAGCGTGAGGGTCTTCACTAAAGACATTATCAGGGCCTCTGTTAGGGAGAGCCTCAGGGCCTCATTTTCAGACAGCATCAAGGCTTACTTTGGGTCAGTTTCAGGACCTTGGTAAGACCTGGGTCAGGATATTAACTCAGGATAATATCAGGACTTTAGATATTGGCGGCAGTAGGGCCTTAGTTAGAGTCAGTGTCAGGGTCTGAGTTAGGAATATCATTATGGGCTTTGTTAGGTAATAGTGTCAGGGATTGAGCTAGGAGTAGTGTCAGGGTCCGAGTTACGTGTAATGTCAGGGTCTTGGTTTGGGACAGTGTCAGGGCCTGGTTTAGCACGAGTCTCCAGGCCATAGTTAGGGACAGGTTCAGAGCATCGGGAGTAATTTCAGCGCCTTATTTATGTTCAGCATCAGGGATGATTTAGTTAGCATAAGAGGAGCCATTCCTGCAAGAACCTTGAAGGCCAACACACAAGAATGTAAAAGTGAACCATGCATGCTGCTATGAAGGAATATTCCACAGCAGTTGAGTACACTTTGTTTAAGGTTAACAAGAGTTTAAAAATTATTGTTTTAAGAAACCAATATTCATATGATGAAAGAATTTCATCGTAAAGAATCTCTTTCCCTAAACTTGACATTAGCTAAAGTCAAGATTAGATTAAGGTCTAGGGGTAGTGTCAGTTAATGACCTAGTTTTAGTGTCAAGACCTTACTTACTTAGAGAATCAAGGCCTAAAATTTAGGACCTGCGTCAAGATTTTCGGTAGGGACAGCGTCAGACCTGACTTATGGAGAACTTCAGGGCCTGAGTGAGGCCTAGCGTCATCCCCGTAGCTGTAGACACAGTCAGGGCATGACTTAGGAGCAGCATAAACACCTTGGTTGGGTCAGCGAAAGGTCATAGTGAAAGACATGAGCAGGCCTTGAGTGAGTCACAGAATCAAGGCCTCCATTAGGGAAAGCTTCAGGGCCTGAGTTAGGCACAGTGTCTGGTCTTCACTTAAAGACACCGACCGGTTTGGGACAGTGTCAGGATCGTGCATAGAAATGTGTCAGGAAAGTATCTCAGGACAGTGTCCGGATTTTAGTTATTGATTGCAACAGGTGCCATGTTAGGGACAGATTCCGGGCTTTAGTGAGAGATAGTGTCAAGGCCTTTGTTCGGATTGGTCAGGGCTTAGTTAGGGATACTATTAGGGTTTCATTTATTATAAGATGCAGGACATGAGCTTGGGACAGAGTCAGGTTCCGGGCCAGGGATAGCGTCACGAAATGACCCAGGAAAAGCGTGAAGACCTTCGTTATTGAGAGCCTCAGGGCCTTACTTAGGACCAGCGTGAGGGCCTAAATCAGGACCACTGCCAGGGCTTCCTATACAGACAGCGTCAGAGCATAAGGAAGGTACAGCCAAAGGGCCTAAGTGAGGCTTATCTTTAGGGCCTGAGTTGGGGACACTGTCAGGGCATGACTTAGGAGCAGCAGAAGGGCCTCTGTGGGATCAGCGTCAGGTTCTTCATTAAAGACATTATCAGGGCCTCTGTTAGGGAGAGCCTCAGGGCCTTATTTATGGACAGCATCAAGGCTTAGTTTTAGTCAGTTTCAGGACCTTGGTAAGACCTGGGTCAGGATATTAACTCAGGATAGTATCAGGATTTTAGATATTGGCGGCAGCTGGGCTTTAGTTAGAAACAGTGTCAGGGCCTGAGTTAGGACTAGCATTATGGCCTTTGTTAGGTATAGTGTCAGGGACTGAGCTAGGAGTTGTGTGAGGGCCTTTGCTAGGGACAGTGTCAGGGCCTGAGCTAGGATGAGCCTCCAGGCCTCAGTTTGGGACAGGTTCACAGCCTTGAGACTAATTTCAGGACGTTATTTAGGGACAGCATCAGGGATTTAGTTAGCATAACAGTAGGCATTCCTACAAGCACCCTTTAAGCCAACACACGCAGATGCAGAAGGAAACCATACACGCTGGTATAAAGGAATATTCCGCAGAAGTTGAGTACATTTTGTTTAAGGTCGGTAAGAGTTTAAACATTATTTTTTTCAGAAAACTCTATTCAGAAGATGAAAGAATTTCATCCTAAAGAATCTCTTTAGATAAATTTGACATTAGCAACGGACAAGGTTACATTCAGGTCTAGGGCTAGTGTCAGGTAATGACCTAGGTTTGGAATCAAGCCCTTAGGTACTTAGAGAATCAGGGCCTAATTTAAGACCTGTGCCAGGGCTTCGGGTAGGGACAGCGTCAGAGCCTGATATAGGGAGAAGGTGAGGGCCTGAGTGAGGCCCCTAGATGCAGACACTGTCAGGGCATGACTTAAGAGCAGCATTCAGGGCGTTTGTGGAGTCAGCATTCGGGTCATAGTGAAAGACATGAGCAGGGCCTGAGTGAGTCAGAGAATCGAGGCCTCAGTTAGGGAAATCTTGAGGTCCTGAGTTAGGCACAGCCTCTCGTCTTCAGTTAAGGACAGCGACAGGCCTTTCTTTGGGACTGTGTCTGGTGGGTGGATAGAAATGTGTCAGGATATTAGCTCAGGATAGTGTCCGGATTTTCATTATTGACTGCAGAAGGTCCCATGTTAGGGACAGATTCTGGGCCTTAGTGAGAGATAGGGTGAAAGTCTTAGTTAGGATCAGTGAGCGACTTAGTTAGGGAGAGTATTAGGGTTTCAATTAGGATAAGATGCAGGACATTAGCTTGGGACAGAGTCACGATCCGAGCCAGGGATAGTGTCAGCCAATGACCTGGGTTGGTGTCAAGACCTTAGTTACTTAGAGAATCAGGGCCTAATTTAGGACCTGTGTCAGGGTTTCGGGTAGGGACAGCGTCAGAGCCTGACTTAGGGAGAACATCTAGGCCTGAGTGCGGCCTAGTGTCAGCCCACTAGCTGGAGTCACAGGGCATGACGTAGGAATAGCATCAGGGCCTTTGTTGGGTCAGCATTCGGGTCATAGTGAAAGAAATGAGCAGGGCCTGTGTTAGTCACAGAATCAAGGCCTCAGTTAGGGAAAGTTTCAGGGCCTGAGTTAGGCACAGCCTCAGGTCTTCACTTAAGGACGGCAACAGGCTTTCTTTTGGAAAGTATCAGGACAGTGGATAGAAAGGAGTCAGGGTAATAGCTCAGGACAGTGTCCGGATTTTAGTTATTGATTGCAGCAGGGACCATTAGGGATATATTCTGGGTGTTGGTGAGAGATAGTGTGAAGGCCCTTGTTAGGTTTAATCAGGGCTTAGTTAGGGATACTATTAGGGTTTCATTTAGGATAAGATGCAGGACATGAGCTTGGGACAGAGTCAGGTTCCGGGCCAGGGATAGCGTCGTGAAATGACCCAGGAAATGCGTGAAGACCTTCGTTATTGAGAGCATCAGGGCCTTACTTAGGACCAGCGTCAGGGCCTAAATCAGGACCACTGCCAGGTCTTCCTATACAGACAGCGTCAGAGCATAAGGAAGGTACAGCCAAAGGGCCTAAGTGAGGCTTATCTTTAGGGCCTGAGTTCGGGACACTGTCAGGGCATGACTTAGGAGCAGCAGAAGGGCCTCTGTGGGATCAGTGTCAGGTTCTTCATTAAAGACATTATCAGGGTCTCTGTTAGGGAGAGCCTCAGGGCCTCATTTATGGACAGCATCAAGGCTTACTTTTAGTCAGTTTCAGGACCTTGGTAAGACCTGGGTCAGGATATTAACTCAGGATAATATCAGGATTTTAGATATTGGCGGCAGCTGGGCTTTAGTTAGAAACAGTGTCAGGGCCTGAGTTAGGACTAGCATTATAGCCTTTGTTAGGTATAGTCAGGGCCTTTTCTAGGGACAATGTCAGGTTCCGGGCCTTAGTGAGAAGTCGTGTCAAGGCCTTAGGCAGGATTATTCAGGGCCCTAGTTACGGAGAGTGTTAGGGTTTCATTTAGGATAAGATGCAGGACATGAGCTTGGGACAGAGTCAGGTTCCGGGCCAGGGATAGTGTCAGGAAACGACCAAGAGAAAGCGTTAAAACCTTAGTTATTGAGAGCATCGGGGCCTGACTTAGGACCAGAGTCAGGCCGTAAATCACGACCACTGCCCTGGCTTCATATAAGGACAGCATCAGAGCCTAAGTAAGGTACAGCCCAAGTGCCTAAGTGAGGCCTATCTTTAGGATCTGAGTTAGGGAAAGTGTCAGGGCATGACTTAGGAGCAGCAGAAGGGCCTCTGTGGGATCAGCCTGAGGGTCTTCATTAAAGACATTATCAGGGCCTCTGTTAGGGAGAGCCTCAGGACCTCATTTTCGGACAGCATCAAGGCTTACTTTGGGTCAGTTTCAGGACCTTGGTAAGACCTGGGTCAGGATATTAACTCAGGATAGTATCAGGACTTTAGATATTGGCGGCAGTAGGGCCTTAGTTAGAGTCAGTGTCAGGGTCTGAGTTAGGAATATCATTATGGCCTTTGTCAGGTATAGTGTCAGGGAGTGAGCTAGGAGTAGTGTCAGGGTCCGAGTTACGTGTAATGTCAGGGTCTTGGTTAGGGACAGTGTCAGCGCCTGGGTTAGCACGAGTCTCCAGGCCGTAGTTAGGGAGCGGTTCACAGCATCGGGAGTAATTTCAGCGCCTTATTTATGTTCAGCATCAGGGATGATTTAGTTAGCATAAGAGGAGCCATTCCTGCAAGAACCCTGAAGGCCAACACACAAGAATGTAAAAGTGAACCATGCACGCTGCTATGAAGGAATATTCCACAGCAGTTGAGTACACTTTGTTTAAGGTTAACAAGAGTTTAAAAATTATTGTTTTAAGAAACCAATATTCATATGATGAAAGAATTTCATCGTAAAGAATCTCTTTCCCTAAACTTGACATTAGCTAAAGTCAAGATTAGATTAAGGTCTAGGGGTAGTGTCAGTTAATGACCTGGATTTGGTGTCAAGACCTTAGTTACTTAGAGAATCAAGGCCTAAAATTTAGGACCTGCGTCAAGATTTTCGGTAGGGACAGATTCAGACCTGACTTATGGAGAACGTCAAGGCCTGAGTGAGGCCTAGCGTCAGCCTCCTAGCTGCAGACACAGTCAGGGTACGACTTAGGAGCAGCATAAACACCTTGGTTGGGTCAGCGAAAGGTCATAGTGAAAGACATGAGCAGGCCTTGAGTGAGTCACAGAATCAAGGCCTCCGTTAGGCAAAGCTTCAGGGCCTGAGTTAGGCACAGTGTCAGGTCTTCACTTAAAGACACCGACCGGTTTGGGACAGTGTCAGGATCGTGCATAGAAATGTGTCAGGAAATTACCTCAGGACAGTGTCCGGATTTTAGTTATTGATTGCAACAGGTGCCATGTTAGGGACAGATTCCGGGCTTTAGTGAGAGATAGTGTCAAGGCCTTTGTTCGGATTAGTCAGGGCTTAGTTAGGGATACTATTAGGGTTTCATTTAGGATAAGATGCAGGACATGAGCTTGGGACAGACTCATGATCCGAGCCAGGGATAGTGTCAGAAAATGACCTGGGTTGGTGTCAAGACCTTAGTTATTTAGAGAATCAGGGCCTAATTTAGGACCTGTGTCAGGGCTTCGGGTAGGGACAGCGTCAGAGCCTGACTTAGGGAGAACGTCTAGGCCTGAGTGAGGCCTAGTGCCAGCCCACCTGCTGGAGACACAGTCAGGGCATGACGTAGGAACAGCATCAGGGCCTTTGTGGGGTCAGCATGCAGGTCATAGTGAAAGACATGAACAGGGCCTGTGTTAGTCACAGAATCAAGGCCTCAG
The DNA here is from genome assembly GCF_026419965.1 of Kogia breviceps. NCBI lineage: Eukaryota > Metazoa > Chordata > Mammalia > Artiodactyla > Physeteridae > Kogia > Kogia breviceps. The sequence goes on from NW_026712100.1 coordinate 105,621, forward strand.
TCAGGGAAAGCTTCAGGGCCTGAGTTAGGAACAGCCTCAGGTCTTCACTTAAGGACGGCAACAGGCTTTCTTTTGGAAAGTATCAGAACAGTGGATAGAAATGAGTCAGGATATTAGCTCAGGACAGTGTCCGGATTTTAGTTATTGATTGCAACAGGTCCCATGTTAGGGACAGATTCCGGGCTTTAGTGAGAGATAGTGTCAAGGCCTTTGTTCGGATTAGTCAGGGCTTAGTTAGGGATACTATTAGGGTTTCATTTAGGATAAGATGCAGGACATGAGCTTGGGACAGAGTCAGGTTCCAGGCCAGGGATAACGTCACGAAATGACCCAGGAAAAGCGTGAAGACCTTCGTTATTGAGAGCCTCAGGGCCTTACTTAGGACCAGCGTGAGGGCCTAAATCAGGACCACTGCCAGGGCTTCCTATACAGACAGCGTCAGAGCATAAGGAAGGTACAGCCAAAGGGCCTAAGTGAGGCTTATCTTTAGTTCCTGAGTTCGGGACACTGTCAGGGCAAGACATAGGAGCTGCAGAAGGGCCTCTGTGGCATCTGCGTGAGGGTCTTCACTAAAGACATTATCAGGGCCTCTGTTACTGAGAGCCTCAGGGCCTCATTTTCAGACAGCATCAAGGCTTACTTTGGGTCAGTTTCAGGACCTTGGTAAGACCTGGGTCAGGATATTAACTCAGGATAATATCAGGACTTTAGATATTGGCGGCAGTAGGGCCTTAGTTAGAGTCAGTGTCAGGGTCTGAGTTAGGAATATCATTATGGGCTTTGTTAGGTAATAGTGTCAGGGAGTGAGCTAGGAGTAGTGTCAGGGTCCGAGTTACGTGTAATGTCAGGGTCTTGGTTTGGGACAGTGTCAGGGCCTGGTTTAGCACGAGTCTCCAGGCCGTAGTTAGGGACAGGTTCAGAGCATCGGGAGTAATTTCAGCGCCTTATTTATGTTCAGCATCAGGGATGATTTAGTTAGCATAAGAGGAGCCATTCCTGCAAGAACCTTGAAGGCCAACACACAAGATTGTAAAAGTGAACCATGCATGCTGCTATGAAGGAATATTCCACAGCAGTTGAGTACACTTTGTTTAAGGTTAACAAGAGTTTAAAAATTATTGTTTTAAGAAACCAATATTCATATGATGAAAGAATTTCATCGTAAAGAATCTCTTTCCCTAAACTTGACATTAGCTAAAGTCAAGATTAGATTAAGGTCTAGGGGTAGTGTCAGTTAATGACCTAGTTTTAGTGTCAAGACCTTACTTACTTAGAGAATCAAGGCCTAAAATTTAGGACCTGCGTCAAGATTTTCGGTAGGGACAGCGTCAGACCTGACTTATGGAGAACTTCAGGGCCTGAGTGAGGCCTAGCGTCATCCCCGTAGCTGTAGACACAGTCAGGGCATGACTTAGGAGCAGCATAAACACCTTGGTTGGGTCAGCGAAAGGTCATAGTGAAAGACATGAGCAGGCCTTGAGTGAGTCACAGAATCAAGGCCTCCGTTAGGGAAAGCTTCAGGGCCTGAGTTAGGCACAGTGTCTGGTCTTCACTTAAAGACACCGACCGGTTTGGGACAGTGTCAGGATCGTGCATAGAAATGTGTCAGGAAAGTATCTCAGGACAGTGTCCGGATTTTAGTTATTGATTGCAACAGGTCCCATGTTAGGGACAGATTCCGGGCTTTAGTGAGAGATAGTGTCAAGGCCTTTGTTCGGATTGGTCAGGGCTTAGTTAGGCATACTATTAGGGTTTCATTTAGGATAAGATGCAGGACATTAGCTTGGGACAGAGTCAGGTTCCGGGCCAGGGATAACGTCACGAAATGACCCAGGAAAAGCGTGAAGACCTTCGTTATTGCGAGCCTCAGGGCCTTACTTAGGACCAGCGTGAGGGCCTAAATCAGGACCACTGCCAGGGCTTCCTATACAGACAGCGTCAGAGCATAAGGAAGGTACAGCCAAAGGGCCTAAGTGAGGCTTATCTTTAGGGCCTGAGTTCGGGACACTGTCAGGGCATGACTTAGGAGCAGCAGAAGGGCCTCTGTGGGATCAGCGTCAGGTTCTTCATTAAAGACATTATCAGGGCCTCTGTTAGGGAGAGCCTCAGGGCCTTATTTATGGACAGCATCAAGGCTTAGTTTTAGTCAGTTTCAGGACCTTGGTAAGACCTGGGTCAGGATATTAACTCAGGATAGTATCAGGATTTTAGATATTGGCGGCAGCTGGGCTTTAGTTAGAAACAGTGTCAGGGCCTGAGTTAGGACTAGCATTATGGCCTTTGTTAGGTATAGTGTCAGGGACTGAGCTAGGAGTTGTGTGAGGGCCTTTGCTAGGGACAGTGTCAGGGCCTGAGCTAGGATGAGCCTCCAGGCCTCAGTTTGGGACAGGTTCACAGCCTTGAGACTAATTTCAGGACGTTATTTAGGGACAGCATCAGGGATTTAGTTAGCATAACAGTAGGCATTCCTACAAGCACCCTTTAAGCCAACACACGCAGATGCAGAAGGAAACCATACACGCTGGTATAAAGGAATATTCCGCAGAAGTTGAGTACATTTTGTTTAAGGTCGGTAAGAGTTTAAACATTATTTTTTTCAGAAAACTCTATTCAGAAGATGAAAGAATTTCATCCTAAAGAATCTCTTTAGATAAATTTGACATTAGCAACGGACAAGGTTACATTCAGGTCTAGGGCTAGTGTCAGGTAATGACCTAGGTTTGGAATCAAGCCCTTAGGTACTTAGAGAATCAGGGCCTAATTTAAGACCTGTGCCAGGGCTTCGGGTAGGGACAGCGTCAGAGCCTGATATAGGGAGAAGGTGAGGGCCTGAGTGAGGCCCCTAGATGCAGGCACTGTCAGGGCATGACTTAAGAGCAGCATTCAGGGCGTTTGTGGAGTCAGCATTCGGGTCATAGTGAAAGACATGAGCAGGGCCTGAGTGAGTCAGAGAATCGAGGCCTCAGTTAGGGAAATCTTGAGGTCCTGAGTTAGGCACAGCCTCTCGTCTTCAGTTAAGGACAGCGACAGGCCTTTCTTTGGGACTGTGTCTGGTGGGTGGATAGAAATGTGTCAGGATATTAGCTCAGGATAGTGTCCGGATTTTCATTATTGACTGCAGAAGGTCCCATGTTAGGGACAGATTCTGGGCCTTAGTGAGAGATAGGGTGAAAGTCTTAGTTAGGATCAGTGAGCGACTTAGTTAGGGAGAGTATTAGGGTTTCAATTAGGATAAGATGCAGGACATTAGCTTGGGACAGAGTCACGATCCGAGCCAGGGATAGTGTCAGCCAATGACCTGGGTTGGTGTCAAGACCTTAGTTACTTAGAGAATCAGGGCCTAATTTAGGACCTGTGTCAGGGTTTCGGGTAGGGACAGCGTCAGAGCCTGACTTAGGGAGAACATCTAGGCCTGAGTGCGGCCTAGTGTCAGCCCACTAGCTGGAGTCACAGGGCATGACGTAGGAATAGCATCAGGGCCTTTGTTGGGTCAGCATTCGGGTCATAGTGAAAGAAATGAGCAGGGCCTGTGTTAGTCACAGAATCAAGGCCTCAGTTAGGGAAAGTTTCAGGGCCTGAGTTAGGCACAGCCTCAGGTCTTCACTTAAGGACGGCAACAGGCTTTCTTTTGGAAAGTATCAGGACAGTGGATAGAAAGGAGTCAGGGTAATAGCTCAGGACAGTGTCCGGATTTTAGTTATTGATTGCAGCAGGGACCATTAGGGATATATTCTGGGTGTTGGTGAGAGATAGTGTGAAGGCCCTTGTTAGGTTTAATCAGGGCTTAGTTAGGGATACTATTAGGGTTTCATTTAGGATAAGATGCAGGACATGAGCTTGGGACAGAGTCAGGTTCCGGGCCAGGGATAGCGTCGCGAAATGACCCAGGAAATGCGTGAAGACCTTCGTTATTGAGAGCATCAGGGCCTTACTTAGGACCAGCGTCAGGGCCTAAATCAGGACCACTGCCAGGTCTTCCTATACAGACAGCGTCAGAGCATAAGGAAGGTACAGCCAAAGGGCCTAAGTGAGGCTTATCTTTAGGGCCTGAGTTCGGGACACTGTCAGGGCATGACTTAGGAGCAGCAGAAGGGCCTCTGTGGGATCAGTGTCAGGTTCTTCATTAAAGACATTATCAGGGTCTCTGTTAGGGAGAGCCTCAGGGCCTCATTTATGGACAGCATCAAGGCTTACTTTTAGTCAGTTTCAGGACCTTGGTAAGACCTGGGTCAGGATATTAACTCAGGATAATATCAGGATTTTAGATATTGGCGGCAGCTGGGCTTTAGTTAGAAACAGTGTCAGGGCCTGAGTTAGGACTAGCATTATAGCCTTTGTTAGGTATAGTCAGGGCCTTTTCTAGGGACAATGTCAGGTTCCGGGCCTTAGTGAGAAGTCGTGTCAAGGCCTTAGGCAGGATTATTCAGGGCCCTAGTTACGGAGAGTGTTAGGGTTTCATTTAGGATAAGATGCAGGACATGAGCTTGGGACAGAGTCAGGTTCCGGGCCAGGGATAGTGTCAGGAAACGACCAAGAGAAAGCGTTAAAACCTTAGTTATTGAGAGCATCGGGGCCTGACTTAGGACCAGAGTCAGGCCCTAAATCACGACCACTGCCCTGGCTTCATATAAGGACAGCATCACAGCCTAAGTAAGGTACAGCCCAAGTGCCTAAGTGAGGCCTATCTTTAGGATCTGAGTTAGGGAAAGTGTCAGGGCATGACTTAGGAGCAGCAGAAGGGCCTCTGTGGGATCAGCCTGAGGGTCTTCATTAAAGACATTATCAGGGCCTCTGTTAGGGAGAGCCTCAGGACCTCATTTTCGGACAGCATCAAGGCTTACTTTGGGTCAGTTTCAGGACCTTGGTAAGACCTGGGTCAGGATATTAACTCAGGATAGTATCAGGACTTTAGATATTGGCGGCAGTAGGGCCTTAGTTAGAGTCAGTGTCAGGGTCTGAGTTAGGAATATCATTATGGCCTTTGTCAGGTATAGTGTCAGGGAGTGAGCTAGGAGTAGTGTCAGGGTCCGAGTTACGTGTAATGTCAGGGTCTTGGTTAGGGACAGTGTCAGCGCCTGGGTTAGCACGAGTCTCCAGGCCGTAGTTAGGGAGCGGTTCACAGCATCGGGAGTAATTTCAGCGCCTTATTTATGTTCAGCATCAGGGATGATTTAGTTAGCATAAGAGGAGCCATTCCTGCAAGAACCCTGAAGGCCAACACACAAGAATGTAAAAGTGAACCATGCACGCTGCTATGAAGGAATATTCCACAGCAGTTGAGTACACTTTGTTTAAGGTTAACAAGAGTTTAAAAATTATTGTTTTAAGAAACCAATATTCATATGATGAAAGAATTTCATCGTAAAGAATCTCTTTCCCTAAACTTGACATTAGCTAAAGTCAAGATTAGATTAAGGTCTAGGGGTAGTGTCAGTTAATGACCTGGATTTGGTGTCAAGACCTTAGTTACTTAGAGAATCAAGGCCTAAAATTTAGGACCTGCGTCAAGATTTTCGGTAGGGACAGATTCAGACCTGACTTATGGAGAACGTCAAGGCCTGAGTGAGGCCTAGCGTCAGCCTCCTAGCTGCAGACACAGTCAGGGTACGACTTAGGAGCAGCATAAACACCTTGGTTGGGTCAGCGAAAGGTCATAGTGAAAGACATGAGCAGGCCTTGAGTGAGTCACAGAATCAAGGCCTCCGTTAGGCAAAGCTTCAGGGCCTGAGTTAGGCACAGTGTCAGGTCTTCACTTAAAGACACCGACCGGTTTGGGACAGTGTCAGGATCGTGCATAGAAATGTGTCAGGAAATTACCTCAGGACAGTGTCCGGATTTTAGTTATTGATTGCAACAGGTGCCATGTTAGGGACAGATTCCGGGCTTTAGTGAGAGATAGTGTCAAGGCCTTTGTTCGGATTAGTCAGGGCTTAGTTAGGGATACTATTAGGGTTTCATTTAGGATAAGATGCAGGACATGAGCTTGGGACAGACTCATGATCCGAGCCAGGGATAGTGTCAGAAAATGACCTGGGTTGGTGTCAAGACCTTAGTTATTTAGAGAATCAGGGCCTAATTTAGGACCTGTGTCAGGGCTTCGGGTAGGGACAGCGTCAGAGCCTGACTTAGGGAGAACGTCTAGGCCTGAGTGAGGCCTAGTGCCAGCCCACCTGCTGGAGACACAGTCAGGGCATGACGTAGGAACAGCATCAGGGCCTTTGTGGGGTCAGCATGCAGGTCATAGTGAAAGACATGAACAGGGCCTGTGTTAGTCACAGAATCAAGGCCTCAGTCAGGGAAAGCTTCAGGGCCTGAGTTAGGAACAGCCTCAGGTCTTCACTTAAGGACGGCAACAGGCTTTCTTTTGGAAAGTATCAGAACAGTGGATAGAAATGAGTCAGGATATTAGCTCAGGACAGTGTCCGGATTTTAGTTATTGATTGCAACAGGTCCCATGTTAGGGACAGATTCCGGGCTTTAGTGAGAGATAGTGTCAAGGCCTTTGTTCGGATTAGTCAGGGCTTAGTTAGGGATACTATTAGGGTTTCATTTAGGATAAGATGCAGGACATGAGCTTGGGACAGAGTCAGGTTCCAGGCCAGGGATAACGTCACGAAATGACCCAGGAAAAGCGTGAAGACCTTCGTTATTGAGAGCCTCAGGGCCTTACTTAGGACCAGCGTGAGGGCCTAAATCAGGACCACTGCCAGGGCTTCCTATACAGACAGCGTCAGAGCATAAGGAAGGTACAGCCAAAGGGCCTAAGTGAGGCTTATCTTTAGTTCCTGAGTTCGGGACACTGTCAGGGCAAGACATAGGAGCTGCAGAAGGGCCTCTGTGGCATCTGCGTGAGGGTCTTCACTAAAGACATTATCAGGGCCTCTGTTACTGAGAGCCTCAGGGCCTCATTTTCAGACAGCATCAAGGCTTACTTTGGGTCAGTTTCAGGACCTTGGTAAGACCTGGGTCAGGATATTAACTCAGGATAATATCAGGACTTTAGATATTGGCGGCAGTAGGGCCTTAGTTAGAGTCAGTGTCAGGGTCTGAGTTAGGAATATCATTATGGGCTTTGTTAGGTAATAGTGTCAGGGAGTGAGCTAGGCGTAGTGTCAGGGTCCGAGTTACGTGTAATGTCAGGGTCTTGGTTTGGGACAGTGTCAGGGCCTGGTTTAGCACGAGTCTCCAGGCCGTAGTTAGGGACAGGTTCAGAGCATCGGGAGTAATTTCAGCGCCTTATTTATGTTCAGCATCAGGGATGATTTAGTTAGCATAAGAGGAGCCATTCCTGCAAGAACCTTGAAGGCCAACACACAAGAATGTAAAAGTGAACCATGCATGCTGCTATGAAGGAATATTCCACAGCAGTTGAGTACACTTTGTTTAAGGTTAACAAGAGTTTAAAAATTATTGTTTTAAGAAACCAATATTCATATGATGAAAGAATTTCATCGTAAAGAATCTCTTTCCCTAAACTTGACATTAGCTAAAGTCAAGATTAGATTAAGGTCTAGGGGTAGTGTCAGTTAATGACCTAGTTTTAGTGTCAAGACCTTACTTACTTAGAGAATCAAGGCCTAAAATTTAGGACCTGCGTCAAGATTTTCGGTAGGGACAGCGTCAGACCTGACTTATGGAGAACTTCAGGGCCTGAGTGAGGCCTAGCGTCATCCCCGTAGCTGTAGACACAGTCAGGGCATGACTTAGGAGCAGCATAAACACCTTGGTTGGGTCAGCGAAAGGTCATAGTGAAAGACATGAGCAGGCCTTGAGTGAGTCACAGAATCAAGGCCTCCGTTAGGGAAAGCTTCAGGGCCTGAGTTAGGCACAGTGTCTGGTCTTCACTTAAAGACACCGACCGGTTTGGGACAGTGTCAGGATCGTGCATAGAAATGTGTCAGGAAAGTATCTCAGGACAGTGTCCGGATTTTAGTTATTGATTGCAACAGGTCCCATGTTAGGGACAGATTCCGGGCTTTAGTGAGAGATAGTGTCAAGGCCTTTGTTCGGATTGGTCAGGGCTTAGTTAGGCATACTATTAGGGTTTCATTTAGGATAAGATGCAGGACATGAGCTTGGGACAGAGTCAGGTTCCGGGCCAGGGATAACGTCACGAAATGACCCAGGAAAAGCGTGAAGACCTTCGTTATTGCGAGCCTCAGGGCCTTACTTAGGACCAGCGTGAGGGCCTAAATCAGGACCACTGCCAGGGCTTCCTATACAGACAGCGTCAGAGCATAAGGAAGGTACAGCCAAAGGGCCTAAGTGAGGCTTATCTTTAGGGCCTGAGTTCGGGACACTGTCAGGGCATGACTTAGGAGCAGCAGAAGGGCCTCTGTGGGATCAGCGTCAGGTTCTTCATTAAAGACATTATCAGGGCCTCTGTTAGGGAGAGCCTCAGGGCCTTATTTATGGACAGCATCAAGGCTTAGTTTTAGTCAGTTTCAGGACCTTGGTAAGACCTGGGTCAGGATATTAACTCAGGATAGTATCAGGAATTTAGATATTGGCGGCAGCTGGGCTTTAGTTAGAAACAGTGTCAGGGCCTGAGTTAGGACTAGCATTATGGCCTTTGTTAGGTATAGTGTCAGGGACTGAGCTAGGAGTTGTGTGAGGGCCTTTGCTAGGGACAGTGTCAGGGCCTGAGCTAGGATGAGCCTCCAGGCCTCAGTTTGGGACAGGTTCACAGCCTTGAGACTAATTTCAGGACGTTATTTAGGGACAGCATCAGGGATTTAGTTAGCATAACAGTAGGCATTCCTACAAGCACCCTTTAAGCCAACACACGCAGATGCAGAAGGAAACCATACACGCTGGTATAAAGGAATATTCCGCAGAAGTTGAGTACATTTTGTTTAAGGTCGGTAAGAGTTTAAACATTATTTTTTTCAGAAAACTCTATTCAGAAGATGAAAGAATTTCATCCTAAAGAATCTCTTTAGATAAATTTGACATTAGCAACGGACAAGGTTACATTCAGGTCTAGGGCTAGTGTCAGGTAATGACCTAGGTTTGGAATCAAGCCCTTAGGTACTTAGAGAATCAGGGCCTAATTTAAGACCTGTGCCAGGGCTTCGGGTAGGGACAGCGTCAGAGCCTGATATAGGGAGAAGGTGAGGGCCTGAGTGAGGCCCCTAGATGCAGGCACTGTCAGGGCATGACTTAAGAGCAGCATTCAGGGCGTTTGTGGAGTCAGCATTCGGGTCATAGTGAAAGACATGAGCAGGGCCTGAGTGAGTCAGAGAATCGAGGCCTCAGTTAGGGAAATCTTGAGGTCCTGAGTTAGGCACAGCCTCTCGTCTTCAGTTAAGGACAGCGACAGGCCTTTCTTTGGGACTGTGTCTGGTGGGTGGATAGAAATGTGTCAGGATATTAGCTCAGGATAGTGTCCGGATTTTCATTATTGACTGCAGAAGGTCCCATGTTAGGGACAGATTCTGGGCCTTAGTGAGAGATAGGGTGAAAGTCTTAGTTAGGATCAGTGAGCGACTTAGTTAGGGAGAGTATTAGGGTTTCAATTAGGATAAGATGCAGGACATTAGCTTGGGACAGAGTCACGATCCGAGCCAGGGATAGTGTCAGCCAATGACCTGGGTTGGTGTCAAGACCTTAGTTACTTAGAGAATCAGGGCCTAATTTAGGACCTGTGTCAGGGTTTCGGGTAGGGACAGCGTCAGAGCCTGACTTAGGGAGAACATCTAGGCCTGAGTGCGGCCTAGTGTCAGCCCACTAGCTGGAGTCACAGGGCATGACGTAGGAATAGCATCAGGGCCTTTGTTGGGTCAGCATTCGGGTCATAGTGAAAGAAATGAGCAGGGCCTGTGTTAGTCACAGAATCAAGGCCTCAGTTAGGGAAAGTTTCAGGGCCTGAGTTAGGCACAGCCTCAGGTCTTCACTTAAGGACGGCAACAGGCTTTCTTTTGGAAAGTATCAGGACAGTGGATAGAAAGGAGTCAGGGTAATAGCTCAGGACAGTGTCCGGATTTTAGTTATTGATTGCAGCAGGGACCATTAGGGATATATTCTGGGTGTTGGTGAGAGATAGTGTGAAGGCCCTTGTTAGGTTTAATCAGGGCTTAGTTAGGGATACTATTAGGGTTTCATTTAGGATAAGATGCAGGACATGAGCTTGGGACAGAGTCAGGTTCCGGGCCAGGGATAGCGTCGCGAAATGACCCAGGAAATGCGTGAAGACCTTCGTTATTGAGAGCATCAGGGCCTTACTTAGGACCAGCGTCAGGGCCTAAATCAGGACCACTGCCAGGTCTTCCTATACAGACAGCGTCAGAGCATAAGGAAGGTACAGCCAAAGGGCCTAAGTGAGGCTTATCTTTAGGGCCTGAGTTCGGGACACTGTCAGGGCATGACTTAGGAGCAGCAGAAGGGCCTCTGTGGGATCAGTGTCAGGTTCTTCATTAAAGACATTATCAGGGTCTCTGTTAGGGAGAGCCTCAGGGCCTCATTTATGGACAGCATCAAGGCTTACTTTTAGTCAGTTTCAGGACCTTGGTAAGACCTGGGTCAGGATATTAACTCAGGATAATATCAGGATTTTAGATATTGGCGGCAGCTGGGCTTTAGTTAGAAACAGTGTCAGGGCCTGAGTTAGGACTAGCATTATAGCCTTTGTTAGGTATAGTCAGGGCCTTTTCTAGGGACAATGTCAGGTTCCGGGCCTTAGTGAGAAGTCGTGTCAAGGCCTTAGGCAGGATTATTCAGGGCCCTAGTTACGGAGAGTGTTAGGGTTTCATTTAGGATAAGATGCAGGACATGAGCTTGGGACAGAGTCAGGTTCCGGGCCAGGGATAGTGTCAGGAAACGACCAAGAGAAAGCGTTAAAACCTTAGTTATTGAGAGCATCGGGGCCTGACTTAGGACCAGAGTCAGGCCCTAAATCACGACCACTGCCCTGGCTTCATATAAGGACAGCATCACAGCCTAAGTAAGGTACAGCCCAAGTGCCTAAGTGAGGCCTATCTTTAGGATCTGAGTTAGGGAAAGTGTCAGGGCATGACTTAGGAGCAGCAGAAGGGCCTCTGTGGGATCAGCCTGAGGGTCTTCATTAAAGACATTATCAGGGCCTCTGTTAGGGAGAGCCTCAGGACCTCATTTTCGGACAGCATCAAGGCTTACTTTGGGTCAGTTTCAGGACCTTGGTAAGACCTGGGTCAGGATATTAACTCAGGATAGTATCAGGACTTTAGATATTGGCGGCAGTAGGGCCTTAGTTAGAGTCAGTGTCAGGGTCTGAGTTAGGAATATCATTATGGCCTTTGTCAGGTATAGTGTCAGGGAGTGAGCTAGGAGTAGTGTCAGGGTCCGAGTTACGTGTAATGTCAGGGTCTTGGTTAGGGACAGTGTCAGCGCCTGGGTTAGCACGAGTCTCCAGGCCGTAGTTAGGGAGCGGTTCACAGCATCGGGAGTAATTTCAGCGCCTTATTTATGTTCAGCATCAGGGATGATTTAGTTAGCATAAGAGGAGCCATTCCTGCAAGAACCCTGAAGGCCAACACACAAGAATGTAAAAGTGAACCATGCACGCTGCTATGAAGGAATATTCCACAGCAGTTGAGTACACTTTGTTTAAGGTTAACAAGAGTTTAAAAATTATTGTTTTAAGAAACCAATATTCATATGATGAAAGAATTTCATCGTAAAGAATCTCTTTCCCTAAACTTGACATTAGCTAAAGTCAAGATTAGATTAAGGTCTAGGGGTAGTGTCAGTTAATGACCTGGATTTGGTGTCAAGACCTTAGTTACTTAGAGAATCAAGGCCTAAAATTTAGGACCTGCGTCAAGATTTTCGGTAGGGACAGATTCAGACCTGACTTATGGAGAACGTCAAGGCCTGAGTGAGGCCTAGCGTCAGCCTCCTAGCTGCAGACACAGTCAGGGTACGACTTAGGAGCAGCATAAACACCTTGGTTGGGTCAGCGAAAGGTCATAGTGAAAGACATGAGCAGGCCTTGAGTGAGTCACAGAATCAAGGCCTCACTTAGGGAAAGCTTCAGGGCCTGAGTTAGGCACAGTGTCAGGTCTTCACTTAAAGACACCGACCGGTTTGGGACAGTGTCAGGATCGTGCATAGAAATGTGTCAGGAAATTATCTCAGGACAGTGTCCGGATTTTAGTTATTGATTGCAACAGGTGCCATGTTAGGGACAGATTCCGGGCTTTAGTGAGAGATAGTGTCAAGGCCTTTGTTCGGATTGGTCAGGGCTTAGTTAGGGATACTATTAGGGTTTCATTTATTATAAGATGCAGGACATGAGCTTGGGACAGAGTCAGGTTCCGGGCCAGGGATAGCGTCACGAAATGACCCAGGAAAAGCGTGAAGACCTTCGTTATTGAGAGCCTCAGGGCCTTACTTAGGACCAGCGTGAGGGCCTAAATCAGGACCACTGCCAGGGCTTCCTATACAGACAGCGTCAGAGCATAAGGAAGGTACAGCCAAAGGGCCTAAGTGAGGCTTATCTTTAGGGCCTGAGTTCGGGACACTGTCAGGGCATGACTTAGGAGCAGCAGAAGGGCCTCGGTGGGATCAGCGTCAGGTTCTTCATTAAAGACATTATCAGGGCCTCTGTTAGGGAGAGCCTCAGGGCCTCATTTATGGACAGCATCAAGGCTTACTTTGGGTCAGTTTCAGGACCTTGGTAAGACCTGGGTCAGGATATTAACTCAGGATAGTATCAGGATTTTAGATATTGGCGGCAGCTGGGCTGTAGTTAGAAACAGTGTCAGGGCCTGAGTTAGGACTAGCATTATAGCCTTTGTTAGGTATAGTGTCAGGGACTGAGCTAGGAGTTGTGTCAGGGCCTGAGCTAGGATGAGCCTCCAGGCCTCAGTTTGGGAGGGGTTCACAGCCTTGGGAGGAGTTTCCTGAATTTAATTAGGGAAAACATCAGGGATTTAGCATAATAAGAGTTAGTTCGTTAGCATAAGAGGAGGTATTCCTACAAGCACCCTGAAAGCCAACACAGGCAAATGCAGAAGTAAACCAGGCAGGCTGGTATAAAGGAATATTCCACAGAAGTTGAGTACATTTTGTTTAAGTTCAGTAAGAGTTTAAACATTATTTTTTTCAGAAAACTCTATTCAGAAGATGAAAGAATTTCATCCTAAAGAATCTCTTTAGCTAAATTTAACATTAGCAAAAGAGAAGTTTACGTTCACGCCTAGGGCTAGTGTCAGGTAATGACCTAGGTTTGGAATCAAGCCCTTAGTTACTTATAGAATCAGGGCCTAATTTAGGATCTGTGCCAGGGCTTCGGGTAGGGACAGTGTCAGAGCCTGGTATAGGGAGAAAGTGAGGGCCTGAGTGAGGCCTAGCATCAGGCCCCTAGATGCAGACACTGTCAGGGCATGACTTAGGAGCAGCATCAGGGCGTTTGTGGAGTCAGCATTCGGGTCATAGTGAAAGACATGAGCAGGGCTTGAGTGAGTCACAGAATCAAGGCCTGGGTTAAGGAAAGCTTCAGGGCCTGAGTTAGGCACAGCCTCACGTCTTCAGTTAAGGAGAGCGACAGGGCTCTCTTTGGGACAGTGTCAGAACCTTGGATAGAAATGTGTCAGCATATTAGCTCAGGATAGTGTCCGGATTTTAGTTATTGATTGCAGCAGGACCCATGTTAGGGACAGATTCCAGGCCTTAGTGAGAGATAGTGTCAAGACCTTAGTTACTGAGAGCATCAGGGCCTTCTTTAGAAGCAATGTTAGGGCTTCATGTAAAAATCGCATCCCGGACTGGCTTGGGGTGAGCGACAGGGCCTGAGTGAGGCCTAGCGTCATTCCTGTAGGTGGGGACACTGTCAGGGCGTGACACAGGAGCAGCATCAGTGCCGTTGTTGGATCAGCATTATGGTCTTCGTTAAAGACATGAGCAGGCCTTCTGTTAGGGACAGCGTCACGGCTTACTTAGCGATATTTTCAGGACCTTAGTAAGAGATGGGATAGTAAATTAGCTGAGGATAGTGTGAGGACTTTAGATATTGATGGCATCAGGGCCTTAGTTAGGGACAGTGTCAGGCCTTGAGTTAGGCCTAACATCCAGGCCTTAGTTAGGGACAGTGTCACGGCATGGGGACTCAATTCAGGTCCTGACATGGGCACAGCATAAGGGCTTCAGTTAGCATAAGAGGCAGGACATTAGCTAGGGACAGGGTTAGGGTAAAGTCTAGGGATTGTGTCAGCAAATGACCTCGGGATAGTGTCAAGACCTTAGTTACTGAGAACCTGAGGGCCTTATTTAGGACCAGCATCAGGACCGGACTTAGGGCAAGAAACAGGGCCTGAGTGAGGCCCAGCTTCAGGCCCCTAGCTGGAGACAGTGTCAGGGCATGACGTCGAAGCAGCATCCGGGCCTTGGTTGGGTCAGCATTCGGGTCATAGTTAAGGACATGAGCAGGGCCTGAGTGCGTCAGAGAATCGAGGCCTCCGTTAGGGAAAGCTTCAGGGCCTGAGTTAGGCACAGCCTCAGGTCTTCATTTAAGGACAGCGACAGGCCTTTCTTTGGGACTGTGTCAGGTCCGTGGATAGAAAAGTGTCAGCATATTAGCTCAGGATAGTGTCCGGATTTTCATTATTGATTGCAGCAGGGCCCATGTTAGGGATAGATTCTGGGCCTTAGTGAGAGATAGGGTCAATGCCTTAATTAGGATTAGTCCGGGCCTTAGTTAGGGAGAGTATTAGGGTTTCAATTAGGATAAGATGCAGGACATTACCTTGGGACAGAGTCATGATCCGAGCCAGGGATAGTGTCAGAAAATGACCTGGGTTGGTGTCAAGACCTTAGTTATTTAGAGGATCAGGGCCTAATTTAGGACCTGTGTCAGGGCTTCGGGTAGGGACATCGTCAGAGCTTGACTTAGGGAGAACGTCTAGGCCTGAGTGAGGCCTAGTGCCAGCCCACCTGCTGGAGACACAGTCAGGGCATGACGTAGGAACAGCATCAGGGCCTTTGTGGGGTCAGCATGCAGGTCATAGTGAAAGACATGAACAGGGCCTGTGTTAGTCACAGAATCAAGGCCTCAGTTAGGGAAAGCTGCAGGGCCTGAGTTAGGCACAGCCTCAGGTCTTCACTTAAGGACGGCAACAGGCTTTCTTTTGGAAAGTATCAGGACAGTGGCTAGAAATGTGTCAGGATATTAGCTCTGGACAGTGTCCTTTTTTTAGTTATTAATTGCAGCAGGGACCATTAGGGACAGATTCCGGGCGCTCGTGAGAGATAGTGTGAAGGCCTTTGTTCGGATTCGTCAGGGCTTAGTTAGGGATACTATTAGGGTTTCATTTAGGATAAGATGCAGGACATGAGCTTGGGACAGAGTCAGGTTCCGGGCCAGGGATAGCGTCACGAAATGACCCAGGAAAAGCGTGAAGACCTTCGTTATTGAGAGCCTCAGGGCCTTACTTAGGACCAGCGTGAGGGCCTAAATCAGGACCACTGCCAGGGCTTCCTATACAGACAGCGTCAGAGCATAAGGAAGGTACAGCCAAAGGGCCTAAGTGAGGCTTATCTTTAGGGCCTGAGTTCGGGACACTGTCAGGGCATGACTTAGGAGCAGCAGAAGGGCCTCTGTGGGATCAGCGTGAGGGTCTTCACTAAAGACATTATCAGGGCCTCTGTTAGGGAGAGCCTCAGGGCCTCATTTTCAGACAGCATCAAGGCTTACTTTGGGTCAGTTTCAGGACCTTGGTAAGACCTGGGTCAGGATATTAACTCAGGATAGCATCAGGACTTTAGATATTGGCGGCAGCAGGGCCTTAGTTAGAGTCAGTGTCAGGGTGTGAGTTAGGAATATCATTATGGGCTTTGTTAGGTAATAGTGTCAGGGAGTGAGCTAGGAGTAGTGTCAGGGTCCGAGTTACGTGTAATGTCAGGGTCTTGGTTTGGGACAGTGTCAGGGCCTGGTTTAGCACGAGTCTCCAGGCCGTAGTTAGGGACAGGTTCAGAGCATCGGGAGTAATTTCAGCGCCTTATTTATGTTCAGCATCAGGGATGATTTAGTTAGCATAAGAGGAGCCATTCCTGCAAGAACCCTGAAGGCCAACACACGAGAATGTAAAAGTAAACCATGCACGCTGCTATGAAGGAATATTCCACAGCAGTTGAGTACACTTTGTTTAAGGTTAACAAGAGTTTAAAAATTATTGTTTTAAGAAACCAATATTCATATGATGAAAGAATTTCATCGTAAAGAATCTCTTTCCCTAAACTTGACATTAGCTAAAGTCAAGATTAGATTAAGGTCTAGGGGTAGTGTCAGTTAATGACGTAGATTTGGTGTCAAGACCTTAGTTACTTAGAGAGTCAAGGCCTAAAATTTAGGACCTGCGTCAAGATTTTCGGTAGGGACAGCGTCAGACCTGACTTATGGAGAACGTCAGGGCCTGAGTGAGGCCTAGCGTCAGCCCCCTAGCTGCAGACACAGTCAGGGTACGACTTAGGAGCAGCATAAACACCTTGGTTGGGTCAGCGAAAGGTCATAGTGAAAGACATGAGCAGGCCTTGAGTGAGTCACAGAATCAAGGCCTCCGTTAGGCAAAGCTTCAGGGCCTGAGTTAGGCACAGTGTCAGGTCTTCACTTAAAGACACCGACCGGTTTGGGACAGTGTCAGGATCGTGCATAGAAATGTGTCAGGAAATTACCTCAGGACAGTGTCCGGATTTTAGTTATTGATTGCAACAGGTGCCATGTTAGGGACAGATTCCGGGCTTTAGTGAGAGATAGTGTCAAGGCCTTTGTTCGGATTAGTCAGGGCTTAGTTAGGGATACTATTAGGGTTTCATTTAGGATAAGATGCAGGACATGAGCTTGGGACAGACTCATGATCCGAGCCAGGGATAGTGTCAGAAAATGACCTGGGTTGGTGTCAAGACCTTAGTTATTTAGAGAATCAGGGCCTAATTTAGGACCTGTGTCAGGGCTTCGGGTAGGGACAGCGTCAGAGCCTGACTTAGGGAGAACGTCTAGGCCTGAGTGAGGCCTAGTGCCAGCCCACCTGCTGGAGACACAGTCAGGGCATGACGTAGGAACAGCATCAGGGCCTTTGTGGGGTCAGCATGCAGGTCATAGTGAAAGACATGAACAGGGCCTGTGTTAGTCACAGAATCAAGGCCTCAGTCAGGGAAAGCTTCAGGGCCTGAGTTAGGAACAGCCTCAGGTCTTCACTTAAGGACGGCAACAGGCTTTCTTTTGGAAAGTATCAGAACAGTGGATAGAAATGAGTCAGGATATTAGCTCAGGACAGTGTCCGGATTTTAGTTATTGATTGCAACAGGTCCCATGTTAGGGACAGATTCCGGGCTTTAGTGAGAGATAGTGTCAAGGCCTTTGTTCGGATTAGTCAGGGCTTAGTTAGGGATACTATTAGGGTTTCATTTAGGATAAGATGCAGGACATTAGCTTGGGACAGAGTCAGGTTCCGGGCCAGGGATAACGTCACGAAATGACCCAGGAAAAGCGTGAAGACCTTCGTTATTGAGAGCCTCAGGGCCTTACTTAGGACCAGCGTGAGGGCCTAAATCAGGACCACTGCCAGGGCTTCCTATACAGACAGCATCAGAGCATAAGGAAGGTACAGCCAAAGGGCCTAAGTGAGGCTTATCTTTAGTTCCTGAGTTCGGGACACTGTCAGGGCAAGACATAGGAGCTGCAGAAGGGCCTCTGTGGCATCTGCGTGAGGGTCTTCACTAAAGACATTATCAGGGCCTCTGTTAGGGAGAGCCTCAGGGCCTCATTTTCAGACAGCATCAAGGCTTACTTTGGGTCAGTTTCAGGACCTTGGTAAGACCTGGGTCAGGATATTAACTCAGGATAATATCAGGACTTTAGATATTGGCGGCAGTAGGGCCTTAGTTAGAGTCAGTGTCAGGGTCTGAGTTAGGAATATCATTATGGGCTTTGTTAGGTAATAGTGTTAGGGAGTGAGCTAGGAGTAGTGTCAGGGTCCGAGTTACGTGTAATGTCAGGGTCTTGGTTTGGGACAGTGTCAGGGCCTGGTTTAGCACGAGTCTCCAGGCCATAGTTAGGGACAGGTTCAGAGCATCGGGAGTAATTTCAGCGCCTTATTTATGTTCAGCATCAGGGATGATTTAGTTAGCATAAGAGGAGCCATTCCTGCAAGAACCTTGAAGGCCAACACACAAGATTGTAAAAGTGAACCATGCATGCTGCTATGAAGGAATATTCCACAGCAGTTGAGTACACTTTGTTTAAGGTTAACAAGAGTTTAAAAATTATTGTTTTAAGAAACCAATATTCATATGATGAAAGAATTTCATTGTAAAGAATCTCTTTCCCTAAACTTGACATTAGCTAAAGTCAAGATTAGATTAAGGTCTAGGGGTAGTGTCAGTTAATGACCTAGTTTTAGTGTCAAGACCTTACTTACTTAGAGAATCAAGGCCTAAAATTTAGGACCTGCGTCAAGATTTTCGGTAGGGACAGCGTCAGACCTGACTTATGGAGAACTTCAGGGCCTGAGTGAGGCCTAGCGTCATCCCCGTAGCTGTAGACACAGTCAGGGCATGACTTAGGAGCAGCATAAACACCTTGGTTGGGTCAGCGAAAGGTCATAGTGAAAGACATGAGCAGGCCTTGAGTGAGTCACAGAATCAAGGCCTCCGTTAGGGAAAGCTTCAGGGCCTGAGTTAGGCACAGTGTCTGGTCTTCACTTAAAGACACCGACCGGTTTGGGACAGTGTCAGGATCGTGCATAGAAATGTGTCAGGAAAGTATCTCAGGACAGTGTCCGGATTTTAGTTATTGATTTCAACAGGTCCCATGTTAGGGACAGATTCCGGGCTTTAGTGAGAGATAGTGTCAAGGCCTTTGTTCGGATTGGTCAGGGCTTAGTTAGGCATACTATTAGGGTTTCATTTAGGATAAGATGCAGGACATTAGCTTGGGACAGAGTCAGGTTCCGGGCCAGGGATAACGTCACGAAATGACCCAGGAAAAGCGTGAAGACCTTCGTTATTGCGAGCCTCAGGGCCTTACTTAGGACCAGCGTGAGGGCCTAAATCAGGACCACTGCCAGGGCTTCCTATACAGACAGCGTCAGAGCATAAGGAAGGTACAGCCAAAGGGCCTAAGTGAGGCTTATCTTTAGGGCCTGAGTTCGGGACACTGTCAGGGCATGACTTAGGAGCAGCAGAAGGGCCTCTGTGGGATCAGCGTCAGGTTCTTCATTAAAGACATTATCAGGGCCTCTGTTAGGGAGAGCCTCAGGGCCTTATTTATGGACAGCATCAAGGCTTAGTTTTAGTCAGTTTCAGGACCTTGGTAAGACCTGGGTCAGGATATTAACTCAGGATAGTATCAGGATTTTAGATATTGGCGGCAGCTGGGCTTTAGTTAGAAACAGTGTCAGGGCCTGAGTTAGGACTAGCATTATGGCCTTTGTTAGGTATAGTGTCAGGGACTGAGCTAGGAGTTGTGTGAGGGCCTTTGCTAGGGACAGTGTCAGGGCCTGAGCTAGGATGAGCCTCCAGGCCTCAGTTTGGGACAGGTTCACAGCCTTGAGACTAATTTCAGGACGTTATTTAGGGACAGCATCAGGGATTTAGTTAGCATAACAGTAGGCATTCCTACAAGCACCCTTTAAGCCAACACACGCAGATGCAGAAGGAAACCATACACGCTGGTATAAAGGAATATTCCGCAGAAGTTGAGTACATTTTGTTTAAGGTCGGTAAGAGTTTAAACATTATTTTTTTCAGAAAACTCTATTCAGAAGATGAAAGAATTTCATCCTAAAGAATCTCTTTAGATAAATTTGACATTAGCAACGGACAAGGTTACATTCAGGTCTAGGGCTAGTGTCAGGTAATGACCTAGGTTTGGAATCAAGCCCTTAGGTACTTAGAGAATCAGGGCCTAATTTAAGACCTGTGCCAGGGCTTCGGGTAGGGACAGCGTCAGAGCCTGATATAGGGAGAAGGTGAGGGCCTGAGTGAGGCCCCTAGATGCAGACACTGTCAGGGCATGATTTAAGAGCAGCATTCAGGGCGTTTGTGGAGTCAGCATTCGGGTCATAGTGAAAGACATGAGCAGGGCCTGAGTGAGTCAGAGAATCGAGGCCTCCGTTAGGGAAAGCTTCAGGGCCTGAGTTAGGCACAGCCTCAGGTCTTCACTTAAGGATACCGACAGGGATTTTTTTGGGACAGTCAGGATGGTGCATAGAAATGTGTCAGGAAATTTTCTCAGGACAGTGTCCGCATTTTAGTTATTGTTTGCAGCAGGGACCATTAGGGACAGATTCTGGGCCGTAGTGAGATATAGTGTTAAGGTCTTAGTTAGGATTAGTCTGTGCCTTTGTCATGGAGTGTATTAGGGTTTCAGTTAGGAAAAGATGCAGGACATTAGCTTGGGACAGAGTTAGGTCCGTTCCAGGCATAGTGCCAGAAAATTATTGAGAGCATCAGGACCTTAGTTAGGCCCAGTGACAGGGCCCTAAATCCGGACGTCTTCCAGCGTTTTGTATACAGATAGCGTCAGAGCCTATCTAAAGTACAGCTAAAGGGCCTAAGTGAGGCCTGTCTTTAGGGCCTGAGTTAGTGCCACTGTCAGGACATGTCTTAGGATCAGCATAAGGGCCTCTGTGGGATCAATGTGAGGATCTTTGAAGACATTATCAGGGATTCTATTAGGGGTAGCCTCATGCCCCCATTTATGGACAGCATCAAGGCTTACTTTGGGTCAGTTTCAGGAGCTTGGTAAGACCTGGGTCAGGATATTAGCTCAGGATAATGTCAGGACTTTAGATATTGTTGGCATCTGGGCCTTAGTTAGAGACAGCGTCAGGGACTGAGTTAGGGAGAATTTCAGGGCCTTAGTTATGCTAGAGACTCCAAGACCTTCCCTGAGTTCTAAAGGGCTGATTCGAACAGTTGCTAATCATGGAAAGGAGGGACTGCACAGACCAAAGAAGAACAGAATAGAATGAACAGTGCAGCCTTGGGCCAAGATTCTGGTTTTGCCTCAAGGGATACAGTTAAGAGCATCTTTGGGCTCTTTAGCAACCTAAACCCCCCCACAAAATAGAAGATTTTAGTCTTCATTCCAGAGAAGGTCCTCAAGAGACCATCTGAGGTCAGGTTATATTTAGTTAAGGCCCTGTACACACAGTAATCCTTAGGATACCTGTCTCCTTAAACCATTGCTGTAAAACTCCTCACCAGATCCTCCTGCATTGGGACACACGGTTTTTGAGGGTCGGAGTTTTCTGTGTCCCCCTTTGGCTGCCAAAGGAGTAAAGCTATTCTTCTCTACTTCCTGCAAACCTCTCTCTCTGAGATTTGATTTGGCACTGGTGCACAGAGGTTGAGTTTTCGACATCAAATTTAGTACCCAATGTGGGGCTGACTTGGGGATCCCCCTGTGGGTCCCCTGACTTGATCGGACACTGAGATTTTCTCCACACTAGTCTCTTTCGAGAGAGTGTAAGGTTGGAGAATTCCTTTAGAGGCCAAACCACCTGGGACCCTTGCCTGGAAAGGCCAAGCCCCAGTCATCCCAGCAGTTAGAACTCTAGGGCAGGAGTAGATGGTGGAAGAGGAACCACCCTAGCAGCTGCCGAGGCCGTCTTTGCCTTGAGGACGTTCCTCTGTTCCTCCTGCCTGGACTGCCCTGAATGTCCTACTCCAAGGGATTATTTTGGGGAACCAGAAAAATAGCATTTGGGATGTTGCAGCACCTCAGCCAGTGTGTGGTAACTCCCCTGGCAAGCAGTCTGAGGTCCTTTTAGCCCTGTACATTTGGGGGAACCTTGGTTCCCATTTGGGTGACTTTTCATTCCAGGAAATCTCATTTGGAAGGTGAACCACTTGGACAGAGGTCACAGGCTAAGTTGAGACTTGGAAGCTGATTTGAGTCTTGTGCTGTTTGGTTGTTGGTTTCTCTTTGGTTTCTGGTTCCTTTGGTGTGAGGCTTCCATTGGTGTTTAGGATTTTGTTGTGTTCTTAGTCCGTGGTGTGAGTGTTCCATGGTTCAAACGTAAGAAGTGCTTCTTCTTCAGTTCCATCTGAGAGCCAATGGGCAAAATCCTGGCAGACTGGTCAACCTATAGTTGTAAACCTAAGAGTAAGAAAAGAATGAAATTCTATTGTAATTTTGTCTGGCCAATGTATGGATACATTCTTGAAAAATGAGGAAAGGTGGTCTTTGAATGATAGCCTAAATGACTATACTATCCTTCAGCTAGAGTTATTTTGTCACAGGAGGAGAAAGACAAAAGAAATTCCATACGTTCAAGCATTTATGAAACTACGTAATAAAGGAGGTGAGCGGCTAGGTAACAGGCTGATGGTACAAAGAGAAAAGAAAGTCACTTTGTACTAGAGCTCGTTGTGTCTGAATGCAGAAAAAAATAAGGGACAACATAAGATGGATACAGAAGGTGGTGAACATTTGTGAAAAGGGAACATGGAGGGAAGAGTTGTGCCTGACCACGATATTCTAAGATGGATTTTGTTGGAAGTGGGTTAGGGCAAGCCTGCATTTTGTTTCTCCCTCCAAAGTTTTCTTAGAATGCTGCTTTTGATTGTGAACAGCTGGTGAGTTCCTTTGCCTGTGTCTGTGATCTGTATTTTTGTTTGAAATCTCTTTACTTTGGTTCAGTGAATAAGTGTTTTTTGGCCAATTCTAACCGTTCTTTTGATCTCCAGCTAACTTTGGGATGCTTTAGAAGGCCCTTGAGCTATCTCAGAGAGAAATGTTTGATTAGTATATTAAATTACATGGAATTCCTAAAAATCTAGTATGTCCTGGTAAAATTGGAAGTCCTTCCCCTCAAGCTACTTAGGACTTGGAGCAATTGGATAAATGACACCTCTGTATTGAAGTGTGTATTTATGAAAGTTACTGTGTTGGCTTCATTTTGCCCCGATGTTTAAGAGGAAAGGAAAATTACATAGTGAAGTTATCAGAATGTAATGACTCATGATGTATCACTGTTTGCTTTAGGTCTACTGCTAAAAGCACATGTACAATGCTTGTGTGACAATTGGGTATGAATAATAAAATGTATGGCCTATATAAAGCGTTTTGTCATTAACATACCTCTGAGCATGTTCACGATACCTGATCAGTATTCCCCCAAAGTGGATTAACTAGGCAAATAACAAGGAGGCCTAGCACTGAGGGACATGATCTACACCAGGGCCAAACAGCTGAATCATTCTGGCACTGAGGGATTGACATTTTGATCATCAGTGCTTTCTATTGAAAGACTTGGAATCAAAAGGAAAAAAACTTCACGTATTGAGGTGTGAGGAAATCTCTCTGGCTTATACATGGTTTAACTTAAATTATACTGACCAGAGTGGCCTGTTTTGTGGCCTTTTAGATACGAATTGTACATCTGCTTTGGCATTGAGGAAGGGAATGCATTTTACAGTCAAAAAGGAGTAGTAACTATGGTTCAGACATCCAAGATAAACCTAAGTGACCTTTGTAGATGTGATTTAGATGCATTCCTGAATTCTTTTTCTGTTTTCTTTTTAAGTTTTTTTTGGATGTGGACCATTTTTTAAGTCTATTGAATTTGTTACAATATTGTTTCTGTTTCATGTTTTGGTTTTTAGGCCACGAGGCATGTGAGATCTTAGCTCCCTGCCCAGGGCTCAAACCGGCACCCTCTGTGTTAGAAGGCGAAGTCTTAACCATTGAGCCACCAGGTAAGTCCCCGCATAACTGTATTGTTGAAATTGAATTTCTGAGCTACATCAGACTCAGGATGCCACTAGCCATTCTGAAAACAATGTCTGCTGGTAGCTGCAACCGTACGTTTTCAAGGACTCCTATCTTAACTATTAAATTTCAAACAGTGACTTTAGATCAGATACTATTAGAAAGATGAGACATATGTGTAGTGTTCAGTAGCTCCTGTTATGGATATGTCAATACTACATCACAAGTTAAAACCTACTTAGGTAGAATTAGACAACTTGCTACGAAATCTCTCTGAAGTGCCAGTTCCAGACCAGGTTTCAGGCTTATTCTGCTGAATTCCTAAGGGGATGCACACTTTGGGATGGCATCAGGACTTTAGTAAGGACAGTGTCAGGACCATGGTAAGAGATGGATCAAGATATTAGCTCAGGATAGTGTCAGCACGTTAGTTATTGGCGGCAGCAAGGCTGATGTTAGGGACAGCTTTAGGGCCTTAGTTAGGGACAGCATCAGAACCTGAGATAGACCAAATATCAAGGCCTAGGCTAAGACTAGGGTCAGGGCCTTTGTTAGGGACAATGACAAGGCCAGGGTTAGGCCTAGCATGAGGATGTGAGTTAGGGACAACCTCAGGGCCTCACTTCGGGACAGTGTCAGCGCTTACTTAGGGAAAGGGTCAGTTAGGGTTAGGGTTAGGGCACAGGTTAGGATTAGGGTAAAGATTAGGCTATGGCTACCGGTTAGGGTTTTAAGGGTTAGGGCACGGTTTAGGACTAGGGTATGGCTTAGGTTTAAGCATTTGGGTTAGGGTTAGGGCACAGGTTAGGATTAGGGTAAAGATTGGGGTATGGATACGTGTTAGTGTACGAGTTAGGATTAGCGTACAGGTTAGAGTTAAGTTTAGGGTTAGGGCACGGGTTAGGATTAGGGTATAGTTTAAGGTATGTCGATGGGTTAGAGTTAGTGTATGGGTTAGGTTTAGGGTATGCTTTAGGGTTGGGGTATTTATGAAACCTCTCCCACTCTCCCGATATCACTTAGCAGGTAAAGTAATATTATTTCGACTCCAGGAATGGAGAAGAATATAGACGCTAGGATAAGACAAATAACACACACATTATAAATAAATCTCATTAGGATTTTGTTTGTAACCTGTACATTAAAACACTAGTGCTTAGGAAATCTATTGGAGGCAGAAGCAGTAAAGGGTAGTTTTATGGGAATAACATCACAGATTTTCTGTAGAATACACAGATTTTGACTGGTTAGCAAGTCAAGGAGGCATGCTTTTGTTCTGAAGATATAAACCCTCTTCTAAATTGAGCTCTTATTGGAAGTTAGACATTTTCTCTTGCTGTTGTATTGTTTTGTATTTGCATGATTATTCTGCTTCCATCTCCCTTGTTAAACCGTTGATTTGGGGAAGAGTGCCATTACTGAAAGGAGGTAACAGAATTTTTCTCAAAAACAGAAGGAAATGGTTCTCACCTAACTATTAAGAAATAATCTCTATACTGGTGTACTGACAGAATTATGATTCAGGGATAATAATCCTATGTTGTAACAAGGGAAATTTAAAAAGATTAAGGGAAAAGATAATATTTTACCACTTGCCATCCTTTCCCACTCTCTGAAATGACTAGTATAATGTGGAGAATTCTCATTTCATCTGTAAGGAATGCATGAATTAGGATATGGGGGTTAACAGATAAGTACTGATACATATGAAAGACATAATCAAAAAACACCTAAGGAATACAGAGAGAGGTCTACTCAACACTCTGTAATAACCTACACGGGAAAGGATCCAAAGATGAATAGATTGATACATACATATGATGAACCAGATGCAGTACACCTAGAACACACACCACATTTTTATCCAATTGGCTGTGATACTAGATAACAATTAAATTTTAAAAAACACACAAGAAGTAAGGAGATATAAGCTCTTGGGGGTTTGCCCTGACACACTGCACTCTCATTTGCAGCCTACTAACACAATTTCCAGGAAGCCTCTGTTGCAGGAAAACCCAGAGTTGGAAATGGAGAAATGCTGCCGCCTTGTGGCCGTTTCCCGCAAGAGCGGCTTCAAACGCATAGCTATGGGTCACTTAACATTCATAAGGACTCAGGCCTCTAAAAGACACCTGCCCTCAAAAAAAAAAAAAATGTCCTGAGCTCGGCCGTGGCCAAAAAAATTCAAAGCAGGCAAATGTGTCAAAGAGATAGTATGATAGAGGTAAGTTTTACTCACTCTTTATCAAAAAAGCAAAATGGAGAAAAGCTCAACCTCAGGAATGATCAGACTCCTCTAAGCTACAAAAAGCTTTCAGCTCACCCAAGTTAACTACCGTCAGCCAAAAGACTACAAACAATAAATGCTGAAGGGGTTTTAGAGAACTCTGTTCCCTCTGTCTGCGGAGGACATGTCTAGTTGTAACAGCCAATAATGAGAACAGAAAGGAGCTGCGTTTTCAATTAAAAATTGAGCCACCCTTCCATCCAGAACACCCACAGCCGAGCCTCTCACCTGAGAAGACAGGCTGCAAGAGCTGCACTCCACGAGTTTTCACAGTAGCCAAGACACCGAAGCAACCCAAATGTCCATCAACAGATGAATGGATAAGAAGAGCTGGTCCGTGGACACAGTGGACTATTAGCCATGGAAAACAAGGAAACACTGCTCTTTGAGGCACCCGAGATGAGCCTAGAGATCATCACAGAACATGAGTTAAGTCGGAAAGCAAAAGGCATACCGTATGACATCACCTATAGGCGTTATCTAACAGCTGACACAAATGAACATATTTCCACAAAGAAAGACACTCACACACTTAGAAAACAAACTAAGCTTAAGTAAAATGAAAGGTGGGGGGAATGGATAACTTAAGATTAGTGTCACCATATGTGTACAAATACGTATTAAATATATATATCAAACAGACCGACCATATAGCAAGGGAGGTCACCAGAACACTCTGCAATAATTTACATGGGAAGAGGATCTGTACAAGAATATATATATATATATATATATATATATATATATATATATATACATATAAAACGTACAAATGAACCAGATTCTGTACATATAGGACCAACAGTATTCTAATCATTACCCCGATTTAAACAAATTAAAAGAGCGAACAAGAAGTAATGTGACATACACTTCTGGGGTTTTTTCCTGGCACATTCCATTCTAATTGACAACCTGGGAACAGGACTTCCAGAAGGCTCTGCTGCCCTAGTAACCAGATGTGGGAATGTAGCAATGCTGACGCCTTGTGGCCGTTTCCCACAGCAGCAGCTTTAAAGTCAGTGCTAATGGTCACTCAATATTCACACCCATTGCAGGCTTGTAAATGACACCTGCCCTCCAAAACAAAATCCTGGGGTCGAAAATCGACCAAAAAAGTCCAAAGAGGGCAACCTTCCAAGAAGACAATTTCGAGAGGTTTATTGTACTCACGGTTTTTTTTTTTTCTGTTTTTGTTTAACAGAATAAAAAAAGGCGTGGAAAAATGCTGAACCTTAGGAATTATTAGACACGAAAATACACGTTACAAAAACCTATCATGTCACACGACTCAGCATGGCCAGCAGCAAAACTTCTGCAAACAAGAAATGCTGACGGGGTGGTGAAGAAATGCGTACCCTCGGTTCTAAGTGGGACGTGTTAAGAGCCCCTAAGGAAAACACAGTGGAGTTGCCTGGAAAGGGTCAACATTGAGCGACCGTTCAATCAAGCATAGCCACTGCTGGGTCTATCACCTGAGAGGATGAGAATCAAAAAAGACACGGGCTGGCAATCCTGCAATCCAGCAATGTTTACCGTAGCCAACACTTGGAAGCAATGAAAATGCCCAGCCACAGAGGAATGCAGAAAGGAGAAGTGGTCCATGGACACAATGGAAGAGTACTCCAGTGAAAAGTAGAAATTCCATTTTAAAAACAGATATAAGTAAGGAGACATCAGCTTTGGGGGGTTTCTCCAGACACATCCCACCGTCATTGATAACCGAGGAACACCACTGGCAGGAAGGCCTGTTTCACTAGTTACCAGAGTGGGAAACACAGAAATGCTGCAGCCCTCTGGCCGTTACCTGCAACGGCAGCTTGAAAACCCGTGCTAATGGTCACTTCGTGTGCACAAGTCCTGGAGGGCTGTCAATGAAACCTGCCCTCAAAATGTCTTGAGGGAGGTAGTGGCCAAAATATTTCAAAAGGCGGCACATACTTCAAGAAAAGAATGTGATGAGGTAAGCTACACACACAGTTTGAAGAAAAAAAGGACATCCCTGAAAGCTCAATTTCAAGGCTTTATGAGACGCATGCAAATCCAACCACAGAGGTATCGGCTCACACCAGTCAGAAGAACCATCAGCAACAAGACTACCAACAATTCATGCTGAAGGGGTTGTGGAGAAGTGCATACCCTCTAGGTTAAGTGGGACTTTGCCGCCAGCCGCGGCGGGTCCTCAAAGTGTAGCAACAACCGACGAGAGGGGGTAGGGAACTGAACGCACCAAGGTATGGGATCAGAAGGGCACAAGCAACTGACGCTTGCAAGGCAAGTTTAATAACAAAGCCTAGCCGTATATATACCCCTAAAGCAGGGACTTTGCTTCGTCACGCCTTATCGGCATCAGCTGGTTGGTTGGCTTCTCGGCTTAGTCACACCTTATCAGCATCAGCTGGTTGGTTGGCTGCTCGGCTTCTCCCTCAAAGGCACCAATTTCCCCTCCAGGGTTGCTTTTCCTAGCTTTAGGGAACAACCAGGGACTCCCAGTAACTGAGCAGGTCCCTGGAGCGATTTGGCCAAAGGCCATCTCCTTTTGTATGTTCATACCATAAAGTCCAGGATGCATACCAAGGAGAGTACAGTCGGGCCCTGAGGCTTAGGAGGGTCTTAGTGGCGCCTTCCTCAGAGGGCAATGCTCGCCACAGGACTTCACCTGGTAAGAGGCACTAATGGGAACAGAATGGAGGTGCCTTTACAAGGTAAACACTGAGTTACGATATGATCCAGCAGGCCCACTCGTGGGCCTATAACCTAAGAAAGAAGACAGAAGTGGAAAGACACAGGCAGGCAAATCTGCATTGCAGGAGTATTACAATAGCCAGGACATGGAAGCAAGCAGAAAGTCCATCAACAGATGAGTGGACAAAGAAGAACAGGGACCTGAGCAGATGGAATATTAGCCAAGGAACAAAAGGAAACAATGCCATCAACAGCACCATCGGTGAGGCTAGAGTTCATCACGCACCTTGCAGTAAGTCACAGAGCGAAAGATACATAGCCTACGATATCACTTATAGGTGTTCCCTAAAAATTGATATCACTGAAGATATTTCCACAGAGAAAGGCAATCACAGATGCAATAAACAGATTTATGGTTCACCCATGGACAGGTGTGAGAATTGTGTACATTAGGAAATTGGGTTTAAGAGAGAGATACAAACACAGGTGAAATACAAAATCACCAAAGGCCTACGGAATACCAAGAGAAGAGTACTCAACATTGTGTCATAAGCTACATGGGAAAAGGATCCAAAGAAGACTAGATACGTGTTTATGTGTAAAAGAGCCACATCTTTCACACCTACAACAAGCAAAACATTGTAATCAAACTTGCTGTGAGAAACAATAAACATTGAATTAAAAAACGAACAAGTCAGTCGTGAGGCACAAACATAAGGGGCTTTTTCCTGGCACAGTCCATTCTAATTGACAACCGAGAATACGACTTCCACGGAGGCTCTGTTGCCCGAGTAACCAGGTTTGGTAAAGGAGACCTGCTGCCGCCTTGTGGCCGTTTCTCAAAACAGCAGCTTTAAACCCAGTGCTAATGGTCACTTGATATTCAAAATCATTGCAGGCCTATAAATGACACCTGCCCTCAAAAACGATTCTTGGGTCGTCCATCGAGGAAAAAAACTCAAAAGATGTGCACACTTCAAAACGACAATTTCAAGAGGCATATTTTGCGCACATTTTGTCTTCTCTTTCTTTCTTTCTCTTGTGATAAATAAAAGGGCATGGAAAAATGCTCAACATCAGGAATTAATAAAGCCATGCAAATCCAGTCGACAGAAACGTTCACCCACCGTCGTCAGAATGATCATCAGCCACAGAGTCTACAAAGAATAAATGCTCAAGGTGTTTTAGAGAACTCTGTGCCCTCTAGCGGCCGCTGGGACGTAACCTGGGAACAGCTAGTAGTGAGAACACCGTGGAGGTGCACTGAAAGGTAAAAATGAGCTAACCTGTAATCGGGTAGGCCCACTGATGGGCCTATCTCCCGAGTAGACCAAAATCAAAAAGACACAGGCTGGCCGTCCTGCACTGCAGCAACATGTACCATCGCCAAGACTTGGAAGAAACCCAAATGTCCATCAACAGAACAATGCACCAAGAAGAAGGGGGCCCATGTGCACAATGGAACATGAGCCACGGAAGAGCATGCAACAGTGCCGCTGGCACCACCGTAGAAGGATCTAGAGATACCCACCCAAAAGGAAGTACGAAAGAAACCGAAATAGAAATATCCTATGACATCACTTATAGCTGTTACTTCAACATTGATACCCATGAAGTCATTTCCAAGAGAAGGCCGTGCATAGATGCAGAAAACCAACTATGCTTAACCAAGTGGAAAGGTGTAAGGAATGTATGAATTTGGATATGGGGATTTACAGACATGTACTGATACATATGAAATATATAATCACAAAATACCTAAGGAATACCAGGAGAGGTCGACTCAACACTCTGTAATAACCTACACGGGAAAGGATCCAAAGATGAATAGATTGATACATACATATGATGAACCAGATGCAGTACACCTAGAACACACACCACATTTTTATCCAATTGGCTGTGATACTAGATAACAATTAAATTTTAAAAAACACACAAGAAGTAAGGAGATATAAGCTCTTGGGGGTTTGCCCTGACACACTGCACTCTCATTTGCAGCCTACTAACACAATTTCCAGGAAGCCTCTGTTGCAGGAAAACCCAGAGTTGGAAATGGAGAAATGCTGCCGCCTTGTGGCCGTTTCCCGCAAGAGCGGCTTCAAACGCATAGCTATGGGTCACTTAACATTCATAAGGACTCAGGCCTCTAAAAGACACCTGCCATCAAAAAAAAAAAATGTCCTGAGCTCGGCCGTGGCCAAAAAAATTCAAAGCAGGCAAATGTGTCAAAGAGATAGTATGATAGAGGTAAGTTTTACTCACTCTTTATCAAAAAAAGGAAAATGGAGAAAAGCTCAACATCAGGAATCATCAGACTCCTCTAACCTACAAAAAGCTTTCAGCTCACCCAAGTTAACTACCGTCAGCCAAAAGACTACAAACAATAAATGCTGAAGGGGTTTTAGAGAACTCTGTTCCCTCTGTCTGTGGAGGACATGTCTAGTTGTAACAGCCAATAATGAGAACAGAAAGGAGCTGCGTTTTCAATTAAAAATTGAGCCACCCTTCCATCCAGAACACCCACAGCTGAGCCTCTCACCTGAGAAGACAGGCTGCAAGAGCTGCACTCCACGAGTTTTCACAGTAGCCAAGACACCGAAGCAACCCAAATGTCCATCAACAGATGAATGGATAAGAAGAGCTGGTCCGTGGACACAGTGGACTATTAGCCATGGAAAACAAGGAAACACTGCTCTTTGAGGCACCCGAGATGAGCCTAGAGATCATCACAGAACATGAGTTAAGTCGGAAAGCAAAAGGCATACCGTATGACATCACCTATAGGCGTTATCTAACAGCTGACACAAATGAACATATTTCCACAAAGAAAGACACTCACAGACTTAGAAAGCAAACTAAGCTTATGTAAAATGAAAGGTGGGGGGAATGGATAAAT
The DNA here is from genome assembly GCF_026419965.1 of Kogia breviceps. Classification (NCBI taxonomy): domain Eukaryota; kingdom Metazoa; phylum Chordata; class Mammalia; order Artiodactyla; family Physeteridae; genus Kogia; species Kogia breviceps. The sequence continues at coordinate 137,181 of NW_026712100.1, forward strand.
TAAGATTAGTGTCACTATATGTGTACAAATACGTATTAAATATATATATCAAACAGACCGACCATATAGCAAGGGAGGTCACCAGAACACTCTGCAATAATTTACATGGGAAGAGGATCTGTACAAGAATATATATATATATATATATATAAAACGTACAAATGAACCAGATTCTGTACATATAGGACCAACAGTATTCTAATCATTACCCCGATTTAAACAAATTAAAAGAGCGAACAAGAAGTAATGTGACATACACTTCTGGGGTTTTTTCCTGGCACATTCCATTCTAATTGACAACCTGGGAACAGGACTTCCAGAAGGCTCTGCTGCCCTAGTAACCAGATGTGGGAATGTAGCAATGCTGACGCCTTGTGGCCGTTTCCCACAGCAGCAGCTTTAAAGTCAGTGCTAATGGTCACTCAATATTCACACCCATTGCAGGCTTGTAAATGACACCTGCCCTCCAAAACAAAATCCTGGGGTCGAAAATCGACCAAAAAAGTCCAAAGAGGGCAACCTTCCAAGAAGACAATTTCGAGAGGTGTATTGTACTCACGGGTTTTTTTTTTCTGTTTTTGTTTAACAGAATTAAAAAAGGCGTGGAAAAATGCTGAACCTTAGGAATTATTAGACACGAAAATACACGTTACAAAAACCTATCATGTCACACGACTCAGCATGGCCAGCAGCAAAACTTCTGCAAACAAGAAATGCTGACGGGGTGGTGAAGAAATGCGTACCCTCGGTTCTAAGTGGGACGTGGTAAGAGCCCCTAAGGAAAACACAGTGGAGTTGCCTGGAAAGGGTCAACATTGAGCGACCGTTCAATCAAGCATAGCCACTGCTGGGTCTATCACCTGAGAGGATGAGAATCAAAAAGACACGGGCTGGCAATCCTGCAATCCAGCAATGTTTACCATAGCCAACACTTGGAAGCAATGAAAATGCCCAGCCACAGAGGAATGCAGAAAGGAGCAGTGGTCCATGGACACAATGGAAGAGTACTCCAGTGAAAAGTAGAAATTCCATTTTAAAAACAGATATAAGTAAGGAGACATCAGCTTTGGGGGGTTTCTCCAGACACATCCCACCGTCATTGATAACCAAGGAACACCACTGGCAGGAAGGCCTGTTTCACTAGTTACCAGAGTGGGAAACGCAGAAATGCTGCAGCCCTGTGGCCGTTACCTGCAACGGCAGCTTGAAAACCCGTGCTAATGGTCACTTCGTGTGCACAAGTCCTGGAGGGCTGTCAATGAAACCTGCCCTCAAAATGTCTTGAGGGAGGTAGTGGCCAAAATATTTCAAAAGGCGGCACATAGTTCAAGAAAAGAATGTGATGAGGTAAGCTACACACACACAGTTTGAAGAAAAAAAGGGCATCCCTGAAAGCTCAATTTCAAGGCTTTATGAGACGCATGCAAATCCAACCACAGAGGTATCGGCTCACACCAGTCAGAAGAACCATCAGCAACAAGACTACCAACAATTCATGCTGAAGGGGTTGTGGAGAAGTGCATACCCTCTAGGTTAAGTGGGACTTTGCCGCCAGCCGCGGCGGGTCCTCAAAGTGTAGCAACAACCGACGAGAGGGGGTAGGGAACTGAACGCACCAAGGTATGGGATCAGAAGGGCACAAGCAACTGACGCTTGCAAGGCAAGTTTAATAACAAAGCCTAGCCGTATATATACCCCTAAAGCAGGGACTTTGCTTCGTCACGCCTTATCGGCATCAGCTGGTTGGTTGGCTTCTCGGCTTAGTCACACCTTATCAGCATCAGCTGGTTGGTTGGCTGCTCGGCTTCTCCCTCAAAGGCACCAATTTCCCCTCCAGGGTTGCTTTTCCTAGCTTTAGGGAACAACCAGGGACTCCCAGTAACTGAGCAGGTCCCTGGAGCGATTTGGCCAAAGACCATCTCCTTTTGTATGTTCATACCATAAAGTCCAGGATGCATACCAAGGAGAGTACAGTCGGGCCCTGAGGCTTAGGAGGGTCTTAGTGGCGCCTTCCTCAGAGGGCAATGCTTGCCACAGGACTTCACCTGGTAAGAGGCACTAATGGGAACAGAATGGAGGTGCCTTTACAAGGTAAACACTGAGTTACGATATGATCCAGCAGGCCCACTCGTGGGCCTATAACCTAAGAAAGAAGACAGAAATGGAAAGACACAGGCAGGCAAATCTGCATTGCAGGAGTATTACAATAGCCAGGACATGGAAGCAAGCAGAAAGTCCATCAACAGATGAGTGGACAAAGAAGAACAGGGACCTGAGCAGATGGAATATTAGCCAAGGAACAAAAGGAAACAATGCCATCAACAGCACCATCGGTGAGGCTAGAGTTCATCACGCACCTTGCAGTAAGTCACAGAGCGAAAGATACATAGCCTACGATATCACTTATAGGTGTTCCCTAAAAATTGATATCACTGAAGATATTTCCACAGAGAAAGGCAATCACAGATGCAATAAACAGATTTATGGTTCACCCATGGACAGGTGTGAGAATTGTGTACATTAGGAAATTGGGTTTAAGAGAGAGATACAAACACACGTGAAATACAAAATCACCAAAGGCCTACGGAATACCAAGGGAAGAGTACTCAACATTGTGTCATAAGCTACATGGGAAAAGGATCCAAAGAAGACTAGATACGTGTTTATGTGTAAAAGAGCCACATCTTTCACACCTACAACAAGCAAAACATTGTAATCAAACTTGCTGTGAGAAACAATAAACATTGAATTAAAAAACGAACAAGTCAGTCGTGAGGCACAAACATAAGGGGCTTTTTCCTGGCACAGTCCATTCTAATTGACAACCGAGAATACGACTTCCACGGAGGCTCTGTTGCCCGAGTAACCAGGTTTGGTAAAGGAGACCTGCTGCCGCCTTGTGGCCGTTTCTCAAAACAGCAGCTTTAAACCCAGTGCTAATGGTCACTTGATATTCAAAATCATTGCAGGCCTATAAATGACACCTGCCCTCAAAAACGATTCTTGGGTCGTCAATCGAGGAAAAAAACTCAAAAGATGTGCACACTTCAAAACGACAATTTCAAGAGGCATATTTTGCGCACATTTTGTCTTCTCTTTCTTTCTTTCTCTTGTGATAAATAAAAGGGCATGGAAAAATGCTCAACATCAGGAATTAATAAAGCCATGCAAATCCAGTCGACAGAAACGTTCACCCACCGTCGTCAGAATGATCATCAGCCACAGAGTCTACAAAGAATAAATGCTCAAGGTGTTTTAGAGAACTCTGTGCCCTCTAGCGGCCGCTGGGACGTAACCTGGGAACAGCTAGTAGTGAGAACACCGTGGAGGTGCGTTGAATGGTAAAAATTGAGCTAACTGATGGGCCTATCTCCCGAGTAGACCAAAATCAAAAAGACACAGGCTGGCCGTCCTGCACTGCAGCAACATGTACCATCGCCAAGACTTGGAAGAAACCCAAATGTCCATCAACAGAACAATGCACCAAGAAGAAGGGGGCCCATGTGCACAATGGAACATGAGCCACGGAAAAGCATGCAACAGTGCCGCTGGCACCACCGTAGAAGGATCTAGAGATACCCACCCAAAAGGAAGTATGAAAGAAACCGAAATAGAAATATCCTATGACATCACTTATAGCTGTTACTTCAACATTGATACCCATGAAGTCATTTCCAAGAGAAGGCCGTGCATAGATGCAGAAAACCAACTATGCTTAACCAAGTGGAAAGGTGTAAGGAATGTATGAATTTGGATATGGGGGTTTACAGACATGTACTGATACATATGAAATATATAATCACAAAATACCTAAGGAATACCAGGAGAGGTCGACTCAACACTCTGTAATAACCTACACGGGAAAGGATCCAAAGATGAATAGATTGACACATACATATGATGAACCAGATGCAGTACACCTAGAACACACACCACATTTTTATCCAATTGGCTGTGATACTAGATAACAATTAAATTTTAAAAAACACACAAGAAGTAAGGAGATATAAGCTCTTGGGGGTTTGCCCTGACACACTGCACTCTCATTTGCAGCCTACTAACACAATTTCCAGGAAGCCTCTGTTGCAGGAAAACCCAGAGTTGGAAATGGAGAAATGCTGCCGCCTTGTGGCCGTTTCCCGCAAGAGCGGCTTCAAACGCATAGCTATGGGTCACTTAACATTCATAAGGACTCAGGCCTCTAAAAGACACCTGCCATCAAAAAAAAAAAATGTCCTGAGCTCGGCCGTGGCCAAAAAAATTCAAAGCAGGCAAATGTGTCAAAGAGATAGTATGATAGAGGTAAGTTTTACTCACTCTTTATCAAAAAAAGGAAAATGGAGAAAAGCTCAACATCAGGAATCATCAGACTCCTCTAACCTACAAAAAGCTTTCAGCTCACCCAAGTTAACTACCGTCAGCCAAAAGACTACAAACAATAAATGCTGAAGGGGTTTTAGAGAACTCTGTTCCCTCTGTCTGTGGAGGACATGTCTAGTTGTAACAGCCAATAATGAGAACAGAAAGGAGCTGCGTTTTCAATTAAAAATTGAGCCACCCTTCCATCCAGAACACCCACAGCTGAGCCTCTCACCTGAGAAGACAGGCTGCAAGAGCTGCACTCCACGAGTTTTCACAGTAGCCAAGACACCGAAGCAACCCAAATGTCCATCAACAGATGAATGGATAAGAAGAGCTGGTCCGTGGACACAGTGGACTATTAGCCATGGAAAACAAGGAAACACTGCTCTTTGAGGCACCCGAGATGAGCCTAGAGATCATCACAGAACATGAGTTAAGTCGGAAAGCAAAAGGCATACCGTATGACATCACCTATAGGCGTTATCTAACAGCTGACACAAATGAACATATTTCCACAAAGAAAGACACTCACAGACTTAGAAAGCAAACTAAGCTTATGTAAAATGAAAGGTGGGGGGAATGGATAAATTAAGATTAGTGTCACTATATGTGTACAAATACGTATTAAATATATATATCAAACAGACCGACCATATAGCAAGGGAGGTCACCAGAACACTCTGCAATAATTTACATGGGAAGAGGATCTGTACAAGAATATATATATATATATATATATAAAACGTACAAATGAACCAGATTCTGTACATATAGGACCAACAGTATTCTAATCATTACCCCGATTTAAACAAATTAAAAGAGCGAACAAGAAGTAATGTGACATACACTTCTGGGGTTTTTTCCTGGCACATTCCATTCTAATTGACAACCTGGGAACAGGACTTCCAGAAGGCTCTGCTGCCCTAGTAACCAGATGTGGGAATGTAGCAATGCTGACGCCTTGTGGCCGTTTCCCACAGCAGCAGCTTTAAAGTCAGTGCTAATGGTCACTCAATATTCACACCCATTGCAGGCTTGTAAATGACACCTGCCCTCCAAAACAAAATCCTGGGGTCGAAAATCGACCAAAAAAGTCCAAAGAGGGCAACCTTCCAAGAAGACAATTTCGAGAGGTGTATTGTACTCACGGGTTTTTTTTTTTCTGTTTTTGTTTAACAGAATTAAAAAAGGCGTGGAAAAATGCTGAACCTTAGGAATTATTAGACACGAAAATACACGTTACAAAAACCTATCATGTCACACGACTCAGCATGGCCAGCAGCAAAACTTCTGCAAACAAGAAATGCTGACGGGGTGGTGAAGAAATGCGTACCCTCGGTTCTAAGTGGGACGTGGTAAGAGCCCCTAAGGAAAACACAGTGGAGTTGCCTGGAAAGGGTCAACATTGAGCGACCGTTCAATCAAGCATAGCCACTGCTGGGTCTATCACCTGAGAGGATGAGAATCAAAAAGACACGGGCTGGCAATCCTGCAATCCAGCAATGTTTACCATAGCCAACACTTGGAAGCAATGAAAATGCCCAGCCACAGAGGAATGCAGAAAGGAGCAGTGGTCCATGGACACAATGGAAGAGTACTCCAGTGAAAAGTAGAAATTCCATTTTAAAAACAGATATAAGTAAGGAGACATCAGCTTTGGGGGGTTTCTCCAGACACATCCCACCGTCATTGATAACCAAGGAACACCACTGGCAGGAAGGCCTGTTTCACTAGTTACCAGAGTGGAAAACGCAGAAATGCTGCAGCCCTGTGGCCGTTACCTGCAACGGCAGCTTGAAAACCCGTGCTAATGGTCACTTCGTGTGCACAAGTCCTGGAGGGCTGTCAATGAAACCTGCCCTCAAAATGTCTTGAGGGAGGTAGTGGCCAAAATATTTCAAAAGGCGGCACATAGTTCAAGAAAAGAATGTGATGAGGTAAGCTACACACACACAGTTTGAAGAAAAAAAGGGCATCCCTGAAAGCTCAATTTCAAGGCTTTATGAGACGCATGCAAATCCAACCACAGAGGTATCGGCTCACACCAGTCAGAAGAACCATCAGCAACAAGACTACCAACAATTCATGCTGAAGGGGTTGTGGAGAAGTGCATACCCTCTAGGTTAAGTGGGACTTTGCCGCCAGCCGCGGCGGGTCCTCAAAGTGTAGCAACAACCGACGAGAGGGGGTAGGGAACTGAACGCACCAAGGTATGGGATCAGAAGGGCACAAGCAACTGACGCTTGCAAGGCAAGTTTAATAACAAAGCCTAGCCGTATATATACCCCTAAAGCAGGGACTTTGCTTCGTCACGCCTTATCGGCATCAGCTGGTTGGTTGGCTTCTCGGCTTAGTCACACCTTATCAGCATCAGCTGGTTGGTTGGCTGCTCGGCTTCTCCCTCAAAGGCACCAATTTCCCCTCCAGGGTTGCTTTTCCTAGCTTTAGGGAACAACCAGGGACTCCCAGTAACTGAGCAGGTCCCTGGAGCGATTTGGCCAAAGACCATCTCCTTTTGTATGTTCATACCATAAAGTCCAGGATGCATACCAAGGAGAGTACAGTCGGGCCCTGAGGCTTAGGAGGGTCTTAGTGGCGCCTTCCTCAGAGGGCAATGCTTGCCACAGGACTTCACCTGGTAAGAGGCACTAATGGGAACAGAATGGAGGTGCCTTTACAAGGTAAACACTGAGTTACGATATGATCCAGCAGGCCCACTCGTGGGCCTATAACCTAAGAAAGAAGACAGAAATGGAAAGACACAGGCAGGCAAATCTGCATTGCAGGAGTATTACAATAGCCAGGACATGGAAGCAAGCAGAAAGTCCATCAACAGATGAGTGGACAAAGAAGAACAGGGACCTGAGCAGATGGAATATTAGCCAAGGAACAAAAGGAAACAATGCCATCAACAGCACCATCGGTGAGGCTAGAGTTCATCACGCACCTTGCAGTAAGTCACAGAGCGAAAGATACATAGCCTACGATATCACTTATAGGTGTTCCCTAAAAATTGATATCACTGAAGATATTTCCACAGAGAAAGGCAATCACAGATGCAATAAACAGATTTATGGTTCACCCATGGACAGGTGTGAGAATTGTGTACATTAGGAAATTGGGTTTAAGAGAGAGATACAAACACACGTGAAATACAAAATCACCAAAGGCCTACGGAATACCAAGGGAAGAGTACTCAACATTGTGTCATAAGCTACATGGGAAAAGGATCCAAAGAAGACTAGATACGTGTTTATGTGTAAAAGAGCCACATCTTTCACACCTACAACAAGCAAAACATTGTAATCAAACTTGCTGTGAGAAACAATAAACATTGAATTAAAAAACGAACAAGTCAGTCGTGAGGCACAAACATAAGGGGCTTTTTCCTGGCACAGTCCATTCTAATTGACAACCGAGAATACGACTTCCACGGAGGCTCTGTTGCCCGAGTAACCAGGTTTGGTAAAGGAGACCTGCTGCCGCCTTGTGGCCGTTTCTCAAAACAGCAGCTTTAAACCCAGTGCTAATGGTCACTTGATATTCAAAATCATTGCAGGCCTATAAATGACACCTGCCCTCAAAAACGATTCTTGGGTCGTCAATCGAGGAAAAAAACTCAAAAGATGTGCACACTTCAAAACGACAATTTCAAGAGGCATATTTTGCGCACATTTTGTCTTCTCTTTCTTTCTTTCTCTTGTGATAAATAAAAGGGCATGGAAAAATGCTCAACATCAGGAATTAATAAAGCCATGCAAATCCAGTCGACAGAAACGTTCACCCACCGTCGTCAGAATGATCATCAGCCACAGAGTCTACAAAGAATAAATGCTCAAGGTGTTTTAGAGAACTCTGTGCCCTCTAGCGGCCGCTGGGACGTAACCTGGGAACAGCTAGTAGTGAGAACACCGTGGAGGTGCGTTGAATGGTAAAAATTGAGCTAACTGATGGGCCTATCTCCCGAGTAGACCAAAATCAAAAAGACACAGGCTGGCCGTCCTGCACTGCAGCAACATGTACCATCGCCAAGACTTGGAAGAAACCCAAATGTCCATCAACAGAACAATGCACCAAGAAGAAGGGGGCCCATGTGCACAATGGAACATGAGCCACGGAAAAGCATGCAACAGTGCCGCTGGCACCACCGTAGAAGGATCTAGAGATACCCACCCAAAAGGAAGTATGAAAGAAACCGAAATAGAAATATCCTATGACATCACTTATAGCTGTTACTTCAACATTGATACCCATGAAGTCATTTCCAAGAGAAGGCCGTGCATAGATGCAGAAAACCAACTATGCTTAACCAAGTGGAAAGGTGTAAGGAATGTATGAATTTGGATATGGGGGTTTACAGACATGTACTGATACATATGAAATATATAATCACAAAATACCTAAGGAATACCAGGAGAGGTCGACTCAACACTCTGTAATAACCTACACGGGAAAGGATCCAAAGATGAATAGATTGACACATACATATGATGAACCAGATGCAGTACACCTAGAACACACACCACATTTTTATCCAATTGGCTGTGATACTAGATAACAATTAAATTTTAAAAAACACACAAGAAGTAAGGAGATATAAGCTCTTGGGGGTTTGCCCTGACACACTGCACTCTCATTTGCAGCCTACTAACACAATTTCCAGGAAGCCTCTGTTGCAGGAAAACCCAGAGTTGGAAATGGAGAAATGCTGCCGCCTTGTGGCCGTTTCCCGCAAGAGCGGCTTCAAACGCATAGCTATGGGTCACTTAACATTCATAAGGACTCAGGCCTCTAAAAGACACCTGCCCTCAAAAAAAAAAAAAATGTCCTGAGCTCGGCCGTGGCCAAAAAAATTCAAAGCAGGCAAATGTGTCAAAGAGATAGTATGATAGAGGTAAGTTTTACTCACTCTTTATCAAAAAAAGGAAAATGGAGAAAAGCTCAACATCAGGAATCATCAGACTCCTCTAAGCTACAAAAAGCTTTCAGCTCACCCAAGTTAACTACCGTCAGCCAAAAGACTACAAACAATAAATGCTGAAGGGGTTTTAGAGAACTCTGTTCCCTCTGTCTGCGGAGGACATGTCTAGTTGTAACAGCCAATAATGAGAACAGAAAGGAGCTGCGTTTTCAATTAAAAATTGAGCCACCCTTCCATCCAGAACACCCACAGCCGAGCCTCTCACCTGAGAAGACGGGCTGCAAGAGCTGCACTCCACGAGTTTTCACAGTAGCCAAGACACCGAAGCAACCCAAATGTCCATCAACAGATGAATGGATAAGAAGAGCTGGTCCGTGGACACAGTGGACTATTAGCCATGGAAAACAAGGAAACACTGCTCTTTGAGGCACCCGAGATGAGCCTAGAGATCATCACAGAACATGAGTTAAGTCGGAAAGCAAAAGGCATACCGTATGACATCACCTATAGGCGTTATCTAACAGCTGACACAAATGAACATATTTCCACAAAGAAAGACACTCACACACTTAGAAAACAAACTAAGCTTAAGTAAAATGAAAGGTGGGGGGAATGGATAACTTAAGATTAGTGTCACCATATGTGTACAAATACGTATTAAATATATATATCAAACAGACCGACCATATAGCAAGGGAGGTCACCAGAACACTCTGCAATAATTTACATGGGAAGAGGATCTGTACAAGAATATATATATATATATATATATATATATATATATATATATATATATACATATAAAACGTACAAATGAACCAGATTCTGTACATATAGGACCAACAGTATTCTAATCATTACCCCGATTTAAACAAATTAAAAGAGCGAACAAGAAGTAATGTGACATACACTTCTGGGGTTTTTTCCTGGCACATTCCATTCTAATTGACAACCTGGGAACAGGACTTCCAGAAGGCTCTGCTGCCCTAGTAACCAGATGTGGGAATGTAGCAATGCTGACGCCTTGTGGCCGTTTCCCACAGCAGCAGCTTTAAAGTCAGTGCTAATGGTCACTCAATATTCACACCCATTGCAGGCTTGTAAATGACACCTGCCCTCCAAAACAAAATCCTGGGGTCGAAAATCGACCAAAAAAGTCCAAAGAGGGCAACCTTCCAAGAAGACAATTTCGAGAGGTGTATTGTACTCACGGGTTTTTTTTTTTCTGTTTTTGTTTAACAGAATTAAAAAAGGCGTGGAAAAATGCTGAACCTTAGGAATTATTAGACACGAAAATACACGTTACAAAAACCTATCATGTCACACGACTCAGCATGGCCAGCAGCAAAACTTCTGCAAACAAGAAATGCTGACGGGGTGGTGAAGAAATGCGTACCCTCGGTTCTAAGTGGGACGTGGTAAGAGCCCCTAAGGAAAACACAGTGGAGTTGCCTGGAAAGGGTCAACATTGAGCGACCGTTCAATCAAGCATAGCCACTGCTGGGTCTATCACCTGAGAGGATGAGAATCAAAAAGACACGGGCTGGCAATCCTGCAATCCAGCAATGTTTACCATAGCCAACACTTGGAAGCAATGAAAATGCCCAGCCACAGAGGAATGCAGAAAGGAGCAGTGGTCCATGGACACAATGGAAGAGTACTCCAGTGAAAAGTAGAAATTCCATTTTAAAAACAGATATAAGTAAGGAGACATCAGCTTTGGGGGGTTTCTCCAGACACATCCCACCGTCATTGATAACCAAGGAACACCACTGGCAGGAAGGCCTGTTTCACTAGTTACCAGAGTGGGAAACGCAGAAATGCTGCAGCCCTCTGGCCGTTACCTGCAACGGCAGCTTGAAAACCCGTGCTAATGGTCACTTCGTGTGCACAAGTCCTGGAGGGCTGTCAATGAAACCTGCCCTCAAAATGTCTTGAGGGAGGTAGTGGCCAAAATATTTCAAAAGGCGGCACATAGTTCAAGAAAAGAATGTGATGAGGTAAGCTACACACACACAGTTTGAAGAAAAAAAGGGCATCCCTGAAAGCTCAATTTCAAGGCTTTATGAGACGCATGCAAATCCAACCACAGAGGTATCGGCTCACACCAGTCAGAAGAACCATCAGCAACAAGACTACCAACAATTCATGCTGAAGGGGTTGTGGAGAAGTGCATACCCTCTAGGTTAAGTGGGACTTTGCCGCCAGCCGCGGCGGGTCCTCAAAGTGTAGCAACAACCGACGAGAGGGGGTAGGGAACTGAACGCACCAAGGTATGGGATCAGAAGGGCACAAGCAACTGACGCTTGCAAGGCAAGTTTAATAACAAAGCCTAGCCGTATATATACCCCTAAAGCAGGGACTTTGCTTCGTCACGCCTTATCGGCATCAGCTGGTTGGTTGGCTTCTCGGCTTAGTCACACCTTATCAGCATCAGCTGGTTGGTTGGCTGCTCGGCTTCTCCCTCAAAGGCACCAATTTCCCCTCCAGGGTTGCTTTTCCTAGCTTTAGGGAACAACCAGGGACTCCCAGTAACTGAGCAGGTCCCTGGAGCGATTTGGCCAAAGACCATCTCCTTTTGTATGTTCATACCATAAAGTCCAGGATGCATACCAAGGAGAGTACAGTCGGGCCCTGAGGCTTAGGAGGGTCTTAGTGGCGCCTTCCTCAGAGGGCAATGCTCGCCACAGGACTTCACCTGGTAAGAGGCACTAATGGGAACAGAATGGAGGTGCCTTTACAAGGTAAACACTGAGTTACGATATGATCCAGCAGGCCCACTCCTGGGCCTATAACCTAAGAAAGAAGACAGAAGTGGAAAGACACAGGCAGGCAAATCTGCATTGCAGGAGTATTACAATAGCCAGGACATGGAAGCAAGCAGAAAGTCCATCAACAGATGAGTGGACAAAGAAGAACAGGGACCTGAGCAGATGGAATATTAGCCAAGGAACAAAAGGAAACAATGCCATCAACAGCACCATCGGTGAGGCTAGAGTTCATCACGCACCTTGCAGTAAGTCACAGAGCGAAAGATACATAGCCTACGATATCACTTATAGGTGTTCCCTAAAAATTGATATCACTGAAGATATTTCCACAGAGAAAGGCAATCACAGATGCAATAAACAGATTTATGGTTCACCCATGGACAGGTGTGAGAATTGTGTACATTAGGAAATTGGGTTTAAGAGAGAGATACAAACACACGTGAAATACAAAATCACCAAAGGCCTACGGAATACCAAGGGAAGAGTACTCAACATTGTGTCATAAGCTACATGGGAAAAGGATCCAAAGAAGACTAGATACGTGTTTATGTGTAAAAGAGCCACATCTTTCACACCTACAACAAGCAAAACATTGTAATCAAACTTGCTGTGAGAAACAATAAACATTGAATTAAAAAACGAACAAGTCAGTCGTGAGGCACAAACATAAGGGGCTTTTTCCTGGCACAGTCCATTCTAATTGACAACCGAGAATACGACTTCCACGGAGGCTCTGTTGCCCGAGTAACCAGGTTTGGTAAAGGAGACCTGCTGCCGCCTTGTGGCCGTTTCTCAAAACAGCAGCTTTAAACCCAGTGCTAATGGTCACTTGATATTCAAAATCATTGCAGGCCTATAAATGACACCTGCCCTCAAAAACGATTCTTGGGTCGTCAATCGAGGAAAAAAACTCAAAAGATGTGCACACTTCAAAACGACAATTTCAAGAGGCATATTTTGCGCACATTTTGTCTTCTCTTTCTTTCTTTCTCTTGTGATAAATAAAAGGGCATGGAAAAATGCTCAACATCAGGAATTAATAAAGCCATGCAAATCCAGTCGACAGAAACGTTCACCCACCGTCGTCAGAATGATCATCAGCCACAGAGTCTACAAAGAATAAATGCTCAAGGTGTTTTAGAGAACTCTGTGCCCTCTAGCGGCCGCTGGGACGTAACCTGGGAACAGCTAGTAGTGAGAACACCGTGGAGGTGCGTTGAATGGTAAAAATTGAGCTAACTGATGGGCCTATCTCCCGAGTAGACCAAAATCAAAAAGACACAGGCTGGCCGTCCTGCACTGCAGCAACATGTACCATCGCCAAGACTTGGAAGAAACCCAAATGTCCATCAACAGAACAATGCACCAAGAAGAAGGGGGCCCATGTGCACAATGGAACATGAGCCACGGAAAAGCATGCAACAGTGCCGCTGGCACCACCGTAGAAGGATCTAGAGATACCCACCCAAAAGGAAGTATGAAAGAAACCGAAATAGAAATATCCTATGACATCACTTATAGCTGTTACTTCAACATTGATACCCATGAAGTCATTTCCAAGAGAAGGCCGTGCATAGATGCAGAAAACCAACTATGCTTAACCAAGTGGAAAGGTGTAAGGAATGTATGAATTTGGATATGGGGGTTTACAGACATGTACTGATACATATGAAATATATAATCACAAAATACCTAAGGAATACCAGGAGAGGTCGACTCAACACTCTGTAATAACCTACACGGGAAAGGATCCAAAGATGAATAGATTGACACATACATATGATGAACCAGATGCAGTACACCTAGAACACACACCACATTTTTATCCAATTGGCTGTGATACTAGATAACAATTAAATTTTAAAAAACACACAAGAAGTAAGGAGATATAAGCTCTTGGGGGTTTGCCCTGACACACTGCACTCTCATTTGCAGCCTACTAACACAATTTCCAGGAAGCCTCTGTTGCAGGAAAACCCAGAGTTGGAAATGGAGAAATGCTGCCGCCTTGTGGCCGTTTCCCGCAAGAGCGGCTTCAAACTCATAGCTATGGGTCACTTAACATTCATAAGGACTCAGGCCTCTAAAAGACACCTGCCCTCAAAAAAAAAAAAATGTCCTGAGCTCGGCCGTGGCCAAAAAAATTCAAAGCAGGCAAATGTGTCAAAGAGATAGTATGATAGAGGTAAGTTTTACTCACTCTTTATCAAAAAAAGGAAAATGGAGAAAAGCTCAACATCAGGAATCATCAGACTCCTCTAAGCTACAAAAAGCTTTCAGCTCACCCAAGTTAACTACCGTCAGCCAAAAGACTACAAACAATAAATGCTGAAGGGGTTTTAGAGAACTCTGTTCCCTCTGTCTGCGGAGGACATGTCTAGTTGTAACAGCCAATAATGAGAACAGAAAGGAGCTGCGTTTTCAATTAAAAATTGAGCCACCCTTCCATCCAGAACACCCACAGCCGAGCCTCTCACCTGAGAAGACGGGCTGCAAGAGCTGCACTCCACGAGTTTTCACAGTAGCCAAGACACCGAAGCAACCCAAATGTCCATCAACAGATGAATGGATAAGAAGAGCTGGTCCGTGGACACAGTGGACTATTAGCCATGGAAAACAAGGAAACACTGCTCTTTGAGGCACCCGAGATGAGCCTAGAGATCATCACAGAACATGAGTTAAGTCGGAAAGCAAAAGGCATACCGTATGACATCACCTATAGGCGTTATCTAACAGCTGACACAAATGAACATATTTCCACAAAGAAAGACACTCACACACTTAGAAAACAAACTAAGCTTAAGTAAAATGAAAGGTGGGGGGAATGGATAACTTAAGATTAGTGTCACCATATGTGTACAAATACGTATTAAATATATATATCAAACAGACCGACCATATAGCAAGGGAGGTCACCAGAACACTCTGCAATAATTTACATGGGAAGAGGATCTGTACAAGAATATATATATATATATATATATATATATATATATATATATATATATATATATATATATATACATATAAAACGTACAAATGAACCAGATTCTGTACATATAGGACCAACAGTATTCTAATCATTACCCCGATTTAAACAAATTAAAAGAGCGAACAAGAAGTAATGTGACATACACTTCTGGGGTTTTTTCCTGGCACATTCCATTCTAATTGACAACCTGGGAACAGGACTTCCAGAAGGCTCTGCTGCCCTAGTAACCAGATGTGGGAATGTAGCAATGCTGACGCCTTGTGGCCGTTTCCCACAGCAGCAGCTTTAAAGTCAGTGCTAATGGTCACTCAATATTCACACCCATTGCAGGCTTGTAAATGACACCTGCCCTCCAAAACAAAATCCTGGGGTCGAAAATCGACCAAAAAAGTCCAAAGAGGGCAACCTTCCAAGAAGACAATTTCGAGAGGTGTATTGTACTCACGGTTTTTTTTTTTTTCTGTTTTTGTTTAACAGAATAAAAAAAGGCGTGGAAAAATGCTGAACCTTAGGAATTATTAGACACGAAAATACACGTTACAAAAACCTATCATGTCACACGACTCAGCATGGCCAGCAGCAAAACTTCTGCAAACAAGAAATGCTGACGGGGTGGTGAAGAAATGCGTACCCTCGGTTCTAAGTGGGACGTGGTAAGAGCCCCTAAGGAAAACACAGTGGAGTTGCCTGGAAAGGGTCAACATTGAGCGACCGTTCAATCAAGCATAGCCACTGCTGGGTCTATCACCTGAGAGGATGAGAATCAAAAAGACACGGGCTGGCAATCCTGCAATCCAGCAATGTTTACCATAGCCAACACTTGGAAGCAATGAAAATGCCCAGCCACAGAGGAATGCAGAAAGGAGCAGTGGTCCATGGACACAATGGAAGAGTACTCCAGTGAAAAGTAGAAATTCCATTTTAAAAACAGATATAAGTAAGGAGACATCAGCTTTGGGGGGTTTCTCCAGACACATCCCACCGTCATTGATAACCGAGGAACACCACTGGCAGGAAGGTCTGTTTCACTAGTTACCAGAGTGGGAAACGCAGAAATGCTGCAGCCCTCTGGCCGTTACCTGCAACGGCAGCTTGAAAACCCGTGCTAATGGTCACTTCGTGTGCACAAGTCCTGGAGGGCTGTCAATGAAACCTGCCCTCAAAATGTCTTGAGGGAGGTAGTGGCCAAAATATTTCAAAAGGCGGCACATACTTCAAGAAAAGAATGTGATGAGGTAAGCTACACACACAGTTTGAAGAAAAAAAGGACATCCCTGAAAGCTCAATTTCAAGGCTTTATGAGACGCATGCAAATCCAACCACAGAGGTATCGGCTCACACCAGTCAGAAGAACCATCAGCAACAAGACTACCAACAATTCATGCTGAAGGGGTTGTGGAGAAGTGCATACCCTCTAGGTTAAGTGGGACTTTGCCGCCAGCCGCGGCGGGTCCTCAAAGTGTAGCAACAACCGACGAGAGGGGGTAGGGAACTGAACGCACCAAGGTATGGGATCAGAAGGGCACAAGCAACTGACGCTTGCAAGGCAAGTTTAATAACAAAGCCTAGCCGTATATATACCCCTAAAGCAGGGACTTTGCTTCGTCACGCCTTATCGGCATCAGCTGGTTGGTTGGCTTCTCGGCTTAGTCACACCTTATCAGCATCAGCTGGTTGGTTGGCTGCTCGGCTTCTCCCTCAAAGGCACCAATTTCCCCTCCAGGGTTGCTTTTCCTAGCTTTAGGGAACAACCAGGGACTCCCAGTAACTGAGCAGGTCCCTGGAGCGATTTGGCCAAAGACCATCTCCTTTTGTATGTTCATACCATAAAGTCCAGGATGCATACCAAGGAGAGTACAGTCGGGCCCTGAGGCTTAGGAGGGTCTTAGTGGCGCCTTCCTCAGAGGGCAATGCTCGCCACAGGACTTCACCTGGTAAGAGGCACTAATGGGAACAGAATGGAGGTGCCTTTACAAGGTAAACACTGAGTTACGATATGATCCAGCAGGCCCACTCGTGGGCCTATAACCTAAGAAAGAAGACAGAAGTGGAAAGACACAGGCAGGCAAATCTGCATTGCAGGAGTATTACAATAGCCAGGACATGGAAGCAAGCAGAAAGTCCATCAACAGATGAGTGGACAAAGAAGAACAGGGACCTGAGCAGATGGAATATTAGCCAAGGAACAAAAGGAAACAATGCCATCAACAGCACCATCGGTGAGGCTAGAGTTCATCACGCACCTTGCAGTAAGTCACAGAGCGAAAGATACATAGCCTACGATATCACTTATAGGTGTTCCCTAAAAATTGATATCACTGAAGATATTTCCACAGAGAAAGGCAATCACAGATGCAATAAACAGATTTATGGTTCACCCATGGACAGGTGTGAGAATTGTGTACATTAGGAAATTGGGTTTAAGAGAGAGATACAAACACAGGTGAAATACAAAATCACCAAAGGCCTACGGAATACCAAGAGAAGAGTACTCAACATTGTGTCATAAGCTACATGGGAAAAGGATCCAAAGAAGACTAGATACATGTTTATGTGTAAAAGAGCCACATCTTTCACACCCACAACAAGCAAAACATTGTAATCAAACTTGCTGTGAGAAACAATAAACATTGAATTAAAAAACGAACAAGTCAGTCGTGAGGCACAAACATAAGGGGCTTTTTCCTGGCACAGTCCATTCTAATTGACAACCTAGAATACGACTTCCACGGAGGCTCTGTTGCCCGAGTAACCAGGTTTGGTAAAGGAGACCTGCTGCCGCCTTGTGGCCGTTTCTCAAAACAGCAGCTTTAAACCCAGTGCTAATGGTCACTTGATATTCAAAATCATTGCAGGCCTATAAATGACACCTGCCCTCAAAAACGATTCTTGGGTCGTCCATCGAGGAAAACAACTCAAAAGACGTGCACATTTCAAAACGACAATTTCAAGAGGCATATTTTGTGCACATTTTGTCTTCTCTTTCTTTCTTTCTCTTGTGATAAATAAAAGGGCATGGAAAAATGCTCAACATCAGGAATTAATAAAGCCATGCAAATCCAGTCGACAGAAACGTTCACCCACCGTCGTCAGAATGATCATCAGCCACAGAGTCTACAAAGAATAAATGCTCAAGGTGTTTTAGAGAACTCTGTGCCCTCTAGCGGCCGCTGGGACGTAACCTGGTAACAGCTAGTAGTGAGAACACCGTGGAGGTGCGTTGAAAGGTAAAAATTGAGCTAACCTGTAATCGGGTAGGCCCACTGATGGGCCTATCTCCCGAGTAGACCAAAATCAAAAAGACACAGGCTGGCCATCCTGCACTGCAGCAACATGTACCATAGCCAAGACTTGGAAGAAACCCAAATGTCCATCAACAGAACAATGCACCAAGAAGAAGGGGGCCCATGCGCACAATGGAACATGAGCCACGGAAGAGCATGCAACAGTGCCGCTGGCACCACCGTAGAAGGATCTAGAGATACCCACCCAAAAGGAAGTACGAAAGAAACCGAAATAGAAATATCCTATGACATCACTTATAGCTGTTACTTCAACATTGATACCCATGAAGTCATTTCCAAGAGAAGGCCGTGCATAGATGCAGAAAACCAACTATGCTTAACCAAGTGGAAAGGTGTAAGGAATGTATGAATTTGGATATGGGGGTTTACAGACATGTACTGATACATATGAAATATATAATCACAAAATACCTAAGGAATACCAGGAGAGGTCGACTCAACACTCTGTAATAACCTACACGGGAAAGGATCCAAAGATGAATAGATTGACACATACATATGATGAACCAGATGCAGTACACCTAGAACACACACCACATTTTTATCCAATTGGCTGTGATACTAGATAACAATTAAATTTTAAAAAACACACAAGAAGTAAGGAGATATAAGCTCTTGGGGGTTTGCCCTGACACACTGCACTCTCATTTGCAGCCTACTAACACAATTTCCAGGAAGCCTCTGTTGCAGGAAAACCCAGAGTTGGAAATGGAGAAATGCTGCCGCCTTGTGGCCGTTTCCCGCAAGAGCGGCTTTAAACGGATAGCTATGGGTCACTTAACATTCACAAGGACTCCGGCCTCTAAAAGACACCTGCCCTCAAAAAAAAAAAAAAAATGTCCTGAGCTCGGCAGTGGTGAAAAAAATTCAAAGCAGGCAAATGTGTCAAAGAGATAGTATGAAGAGGTAAGTTTTACTCACTCTTTATCAAAAAAGCAAAATGGAGAAAAGCTCAACCTCAGGAATGATCAGACTCCTCTAAGCTACAAAAAGCTTTCAGCTCACCCAAGTTAACTACCGTCAGCCAAAAGACTACAAACAATAAATGCTGAAGGGGTTTTAGAGAACTCTGTTCCCTCTGTCTGCGGAGGACATGTCTAGTTGTAACAGCCAATAATGAGAACAGAAAGGAGCTGCGTTTTCAATTAAAAATTGAGCCACCCTTCCATCCAGAACACCCACAGCCGAGCCTCTCACCTGAGAAGACGGGCTGCAAGAGCTGCACTCCACGAGTTTTCACAGTAGCCAAGACACCGAAGCAACCCAAATGTCCATCAACAGATGAATGGATAAGAAGAGCTGGTCCGTGGACACAGTGGACTATTAGCCATGGAAAACAAGGAAACACTGCTCTTTGAGGCACCCGAGATGAGCCTAGAGATCATCACAGAACATGAGTTAAGTCGGAAAGCAAAAGGCATACCGTATGACATCACCTATAGGCGTTATCTAACAGCTGACACAAATGAACATATTTCCACAAAGAAAGACACTCACACACTTAGAAAACAAACTAAGCTTAAGTAAAATGAAAGGTGGGGGGAATGGATAACTTAAGATTAGTGTCACCATATGTGTACAAATACGTATTAAATATATATATCAAACAGACCGACCATATAGCAAGGGAGGTCACCAGAACACTCTGCAATAATTTACATGGGAAGAGGATCTGTACAAGAATATATATATATATATATATATATATATATATATATATATATATATATATATATACATATAAAACGTACAAATGAACCAGATTCTGTACATATAGGACCAACAGTATTCTAATCATTACCCCGATTTAAACAAATTAAAAGAGCGAACAAGAAGTAATGTGACATACACTTCTGGGGTTTTTTCCTGGCACATTCCATTCTAATTGACAACCTGGGAACAGGACTTCCAGAAGGCTCTGCTGCCCTAGTAACCAGATGTGGGAATGTAGCAATGCTGACGCCTTGTGGCCGTTTCCCACAGCAGCAGCTTTAAAGTCAGTGCTAATGGTCACTCAATATTCACACCCATTGCAGGCTTGTAAATGACACCTGCCCTCCAAAACAAAATCCTGGGGTCGAAAATCGACCAAAAAAGTCCAAAGAGGGCAACCTTCCAAGAAGACAATTTCGAGAGGTTTATTGTACTCACGTTTTTTTTTTTTCTGTTTTTGTTTAACAGAATTAAAAAAGGCGTGGAAAAATGCTGAACCTTAGGAATTATTAGACACGAAAATACACGTTACAAAAACCTATCATGTCACACGACTCAGCATGGCCAGCAGCAAAACTTCTGCAAACAAGAAATGCTGACGGGGTGGTGAAGAAATGCGTACCCTCGGTTCTAAGTGGGACGTGGTAAGAGCCCCTAAGGAAAACACAGTGGAGTTGCCTGGAAAGGGTCAACATTGAGCGACCGTTCAATCAAGCATAGCCACTGCTGGGTCTATCACCTGAGAGGATGAGAATCAAAAAGACACGGGCTGGCAATCCTGCAATCCAGCAATGTTTACCATAGCCAACACTTGGAAGCAATGAAAATGCCCAGCCACAGAGGAATGCAGAAAGGAGCAGTGGTCCATGGACACAATGGAAGAGTACTCCAGTGAAAAGTAGAAATTCCATTTTAAAAACAGATATAAGTAAGGAGACATCAGCTTTGGGGGGTTTCTCCAGACACATCCCACCGTCATTGATAACCGAGGAACACCACTGGCAGGAAGGCCTGTTTCACTAGTTACCAGAGTGGGAAACACAGAAATGCTGCAGCCCTCTGGCCGTTACCTGCAACGGCAGCTTGAAAACCCGTGCTAATGGTCACTTCGTGTGCACAAGTCCTGGAGGGCTGTCAATGAAACCTGCCCTCAAAATGTCTTGAGGGAGGTAGTGGCCAAAATATTTCAAAAGGCGGCACATACTTCAAGAAAAGAATGTGATGAGGTAAGCTACACACACAGTTTGAAGAAAAAAAGGACATCCCTGAAAGCTCAATTTCAAGGCTTTATGAGACGCATGCAAATCCAACCACAGAGGTATCGGCTCACACCAGTCAGAAGAACCATCAGCAACAAGACTACCAACAATTCATGCTGAAGGGGTTGTGGAGAAGTGCATACCCTCTAGGTTAAGTGGGACTTTGCCGCCAGCCGCGGCGGGTCCTCAAAGTGTAGCAACAACCGACGAGAGGGGGTAGGGAACTGAACGCACCAAGGTATGGGATCAGAAGGGCACAAGCAACTGACGCTTGCAAGGCAAGTTTAATAACAAAGCCTAGCCGTATATATACCCCTAAAGCAGGGACTTTGCTTCGTCACGCCTTATCAGCATCAGCTGGTTGGTTGGCTTCTCGGCTTAGTCACACCTTATCAGCATCAGCTGGTTGGTTGGCTGCTCGGCTTCTCCCTCAAAGGCACCAATTTCCCCTCCAGGGTTGCTTTTCCTAGCTTTAGGGAACAACCAGGGACTCCCAGTAACTGAGCAGGTCCCTGGAGCGATTTGGCCAAAGGCCATCTCCTTTTGTATGTTCATACCATAAAGTCCAGGATGCATACCAAGGAGAGTACAGTCGGGCCCTGAGGCTTAGGAGGGTCTTAGTGGCGCCTTCCTCAGAGGGCAATGCTCGCCACAGGACTTCACCTGGTAAGAGGCACTAATGGGAACAGAATGGAGGTGCCTTTACAAGGTAAACACTGAGTTACGATATGATCCAGCAGGCCCACTCGTGGGCCTATAACCTAAGAAAGAAGACAGAAGTGGAAAGACACAGGCAGGCAAATCTGCATTGCAGGAGTATTACAATAGCCAGGACATGGAAGCAAGCAGAAAGTCCATCAACAGATGAGTGGACAAAGAAGAACAGGGACCTGAGCAGATGGAATATTAGCCAAGGAACAAAAGGAAACAATGCCATCAACAGCACCATCGGTGAGGCTAGAGTTCATCACGCACCTTGCAGTAAGTCACAGAGCGAAAGATACATAGCCTACGATATCACTTATAGGTGTTCCCTAAAAATTGATATCACTGAAGATATTTCCACAGAGAAAGGCAATCACAGATGCAATAAACAGATTTATGGTTCACCCATGGACAGGTGTGAGAATTGTGTACATTAGGAAATTGGGTTTAAGAGAGAGATACAAACACAGGTGAAATACAAAATCACCAAAGGCCTACGGAATACCAAGAGAAGAGTACTCAACATTGTGTCATAAGCTACATGGGAAAAGGATCCAAAGAAGACTAGATACGTGTTTATGTGTAAAAGAGCCACATCTTTCACACCTACAACAAGCAAAACATTGTAATCAAACTTGCTGTGAGAAACAATAAACATTGAATTAAAAAACGAACAAGTCAGTCGTGAGGCACAAACATAAGGGGCTTTTTCCTGGCACAGTCCATTCTAATTGACAACCGAGAATACGACTTCCACGGAGGCTCTGTTGCCCGAGTAACCAGGTTTGGTAAAGGAGACCTGCTGCCGCCTTGTGGCCGTTTCTCAAAACAGCAGCTTTAAACCCAGTGCTAATGGTCACTTGATATTCAAAATCATTGCAGGCCTATAAATGACACCTGCCCTCAAAAACGATTCTTGGGTCGTCCATCGAGGAAAAAAACTCAAAAGATGTGCACACTTCAAAACGACAATTTCAAGAGGCATATTTTGCGCACATTTTGTCTTCTCTTTCTTTCTTTCTCTTGTGATAAATAAAAGGGCATGGAAAAATGCTCAACATCAGGAATTAATAAAGCCATGCAAATCCAGTCGACAGAAACGTTCACCCACCGTCGTCAGAATGATCATCAGCCACAGAGTCTACAAAGAATAAATGCTCAAGGTGTTTTAGAGAACTCTGTGCCCTCTAGCGGCCGCTGGGACGTAACCTGGGAACAGCTAGTAGTGAGAACACCGTGGAGGTGCACTGAAAGGTAAAAATGAGCTAACCTGTAATCGGGTAGGCCCACTGATGGGCCTATCTCCCGAGTAGACCAAAATCAAAAAGACACAGGCTGGCCGTCCTGCACTGCAGCAACATGTACCATCGCCAAGACTTGGAAGAAACCCAAATGTCCATCAACAGAACAATGCACCAAGAAGAAGGGGGCCCATGTGCACAATGGAACATGAGCCACGGAAGAGCATGCAACAGTGCCGCTGGCACCACCGTAGAAGGATCTAGAGATACCCACCCAAAAGGAAGTACGAAAGAAACCGAAATAGAAATATCCTATGACATCACTTATAGCTGTTACTTCAACATTGATACCCATGAAGTCATTTCCAAGAGAAGGCCGTGCATAGATGCAGAAAACCAACTATGCTTAACCAAGTGGAAAGGTGTAAGGAATGTATGAATTTGGATATGGGGGTTTACAGACATGTACTGATACATATGAAATATATAATCACAAAATACCTAAGGAATACCAGGAGAGGTCGACTCAACACTCTGTAATAACCTACACGGGAAAGGATCCAAAGATGAATAGATTGACACATACATATGATGAACCAGATGCAGTACACCTAGAACACACACCACATTTTTATCCAATTGGCTGTGATACTAGATAACAATTAAATTTTAAAAAACACACAAGAAGTAAGGAGATATAAGCTCTTGGGGGTTTGCCCTGACACACTGCACTCTCATTTGCAGCCTACTAACACAATTTCCAGGAAGCCTCTGTTGCAGGAAAACCCAGAGTTGGAAATGGAGAAATGCTGCCGCCTTGTGGCCGTTTCCCGCAAGAGCGGCTTCAAACGCATAGCTATGGGTCACTTAACATTCATAAGGACTCAGGCCTCTAAAAGACACCTGCCATCAAAAAAAAAAAATGTCCTGAGCTCGGCCGTGGCCAAAAAAATTCAAAGCAGGCAAATGTGTCAAAGAGATAGTATGATAGAGGTAAGTTTTACTCACTCTTTATCAAAAAAAGGAAAATGGAGAAAAGCTCAACATCAGGAATCATCAGACTCCTCTAACCTACAAAAAGCTTTCAGCTCACCCAAGTTAACTACCGTCAGCCAAAAGACTACAAACAATAAATGCTGAAGGGGTTTTAGAGAACTCTGTTCCCTCTGTCTGTGGAGGACATGTCTAGTTGTAACAGCCAATAATGAGAACAGAAAGGAGCTGCGTTTTCAATTAAAAATTGAGCCACCCTTCCATCCAGAACACCCACAGCTGAGCCTCTCACCTGAGAAGACAGGCTGCAAGAGCTGCACTCCACGAGTTTTCACAGTAGCCAAGACACCGAAGCAACCCAAATGTCCATCAACAGATGAATGGATAAGAAGAGCTGGTCCGTGGACACAGTGGACTATTAGCCATGGAAAACAAGGAAACACTGCTCTTTGAGGCACCCGAGATGAGCCTAGAGATCATCACAGAACATCAGTTAAGTCGGAAAGCAAAAGGCATACCGTATGACATCACCTATAGGCGTTATCTAACAGCTGACACAAATGAACATATTTCCACAAAGAAAGACACTCACAGACTTAGAAAGCAAACTAAGCTTATGTAAAATGAAAGGTGGGGGGAATGGATAAATTAAGATTAGTGTCACTATATGTGTACAAATACGTATTAAATATATATATCAAACAGACCGACCATATAGCAAGGGAGGTCACCAGAACACTCTGCAATAATTTACATGGGAAGAGGATCTGTACAAGAATATATATATATATATATATATAAAACGTACAAATGAACCAGATTCTGTACATATAGGACCAACAGTATTCTAATCATTACCCCGATTTAAACAAATTAAAAGAGCGAACAAGAAGTAATGTGACATACACTTCTGGGGTTTTTTCCTGGCACATTCCATTCTAATTGACAACCTGGGAACAGGACTTCCAGAAGGCTCTGCTGCCCTAGTAACCAGATGTGGGAATGTAGCAATGCTGACGCCTTGTGGCCGTTTCCCACAGCAGCAGCTTTAAAGTCAGTGCTAATGGTCACTCAATATTCACACCCATTGCAGGCTTGTAAATGACACCTGCCCTCCAAAACAAAATCCTGGGGTCGAAAATCGACCAAAAAAGTCCAAAGAGGGCAACCTTCCAAGAAGACAATTTCGAGAGGTGTATTGTACTCACGGGTTTTTTTTTTCTGTTTTTGTTTAACAGAATTAAAAAAGGCGTGGAAAAATGCTGAACCTTAGGAATTATTAGACACGAAAATACACGTTACAAAAACCTATCATGTCACACGACTCAGCATGGCCAGCAGCAAAACTTCTGCAAACAAGAAATGCTGACGGGGTGGTGAAGAAATGCGTACCCTCGGTTCTAAGTGGGACGTGGTAAGAGCCCCTAAGGAAAACACAGTGGAGTTGCCTGGAAAGGGTCAACATTGAGCGACCGTTCAATCAAGCATAGCCACTGCTGGGTCTATCACCTGAGAGGATGAGAATCAAAAAGACACGGGCTGGCAATCCTGCAATCCAGCAATGTTTACCATAGCCAACACTTGGAAGCAATGAAAATGCCCAGCCACAGAGGAATGCAGAAAGGAGCAGTGGTCCATGGACACAATGGAAGAGTACTCCAGTGAAAAGTAGAAATTCCATTTTAAAAACAGATATAAGTAAGGAGACATCAGCTTTGGGGGGTTTCTCCAGACACATCCCACCGTCATTGATAACCAAGGAACACCACTGGCAGGAAGGCCTGTTTCACTAGTTACCAGAGTGGGAAACGCAGAAATGCTGCAGCCCTGTGGCCGTTACCTGCAACGGCAGCTTGAAAACCCGTGCTAATGGTCACTTCGTGTGCACAAGTCCTGGAGGGCTGTCAATGAAACCTGCCCTCAAAATGTCTTGAGGGAGGTAGTGGCCAAAATATTTCAAAAGGCGGCACATAGTTCAAGAAAAGAATGTGATGAGGTAAGCTACACACACACAGTTTGAAGAAAAAAAGGGCATCCCTGAAAGCTCAATTTCAAGGCTTTATGAGACGCATGCAAATCCAACCACAGAGGTATCGGCTCACACCAGTCAGAAGAACCATCAGCAACAAGACTACCAACAATTCATGCTGAAGGGGTTGTGGAGAAGTGCATACCCTCTAGGTTAAGTGGGACTTTGCCGCCAGCCGCGGCGGGTCCTCAAAGTGTAGCAACAACCGACGAAAGGGGGTAGGGAACTGAACGCACCAAGGTATGGGATCAGAAGGGCACAAGCAACTGACGCTTGCAAGGCAAGTTTAATAACAAAGCCTAGCCGTATATATACCCCTAAAGCAGGGACTTTGCTTCGTCACGCCTTATCGGCATCAGCTGGTTGGTTGGCTTCTCGGCTTAGTCACACCTTATCAGCATCAGCTGGTTGGTTGGCTGCTCGGCTTCTCCCTCAAAGGCACCAATTTCCCCTCCAGGGTTGCTTTTCCTAGCTTTAGGGAACAACCAGGGACTCCCAGTAACTGAGCAGGTCCCTGGAGCGATTTGGCCAAAGACCATCTCCTTTTGTATGTTCATACCATAAAGTCCAGGATGCATACCAAGGAGAGTACAGTCGGGCCCTGAGGCTTAGGAGGGTCTTAGTGGCGCCTTCCTCAGAGGGCAATGCTTGCCACAGGACTTCACCTGGTAAGAGGCACTAATGGGAACAGAATGGAGGTGCCTTTACAAGGTAAACACTGAGTTACGATATGATCCAGCAGGCCCACTCGTGGGCCTATAACCTAAGAAAGAAGACAGAAATGGAAAGACACAGGCAGGCAAATCTGCATTGCAGGAGTATTACAATAGCCAGGACATGGAAGCAAGCAGAAAGTCCATCAACAGATGAGTGGACAAAGAAGAACAGGGACCTGAGCAGATGGAATATTAGCCAAGGAACAAAAGGAAACAATGCCATCAACAGCACCATCGGTGAGGCTAGAGTTCATCACGCACCTTGCAGTAAGTCACAGAGCGAAAGATACATAGCCTACGATATCACTTATAGGTGTTCCCTAAAAATTGATATCACTGAAGATATTTCCACAGAGAAAGGCAATCACAGATGCAATAAACAGATTTATGGTTCACCCATGGACAGGTGTGAGAATTGTGTACATTAGGAAATTGGGTTTAAGAGAGAGATACAAACACACGTGAAATACAAAATCACCAAAGGCCTACGGAATACCAAGGGAAGAGTACTCAACATTGTGTCATAAGCTACATGGGAAAAGGATCCAAAGAAGACTAGATACGTGTTTATGTGTAAAAGAGCCACATCTTTCACACCTACAACAAGCAAAACATTGTAATCAAACTTGCTGTGAGAAACAATAAACATTGAATTAAAAAACGAACAAGTCAGTCGTGAGGCACAAACATAAGGGGCTTTTTCCTGGCACAGTCCATTCTAATTGACAACCGAGAATACGACTTCCACGGAGGCTCTGTTGCCCGAGTAACCAGGTTTGGTAAAGGAGACCTGCTGCCGCCTTGTGGCCGTTTCTCAAAACAGCAGCTTTAAACCCAGTGCTAATGGTCACTTGATATTCAAAATCATTGCAGGCCTATAAATGACACCTGCCCTCAAAAACGATTCTTGGGTCGTCAATCGAGGAAAAAAACTCAAAAGATGTGCACACTTCAAAACGACAATTTCAAGAGGCATATTTTGCGCACATTTTGTCTTCTCTTTCTTTCTTTCTCTTGTGATAAATAAAAGGGCATGGAAAAATGCTCAACATCAGGAATTAATAAAGCCATGCAAATCCAGTCGACAGAAACGTTCACCCACCGTCGTCAGAATGATCATCAGCCACAGAGTCTACAAAGAATAAATGCTCAAGGTGTTTTAGAGAACTCTGTGCCCTCTAGCGGCCGCTGGGACGTAACCTGGGAACAGCTAGTAGTGAGAACACCGTGGAGGTGCGTTGAATGGTAAAAATTGAGCTAACTGATGGGCCTATCTCCCGAGTAGACCAAAATCAAAAAGACACAGGCTGGCCGTCCTGCACTGCAGCAACATGTACCATCGCCAAGACTTGGAAGAAACCCAAATGTCCATCAACAGAACAATGCACCAAGAAGAAGGGGGCCCATGTGCACAATGGAACATGAGCCACGGAAAAGCATGCAACAGTGCCGCTGGCACCACCGTAGAAGGATCTAGAGATACCCACCCAAAAGGAAGTATGAAAGAAACCGAAATAGAAATATCCTATGACATCACTTATAGCTGTTACTTCAACATTGATACCCATGAAGTCATTTCCAAGAGAAGGCCGTGCATAGATGCAGAAAACCAACTATGCTTAACCAAGTGGAAAGGTGTAAGGAATGTATGAATTTGGATATGGGGGTTTACAGACATGTACTGATACATATGAAATATATAATCACAAAATACCTAAGGAATACCAGGAGAGGTCGACTCAACACTCTGTAATAACCTACACGGGAAAGGATCCAAAGATGAATAGATTGACACATACATATGATGAACCAGATGCAGTACACCTAGAACACACACCACATTTTTATCCAATTGGCTGTGATACTAGATAACAATTAAATTTTAAAAAACACACAAGAAGTAAGGAGATATAAGCTCTTGGGGGTTTGCCCTGACACACTGCACTCTCATTTGCAGCCTACTAACACAATTTCCAGGAAGCCTCTGTTGCAGGAAAACCCAGAGTTGGAAATGGAGAAATGCTGCCGCCTTGTGGCCGTTTCCCGCAAGAGCGGCTTCAAACGCATAGCTATGGGTCACTTAACATTCATAAGGACTCAGGCCTCTAAAAGACACCTGCCCTCAAAAAAAAAAAAATGTCCTGAGCTCGGCCGTGGCCAAAAAAATTCAAAGCAGGCAAATGTGTCAAAGAGATAGTATGATAGAGGTAAGTTTTACTCACTCTTTATCAAAAAAAGGAAAATGGAGAAAAGCTCAACATCAGGAATCATCAGACTCCTCTAAGCTACAAAAAGCTTTCAGCTCACCCAAGTTAACTACCGTCAGCCAAAAGACTACAAACAATAAATGCTGAAGGGGTTTTAGAGAACTCTGTTCCCTCTGTCTGCGGAGGACATGTCTAGTTGTAACAGCCAATAATGAGAACAGAAAGGAGCTGCGTTTTCAATTAAAAATTGAGCCACCCTTCCATCCAGAACACCCACAGCCGAGCCTCTCACCTGAGAAGACGGGCTGCAAGAGCTGCACTCCACGAGTTTTCACAGTAGCCAAGACACCGAAGCAACCCAAATGTCCATCAACAGATGAATGGATAAGAAGAGCTGGTCCGTGGACACAGTGGACTATTAGCCATGGAAAACAAGGAAACACTGCTCTTTGAGGCACCCGAGATGAGCCTAGAGATCATCACAGAACATGAGTTAAGTCGGAAAGCA
This sequence comes from Kogia breviceps, assembly GCF_026419965.1. Classification (NCBI taxonomy): domain Eukaryota; kingdom Metazoa; phylum Chordata; class Mammalia; order Artiodactyla; family Physeteridae; genus Kogia; species Kogia breviceps. The sequence goes on from NW_026712100.1 coordinate 166,903, forward strand.
AAAGGCATACCGTATGACATCACCTATAGGCGTTATCTAACAGCTGACACAAATGAACATATTTCCACAAAGAAAGACACTCACACACTTAGAAAACAAACTAAGCTTAAGTAAAATGAAAGGTGGGGGGAATGGATAACTTAAGATTAGTGTCACCATATGTGTACAAATACGTATTAAATATATATATCAAACAGACCGACCATATAGCAAGGGAGGTCACCAGAACACTCTGCAATAATTTACATGGGAAGAGGATCTGTACAAGAATATATATATATATATATATATATATATATATATATATATATATATATACATATAAAACGTACAAATGAACCAGATTCTGTACATATAGGACCAACAGTATTCTAATCATTACCCCGATTTAAACAAATTAAAAGAGCGAACAAGAAGTAATGTGACATACACTTCTGGGGTTTTTTCCTGGCACATTCCATTCTAATTGACAACCTGGGAACAGGACTTCCAGAAGGCTCTGCTGCCCTAGTAACCAGATGTGGGAATGTAGCAATGCTGACGCCTTGTGGCCGTTTCCCACAGCAGCAGCTTTAAAGTCAGTGCTAATGGTCACTCAATATTCACACCCATTGCAGGCTTGTAAATGACACCTGCCCTCCAAAACAAAATCCTGGGGTCGAAAATCGACCAAAAAAGTCCAAAGAGGGCAACCTTCCAAGAAGACAATTTCGAGAGGTGTATTGTACTCACGGGTTTTTTTTTTCTGTTTTTGTTTAACAGAATTAAAAAAGGCGTGGAAAAATGCTGAACCTTAGGAATTATTAGACACGAAAATACACGTTACAAAAACCTATCATGTCACACGACTCAGCATGGCCAGCAGCAAAACTTCTGCAAACAAGAAATGCTGACGGGGTGGTGAAGAAATGCGTACCCTCGGTTCTAAGTGGGACGTGGTAAGAGCCCCTAAGGAAAACACAGTGGAGTTGCCTGGAAAGGGTCAACATTGAGCGACCGTTCAATCAAGCATAGCCACTGCTGGGTCTATCACCTGAGAGGATGAGAATCAAAAAGACACGGGCTGGCAATCCTGCAATCCAGCAATGTTTACCATAGCCAACACTTGGAAGCAATGAAAATGCCCAGCCACAGAGGAATGCAGAAAGGAGCAGTGGTCCATGGACACAATGGAAGAGTACTCCAGTGAAAAGTAGAAATTCCATTTTAAAAACAGATATAAGTAAGGAGACATCAGCTTTGGGGGGTTTCTCCAGACACATCCCACCGTCATTGATAACCAAGGAACACCACTGGCAGGAAGGCCTGTTTCACTAGTTACCAGAGTGGGAAACGCAGAAATGCTGCAGCCCTGTGGCCGTTACCTGCAACGGCAGCTTGAAAACCCGTGCTAATGGTCACTTCGTGTGCACAAGTCCTGGAGGGCTGTCAATGAAACCTGCCCTCAAAATGTCTTGAGGGAGGTAGTGGCCAAAATATTTCAAAAGGCGGCACATAGTTCAAGAAAAGAATGTGATGAGGTAAGCTACACACACACAGTTTGAAGAAAAAAAGGGCATCCCTGAAAGCTCAATTTCAAGGCTTTATGAGACGCATGCAAATCCAACCACAGAGGTATCGGCTCACACCAGTCAGAAGAACCATCAGCAACAAGACTACCAACAATTCATGCTGAAGGGGTTGTGGAGAAGTGCATACCCTCTAGGTTAAGTGGGACTTTGCCGCCAGCCGCGGCGGGTCCTCAAAGTGTAGCAACAACCGACGAGAGGGGGTAGGGAACTGAACGCACCAAGGTATGGGATCAGAAGGGCACAAGCAACTAACGCTTGCAAGGCAAGTTTAATAACAAAGCCTAGCCGTATATATACCCCTAAAGCAGGGACTTTGCTTCGTCACGCCTTATCGGCATCAGCTGGTTGGTTGGCTTCTCGGCTTAGTCACACCTTATCAGCATCAGCTGGTTGGTTGGCTGCTCGGCTTCTCCCTCAAAGGCACCAATTTCCCCTCCAGGGTTGCTTTTCCTAGCTTTAGGGAACAACCAGGGACTCCCAGTAACTGAGCAGGTCCCTGGAGCGATTTGGCCAAAGACCATCTCCTTTTGTATGTTCATACCATAAAGTCCAGGATGCATACCAAGGAGAGTACAGTCGGGCCCTGAGGCTTAGGAGGGTCTTAGTGGCGCCTTCCTCAGAGGGCAATGCTCGCCACAGGACTTCACCTGGTAAGAGGCACTAATGGGAACAGAATGGAGGTGCCTTTACAAGGTAAACACTGAGTTACGATATGATCCAGCAGGCCCACTCCTGGGCCTATAACCTAAGAAAGAAGACAGAAGTGGAAAGACACAGGCAGGCAAATCTGCATTGCAGGAGTATTACAATAGCCAGGACATGGAAGCAAGCAGAAAGTCCATCAACAGATGAGTGGACAAAGAAGAACAGGGACCTGAGCAGATGGAATATTAGCCAAGGAACAAAAGGAAACAATGCCATCAACAGCACCATCGGTGAGGCTAGAGTTCATCACGCACCTTGCAGTAAGTCACAGAGCGAAAGATACATAGCCTACGATATCACTTATAGGTGTTCCCTAAAAATTGATATCACTGAAGATATTTCCACAGAGAAAGGCAATCACAGATGCAATAAACAGATTTATGGTTCACCCATGGACAGGTGTGAGAATTGTGTACATTAGGAAATTGGGTTTAAGAGAGAGATACAAACACTGGTGAAATACAAAATCACCAAAGGCCTACGGAATACCAAGGGAAGAGTACTCAACATTGTGTCATAAGCTACATGGGAAAAGGATCCAAAGAAGACTAGATACGTGTTTATGTGTAAAAGAGCCACATCTTTCACACCTACAACAAGCAAAACATTGTAATCAAACTTGCTGTGAGAAACAATAAACATTGAATTAAAAAACGAACAAGTCAGTCGTGAGGCACAAACATAAGGGGCTTTTTCCTGGCACAGTCCATTCTAATTGACAACCGAGAATACGACTTCCACGGAGGCTCTGTTGCCCGAGTAACCAGGTTTGGTAAAGGAGACCTGCTGCCGCCTTGTGGCCGTTTCTCAAAACAGCAGCTTTAAACCCAGTGCTAATGGTCACTTGATATTCAAAATCATTGCAGGCCTATAAATGACACCTGCCCTCAAAAACGATTCTTGGGTCGTCAATCGAGGAAAAAAACTCAAAAGATGTGCACACTTCAAAACGACAATTTCAAGAGGCATATTTTGCGCACATTTTGTCTTCTCTTTCTTTCTTTCTCTTGTGATAAATAAAAGGGCATGGAAAAATGCTCAACATCAGGAATTAATAAAGCCATGCAAATCCAGTCGACAGAAACGTTCACCCACCGTCGTCAGAATGATCATCAGCCACAGAGTCTACAAAGAATAAATGCTCAAGGTGTTTTAGAGAACTCTGTGCCCTCTAGCGGCCGCTGGGACGTAACCTGGGAACAGCTAGTAGTGAGAACACCGTGGAGGTGCGTTGAATGGTAAAAATTGAGCTAACTGATGGGCCTATCTCCCGAGTAGACCAAAATCAAAAAGACACAGGCTGGCCGTCCTGCACTGCAGCAACATGTACCATCGCCAAGACTTGGAAGAAACCCAAATGTCCATCAACAGAACAATGCACCAAGAAGAAGGGGGCCCATGTGCACAATGGAACATGAGCCACGGAAAAGCATGCAACAGTGCCGCTGGCACCACCGTAGAAGGATCTAGAGATACCCACCCAAAAGGAAGTATGAAAGAAACCGAAATAGAAATATCCTATGACATCACTTATAGCTGTTACTTCAACATTGATACCCATGAAGTCATTTCCAAGAGAAGGCCGTGCATAGATGCAGAAAACCAACTATGCTTAACCAAGTGGAAAGGTGTAAGGAATGTATGAATTTGGATATGGGGGTTTACAGACATGTACTGATACATATGAAATATATAATCACAAAATACCTAAGGAATACCAGGAGAGGTCGACTCAACACTCTGTAATAACCTACACGGGAAAGGATCCAAAGATGAATAGATTGACACATACATATGATGAACCAGATGCAGTACACCTAGAACACACACCACATTTTTATCCAATTGGCTGTGATACTAGATAACAATTAAATTTTAAAAAACACACAAGAAGTAAGGAGATATAAGCTCTTGGGGGTTTGCCCTGACACACTGCACTCTCATTTGCAGCCTACTAACACAATTTCCAGGAAGCCTCTGTTGCAGGAAAACCCAGAGTTGGAAATGGAGAAATGCTGCCGCCTTGTGGCCGTTTCCCGCAAGAGCGGCTTCAAACGCATAGCTATGGGTCACTTAACATTCATAAGGACTCAGGCCTCTAAAAGACACCTGCCCTCAAAAAAAAAAAAAATGTCCTGAGCTCGGCCGTGGCCAAAAAAATTCAAAGCAGGCAAATGTGTCAAAGAGATAGTATGATAGAGGTAAGTTTTACTCACTCTTTATCAAAAAAAGGAAAATGGAGAAAAGCTCAACATCAGGAATCATCAGACTCCTCTAAGCTACAAAAAGCTTTCAGCTCACCCAAGTTAACTACCGTCAGCCAAAAGACTACAAACAATAAATGCTGAAGGGGTTTTAGAGAACTCTGTTCCCTCTGTCTGCGGAGGACATGTCTAGTTGTAACAGCCAATAATGAGAACAGAAAGGAGCTGCGTTTTCAATTAAAAATTGAGCCACCCTTCCATCCAGAACACCCACAGCCGAGCCTCTCACCTGAGAAGACGGGCTGCAAGAGCTGCACTCCACGAGTTTTCACAGTAGCCAAGACACCGAAGCAACCCAAATGTCCATCAACAGATGAATGGATAAGAAGAGCTGGTCCGTGGACACAGTGGACTATTAGCCATGGAAAACAAGGAAACACTGCTCTTTGAGGCACCCGAGATGAGCCTAGAGATCATCACAGAACATGAGTTAAGTCGGAAAGCAAAAGGCATACCGTATGACATCACCTATAGGCGTTATCTAACAGCTGACACAAATGAACATATTTCCACAAAGAAAGACACTCACACACTTAGAAAACAAACTAAGCTTAAGTAAAATGAAAGGTGGGGGGAATGGATAACTTAAGATTAGTGTCACCATATGTGTACAAATACGTATTAAATATATATATCAAACAGACCGACCATATAGCAAGGGAGGTCACCAGAACACTCTGCAATAATTTACATGGGAAGAGGATCTGTACAAGAATATATATATATATATATATATATATATATATATATATATATATATATATATATATACATATAAAACGTACAAATGAACCAGATTCTGTACATATAGGACCAACAGTATTCTAATCATTACCCCGATTTAAACAAATTAAAAGAGCGAACAAGAAGTAATGTGACATACACTTCTGGGGTTTTTTCCTGGCACATTCCATTCTAATTGACAACCTGGGAACAGGACTTCCAGAAGGCTCTGCTGCCCTAGTAACCAGATGTGGGAATGTAGCAATGCTGACGCCTTGTGGCCGTTTCCCACAGCAGCAGCTTTAAAGTCAGTGCTAATGGTCACTCAATATTCACACCCATTGCAGGCTTGTAAATGACACCTGCCCTCCAAAACAAAATCCTGGGGTCGAAAATCGACCAAAAAAGTCCAAAGAGGGCAACCTTCCAAGAAGACAATTTCGAGAGGTGTATTGTACTCACGGGTTTTTTTTTTCTGTTTTTGTTTAACAGAATTAAAAAAGGCGTGGAAAAATGCTGAACCTTAGGAATTATTAGACACGAAAATACACGTTACAAAAACCTATCATGTCACACGACTCAGCATGGCCAGCAGCAAAACTTCTGCAAACAAGAAATGCTGACGGGGTGGTGAAGAAATGCGTACCCTCGGTTCTAAGTGGGACGTGGTAAGAGCCCCTAAGGAAAACACAGTGGAGTTGCCTGGAAAGGGTCAACATTGAGCGACCGTTCAATCAAGCATAGCCACTGCTGGGTCTATCACCTGAGAGGATGAGAATCAAAAAGACACGGGCTGGCAATCCTGCAATCCAGCAATGTTTACCATAGCCAACACTTGGAAGCAATGAAAATGCCCAGCCACAGAGGAATGCAGAAAGGAGCAGTGGTCCATGGACACAATGGAAGAGTACTCCAGTGAAAAGTAGAAATTCCATTTTAAAAACAGATATAAGTAAGGAGACATCAGCTTTGGGGGGTTTCTCCAGACACATCCCACCGTCATTGATAACCAAGGAACACCACTGGCAGGAAGGCCTGTTTCACTAGTTACCAGAGTGGGAAACGCAGAAATGCTGCAGCCCTCTGGCCGTTACCTGCAACGGCAGCTTGAAAACCCGTGCTAATGGTCACTTCGTGTGCACAAGTCCTGGAGGGCTGTCAATGAAACCTGCCCTCAAAATGTCTTGAGGGAGGTAGTGGCCAAAATATTTCAAAAGGCGGCACATACTTCAAGAAAAGAATGTGATGAGGTAAGCTACACACACACAGTTTGAAGAAAAAAAGGGCATCCCTGAAAGCTCAATTTCAAGGCTTTATGAGACGCATGCAAATCCAACCACAGAGGTATCGGCTCACACCAGTCAGAAGAACCATCAGCAACAAGACTACCAACAATTCATGCTGAAGGGGTTGTGGAGAAGTGCATACCCTCTAGGTTAAGTGGGACTTTGCCGCCAGCCGCGGCGGGTCCTCAAAGTGTAGCAACAACCGACGAGAGGGGGTAGGGAACTGAACGCACCAAGGTATGGGATCAGAAGGGCACAAGCAACTGACGCTTGCAAGGCAAGTTTAATAACAAAGCCTAGCCGTATATATACCCCTAAAGCAGGGACTTTGCTTCGTCACGCCTTATCGGCATCAGCTGGTTGGTTGGCTTCTCGGCTTAGTCACACCTTATCAGCATCAGCTGGTTGGTTGGCTGCTCGGCTTCTCCCTCAAAGGCACCAATTTCCCCTCCAGGGTTGCTTTTCCTAGCTTTAGGGAACAACCAGGGACTCCCAGTAACTGAGCAGGTCCCTGGAGCGATTTGGCCAAAGACCATCTCCTTTTGTATGTTCATACCATAAAGTCCAGGATGCATACCAAGGAGAGTACAGTCGGGCCCTGAGGCTTAGGAGGGTCTTAGTGGCGCCTTCCTCAGAGGGCAATGCTCGCCACAGGACTTCACCTGGTAAGAGGCACTAATGGGAACAGAATGGAGGTGCCTTTACAAGGTAAACACTGAGTTACGATATGATCCAGCAGGCCCACTCCTGGGCCTATAACCTAAGAAAGAAGACAGAAGTGGAAAGACACAGGCAGGCAAATCTGCATTGCAGGAGTATTACAATAGCCAGGACATGGAAGCAAGCAGAAAGTCCATCAACAGATGAGTGGACAAAGAAGAACAGGGACCTGAGCAGATGGAATATTAGCCAAGGAACAAAAGGAAACAATGCCATCAACAGCACCATCGGTGAGGCTAGAGTTCATCACGCACCTTGCAGTAAGTCACAGAGCGAAAGATACATAGCCTACGATATCACTTATAGGTGTTCCCTAAAAATTGATATCACTGAAGATATTTCCACAGAGAAAGGCAATCACAGATGCAATAAACAGATTTATGGTTCACCCATGGACAGGTGTGAGAATTGTGTACATTAGGAAATTGGGTTTAAGAGAGAGATACAAACACACGTGAAATACAAAATCACCAAAGGCCTACGGAATACCAAGGGAAGAGTACTCAACATTGTGTCATAAGCTACATGGGAAAAGGATCCAAAGAAGACTAGATACGTGTTTATGTGTAAAAGAGCCACATCTTTCACACCTACAACAAGCAAAACATTGTAATCAAACTTGCTGTGAGAAACAATAAACATTGAATTAAAAAATGAACAAGTCAGTCGTGAGGCACAAACATAAGGGGCTTTTTCCTGGCACAGTCCATTCTAATTGACAACCGAGAATACGACTTCCACGGAGGCTCTGTTGCCCGAGTAACCAGGTTTGGTAAAGGAGACCTGCTGCCGCCTTGTGGCCGTTTCTCAAAACAGCAGCTTTAAACCCAGTGCTAATGGTCACTTGATATTCAAAATCATTGCAGGCCTATAAATGACACCTGCCCTCAAAAACGATTCTTGGGTCGTCAATCGAGGAAAAAAACTCAAAAGATGTGCACACTTCAAAACGACAATTTCAAGAGGCATATTTTGCGCACATTTTGTCTTCTCTTTCTTTCTTTCTCTTGTGATAAATAAAAGGGCATGGAAAAATGCTCAACATCAGGAATTAATAAAGCCATGCAAATCCAGTCGACAGAAACGTTCACCCACCGTCGTCAGAATGATCATCAGCCACAGAGTCTACAAAGAATAAATGCTCAAGGTGTTTTAGAGAACTCTGTGCCCTCTAGCGGCCGCTGGGACGTAACCTGGGAACAGCTAGTAGTGAGAACACCGTGGAGGTGCGTTGAATGGTAAAAATTGAGCTAACTGATGGGCCTATCTCCCGAGTAGACCAAAATCAAAAAGACACAGGCTGGCCGTCCTGCACTGCAGCAACATGTACCATAGCCAAGACTTGGAAGAAACCCAAATGTCCATCAACAGAACAATGCACCAAGAAGAAGGGGGCCCATGTGCACAATGGAACATGAGCCACGGAAAAGCATGCAACAGTGCCGCTGGCACCACCGTAGAAGGATCTAGAGATACCCACCCAAAAGGAACTATGAAAGAAACCGAAATAGAAATATCCTATGACATCACTTATAGCTGTTACTTCAACATTGATACCCATGAAGTCATTTCCAAGAGAAGGCCGTGCATAGATGCAGAAAACCAACTATGCTTAACCAAGTGGAAAGGTGTAAGGAATGTATGAATTTGGATATGGGGGTTTACAGACATGTACTGATACATATGAAATATATAATCACAAAATACCTAAGGAATACCAGGAGAGGTCGACTCAACACTCTGTAATAACCTACACGGGAAAGGATCCAAAGATGAATAGATTGACACATACATATGATGAACCAGATGCAGTACACCTAGAACACACACCACATTTTTATCCAATTGGCTGTGATACTAGATAACAATTAAATTTTAAAAAACACACAAGAAGTAAGGAGATATAAGCTCTTGGGGGTTTGCCCTGACACACTGCACTCTCATTTGCAGCCTACTAACACAATTTCCAGGAAGCCTCTGTTGCAGGAAAACCCAGAGTTGGAAATGGAGAAATGCTGCCGCCTTGTGGCCGTTTCCCGCAAGAGCGGCTTAAAACTCATAGCTATGGGTCACTTAACATTCATAAGGACTCAGGCCTCTAAAAGACACCTGCCCTCAAAAAAAAAAAATGTCCTGAGCTCGGCCGTGGCCAAAAAAATTCAAAGCAGGCAAATGTGTCAAAGAGATAGTATGATAGAGGTAAGTTTTACTCACTCTTTATCAAAAAAAGGAAAATGGAGAAAAGCTCAACATCAGGAATCATCAGACTCCTCTAAGCTACAAAAAGCTTTCAGCTCACCCAAGTTAACTACCGTCAGCCAAAAGACTACAAACAATAAATGCTGAAGGGGTTTTAGAGAACTCTGTTCCCTCTGTCTGCGGAGGACATGTCTAGTTGTAACAGCCAATAATGAGAACAGAAAGGAGCTGCGTTTTCAATTAAAAATTGAGCCACCCTTCCATCCAGAACACCCACAGCCGAGCCTCTCACCTGAGAAGACGGGCTGCAAGAGCTGCACTCCACGAGTTTTCACAGTAGCCAAGACACCGAAGCAACCCAAATGTCCATCAACAGATGAATGGATAAGAAGAGCTGGTCCGTGGACACAGTGGACTATTAGCCATGGAAAACAAGGAAACACTGCTCTTTGAGGCACCCGAGATGAGCCTAGAGATCATCACAGAACATGAGTTAAGTCGGAAAGCAAAAGGCATACCGTATGACATCACCTATAGGCGTTATCTAACAGCTGACACAAATGAACATATTTCCACAAAGAAAGACACTCACACACTTAGAAAACAAACTAAGCTTAAGTAAAATGAAAGGTGGGGGGAATGGATAACTTAAGATTAGTGTCACCATATGTGTACAAATACGTATTAAATATATATATCAAACAGACCGACCATATAGCAAGGGAGGTCACCAGAACACTCTGCAATAATTTACATGGGAAGAGGATCTGTACAAGAATATATATATATATATATATATATATATATATATATATATATATATACACATATAAAACGTACAAATGAACCAGATTCTGTACATATAGGACCAACAGTATTCTAATCATTACCCCGATTTAAACAAATTAAAAGAGCGAACAAGAAGTAATGTGACATACACTTCTGGGGTTTTTTCCTGGCACATTCCATTCTAATTGACAACCTGGGAACAGGACTTCCAGAAGGCTCTGCTGCCCTAGTAACCAGATGTGGGAATGTAGCAATGCTGACGCCTTGTGGCCGTTTCCCACAGCAGCAGCTTTAAAGTCAGTGCTAATGGTCACTCAATATTCACACCCATTGCAGGCTTGTAAATGACACCTGCCCTCCAAAACAAAATCCTGGGGTCGAAAATCGACCAAAAAAGTCCAATGAGGGCAACCTTCCAAGAAGACAATTTCGAGAGGTTTATTGTACTCACGGTTTTTTTTTTTTCTGTTTTTGTTTAACAGAATAAAAAAAGGCGTGGAAAAATGCTGAACCTTAGGAATTATTAGACACGAAAATACACGTTACAAAAACCTATCATGTCACACGACTCAGCATGGCCAGCAGCAAAACTTCTGCAAACAAGAAATGCTGACGGGGTGGTGAAGAAATGCGTACCCTCGGTTCTAAGTGGGACGTGGTAAGAGCCCCTAAGGAAAACACAGTGGAGTTGCCTGGAAAGGGTCAACATTGAGCGACCGTTCAATCAAGCATAGCCACTGCTGGGTCTATCACCTGAGAGGATGAGAATCAAAAAGACACGGGCTGGCAATCCTGCAATCCAGCAATGTTTACCATAGCCAACACTTGGAAGCAATGAAAATGCCCAGCCACAGAGGAATGCAGAAAGGAGCAGTGGTCCATGGACACAATGGAAGAGTACTCCAGTGAAAAGTAGAAATTCCATTTTAAAAACAGATATAAGTAAGGAGACATCAGCTTTGGGGGGTTTCTCCAGACACATCCCACCGTCATTGATAACCGAGGAACACCACTGGCAGGAAGGTCTGTTTCACTAGTTACCAGAGTGGGAAACGCAGAAATGCTGCAGCCCTCTGGCCGTTACCTGCAACGGCAGCTTGAAAACCCGTGCTAATGGTCACTTCGTGTGCACAAGTCCTGGAGGGCTGTCAATGAAACCTGCCCTCAAAATGTCTTGAGGGAGGTAGTGGCCAAAATATTTCAAAAGGCGGCACATACTTCAAGAAAAGAATGTGATGAGGTAAGCTACACACACAGTTTGAAGAAAAAAAGGACATCCCTGAAAGCTCAATTTCAAGACTTTATGAGACGCATGCAAATCCAACCACAGAGGTATCGGCTCACACCAGTCAGAAGAACCATCAGCAACAAGACTACCAACAATTCATGCTGAAGGGGTTGTGGAGAAGTGCATACCCTCTAGGTTAAGTGGGACTTTGCCGCCAGCCGCGGCGGGTCCTCAAAGTGTAGCAACAACCGACGAGAGGGGGTAGGGAACTGAACGCACCAAGGTATGGGATCAGAAGGGCACAAGCAACTGACGCTTGCAAGGCAAGTTTAATAACAAAGCCTAGCCGTATATATACCCCTAAAGCAGGGACTTTGCTTCGTCACGCCTTATCGGCATCAGCTGGTTGGTTGGCTTCTTGGCTTAGTCACACCTTATCAGCATCAGCTGGTTGGTTGGCTGCTCGGCTTCTCCCTCAAAGGCACCAATTTCCCCTCCAGGGTTGCTTTTCCTAGCTTTAGGGAACAACCAGGGACTCCCAGTAACTGAGCAGGTCCCTGGAGCGATTTGGCCAAAGACCATCTCCTTTTGTATGTTCATACCATAAAGTCCAGGATGCATACCAAGGAGAGTACAGTCGGGCCCTGAGGCTTAGGAGGGTCTTAGTGGCGCCTTCCTCAGAGGGCAATGCTCGCCACAGGACTTCACCTGGTAAGAGGCACTAATGGGAACAGAATGGAGGTGCCTTTACAAGGTAAACACTGAGTTACGATATGATCCAGCAGGCCCACTCGTGGGCCTATAACCTAAGAAAGAAGACAGAAGTGGAAAGACACAGGCAGGCAAATCTGCATTGCAGGAGTATTACAATAGCCAGGACATGGAAGCAAGCAGAAAGTCCATCAACAGATGAGTGGACAAAGAAGAACAGGGACCTGAGCAGATGGAATATTAGCCAAGGAACAAAAGGAAACAATGCCATCAACAGCACCATCGGTGAGGCTAGAGTTCATCACGCACCTTGCAGTAAGTCACAGAGCGAAAGATACATAGCCTACGATATCACTTATAGGTGTTCCCTAAAAATTGATATCACTGAAGATATTTCCACAGAGAAAGGCAATCACAGATGCAATAAACAGATTTATGGTTCACCCATGGACAGGTGTGAGAATTGTGTACATTAGGAAATTGGGTTTAAGAGAGAGATACAAACACAGGTGAAATACAAAATCACCAAAGGCCTACGGAATACCAAGAGAAGAGTACTCAACATTGTGTCATAAGCTACATGGGAAAAGGATCCAAAGAAGACTAGATACATGTTTATGTGTAAAAGAGCCACATCTTTCACACCCACAACAAGCAAAACATTGTAATCAAACTTGCTGTGAGAAACAATAAACATTGAATTAAAAAACGAACAAGTCAGTCGTGAGGCACAAACATAAGGGGCTTTTTCCTGGCACAGTCCATTCTAATTGACAACCTAGAATACGACTTCCACGGAGGCTCTGTTGCCCGAGTAACCAGGTTTGGTAAAGGAGACCTGCTGCCGCCTTGTGGCCGTTTCTCAAAACAGCAGCTTTAAACCCAGTGCTAATGGTCACTTGATATTCAAAATCATTGCAGGCCTATAAATGACACCTGCCCTCAAAAACGATTCTTGGGTCGTCCATCGAGGAAAACAACTCAAAAGACGTGCACATTTCAAAACGACAATTTCAAGAGGCATATTTTGTGCACATTTTGTCTTCTCTTTCTTTCTTTCTCTTGTGATAAATAAAAGGGCATGGAAAAATGCTCAACATCAGGAATTAATAAAGCCATGCAAATCCAGTCGACAGAAACGTTCACCCACCGTCGTCAGAATGATCATCAGCCACAGAGTCTACAAAGAATAAATGCTCAAGGTGTTTTAGAGAACTCTGTGCCCTCTAGCGGCCGCTGGGACGTAACCTGGTAACAGCTAGTAGTGAGAACACCGTGGAGGTGCGTTGAAAGGTAAAAATTGAGCTAACCTGTAATCGGGTAGGCCCACTGATGGGCCTATCTCCCGAGTAGACCAAAATCAAAAAGACACAGGCTGGCCATCCTGCACTGCAGCAACATGTACCATAGCCAAGACTTGGAAGAAACCCAAATGTCCATCAACAGAACAATGCACCAAGAAGAAGGGGGCCCATGCGCACAATGGAACATGAGCCACGGAAGAGCATGCAACAGTGCCGCTGGCACCACCGTAGAAGGATCTAGAGATACCCACCCAAAAGGAAGTACGAAAGAAACCGAAATAGAAATATCCTATGACATCACTTATAGCTGTTACTTCAACATTGATACCCATGAAGTCATTTCCAAGAGAAGGCCGTGCATAGATGCAGAAAACCAACTATGCTTAACCAAGTGGAAAGGTGTAAGGAATGTATGAATTTGGATATGGGGGTTTACAGACATGTACTGATACATATGAAATATATAATCACAAAATACCTAAGGAATACCAGGAGAGGTCGACTCAACACTCTGTAATAACCTACACGGGAAAGGATCCAAAGATGAATAGATTGACACATACATATGATGAACCAGATGCAGTACACCTAGAACACACACCACATTTTTATCCAATTGGCTGTGATACTAGATAACAATTAAATTTTAAAAAACACACAAGAAGTAAGGAGATATAAGCTCTTGGGGGTTTGCCCTGACACACTGCACTCTCATTTGCAGCCTACTAACACAATTTCCAGGAAGCCTCTGTTGCAGGAAAACCCAGAGTTGGAAATGGAGAAATGCTGCCGCCTTGTGGCCGTTTCCCGCAAGAGCGGCTTTAAACGGATAGCTATGGGTCACTTAACATTCACAAGGACTCCGGCCTCTAAAAGACACCTGCCCTCAAAAAAAAAAAAAAAATGTCCTGAGCTCGGCAGTGGTGAAAAAAATTCAAAGCAGGCAAATGTGTCAAAGAGATAGTATGAAGAGGTAAGTTTTACTCACTCTTTATCAAAAAAGCAAAATGGAGAAAAGCTCAACCTCAGGAATGATCAGACTCCTCTAAGCTACAAAAAGCTTTCAGCTCACCCAAGTTAACTACCGTCAGCCAAAAGACTACAAACAATAAATGCTGAAGGGGTTTTAGAGAACTCTGTTCCCTCTGTCTGCGGAGGACATGTCTAGTTGTAACAGCCAATAATGAGAACAGAAAGGAGCTGCGTTTTCAATTAAAAATTGAGCCACCCTTCCATCCAGAACACCCACAGCCGAGCCTCTCACCTGAGAAGACGGGCTGCAAGAGCTGCACTCCACGAGTTTTCACAGTAGCCAAGACACCGAAGCAACCCAAATGTCCATCAACAGATGAATGGATAAGAAGAGCTGGTCCGTGGACACAGTGGACTATTAGCCATGGAAAACAAGGAAACACTGCTCTTTGAGGCACCCGAGATGAGCCTAGAGATCATCACAGAACATGAGTTAAGTCGGAAAGCAAAAGGCATACCGTATGACATCACCTATAGGCGTTATCTAACAGCTGACACAAATGAACATATTTCCACAAAGAAAGACACTCACACACTTAGAAAACAAACTAAGCTTAAGTAAAATGAAAGGTGGGGGGAATGGATAACTTAAGATTAGTGTCACCATATGTGTACAAATACGTATTAAATATATATATCAAACAGACCGACCATATAGCAAGGGAGGTCACCAGAACACTCTGCAATAATTTACATGGGAAGAGGATCTGTACAAGAATATATATATATATATATATATATATATATATATATACATATAAAACGTACAAATGAACCAGATTCTGTACATATAGGACCAACAGTATTCTAATCATTACCCCGATTTAAACAAATTAAAAGAGCGAACAAGAAGTAATGTGACATACACTTCTGGGGTTTTTTCCTGGCACATTCCATTCTAATTGACAACCTGGGAACAGGACTTCCAGAAGGCTCTGCTGCCCTAGTAACCAGATGTGGGAATGTAGCAATGCTGACGCCTTGTGGCCGTTTCCCACAGCAGCAGCTTTAAAGTCAGTGCTAATGGTCACTCAATATTCACACCCATTGCAGGCTTGTAAATGACACCTGCCCTCCAAAACAAAATCCTGGGGTCGAAAATCGACCAAAAAAGTCCAAAGAGGGCAACCTTCCAAGAAGACAATTTCGAGAGGTGTATTGTACTCACGGGTTTTTTTTTTCTGTTTTTGTTTAACAGAATTAAAAAAGGCGTGGAAAAATGCTGAACCTTAGGAATTATTAGACACGAAAATACACGTTACAAAAACCTATCATGTCACACGACTCAGCATGGCCAGCAGCAAAACTTCTGCAAACAAGAAATGCTGACGGGGTGGTGAAGAAATGCGTACCCTCGGTTCTAAGTGGGACGTGGTAAGAGCCCCTAAGGAAAACACAGTGGAGTTGCCTGGAAAGGGTCAACATTGAGCGACCGTTCAATCAAGCATAGCCACTGCTGGGTCTATCACCTGAGAGGATGAGAATCAAAAAGACACGGGCTGGCAATCCTGCAATCCAGCAATGTTTACCATAGCCAACACTTGGAAGCAATGAAAATGCCCAGCCACAGAGGAATGCAGAAAGGAGCAGTGGTCCATGGACACAATGGAAGAGTACTCCAGTGAAAAGTAGAAATTCCATTTTAAAAACAGATATAAGTAAGGAGACATCAGCTTTGGGGGGTTTCTCCAGACACATCCCACCGTCATTGATAACCGAGGAACACCACTGGCAGGAAGGTCTGTTTCACTAGTTACCAGAGTGGGAAACGCAGAAATGCTGCAGCCCTCTGGCCGTTACCTGCAACGGCAGCTTGAAAACCCGTGCTAATGGTCACTTCGTGTGCACAAGTCCTGGAGGGCTGTCAATGAAACCTGCCCTCAAAATGTCTTGAGGGAGGTAGTGGCCAAAATATTTCAAAAGGCGGCACATACTTCAAGAAAAGAATGTGATGAGGTAAGCTACACACACAGTTTGAAGAAAAAAAGGACATCCCTGAAAGCTCAATTTCAAGACTTTATGAGACGCATGCAAATCCAACCACAGAGGTATCGGCTCACACCAGTCAGAAGAACCATCAGCAACAAGACTACCAACAATTCATGCTGAAGGGGTTGTGGAGAAGTGCATACCCTCTAGGTTAAGTGGGACTTTGCCGCCAGCCGCGGCGGGTCCTCAAAGTGTAGCAACAACCGACGAGAGGGGGTAGGGAACTGAACGCACCAAGGTATGGGATCAGAAGGGCACAAGCAACTGACGCTTGCAAGGCAAGTTTAATAACAAAGCCTAGCCGTATATATACCCCTAAAGCAGGGACTTTGCTTCGTCACGCCTTATCGGCATCAGCTGGTTGGTTGGCTTCTCGGCTTAGTCACACCTTATCAGCATCAGCTGGTTGGTTGGCTGCTCGGCTTCTCCCTCAAAGGCACCAATTTCCCCTCCAGGGTTGCTTTTCCTAGCTTTAGGGAACAACCAGGGACTCCCAGTAACTGAGCAGGTCCCTGGAGCGATTTGGCCAAAGACCATCTCCTTTTGTATGTTCATACCATAAAGTCCAGGATGCATACCAAGGAGAGTACAGTCGGGCCCTGAGGCTTAGGAGGGTCTTAGTGGCGCCTTCCTCAGAGGGCAATGCTCGCCACAGGACTTCACCTGGTAAGAGGCACTAATGGGAACAGAATGGAGGTGCCTTTACAAGGTAAACACTGAGTTACGATATGATCCAGCAGGCCCACTCGTGGGCCTATAACCTAAGAAAGAAGACAGAAGTGGAAAGACACAGGCAGGCAAATCTGCATTGCAGGAGTATTACAATAGCCAGGACATGGAAGCAAGCAGAAAGTCCATCAACAGATGAGTGGACAAAGAAGAACAGGGACCTGAGCAGATGGAATATTAGCCAAGGAACAAAAGGAAACAATGCCATCAACAGCACCATCGGTGAGGCTAGAGTTCATCACGCACCTTGCAGTAAGTCACAGAGCGAAAGATACATAGCCTACGATATCACTTATAGGTGTTCCCTAAAAATTGATATCACTGAAGATATTTCCACAGAGAAAGGCAATCACAGATGCAATAAACAGATTTATGGTTCACCCATGGACAGGTGTGAGAATTGTGTACATTAGGAAATTGGGTTTAAGAGAGAGATACAAACACAGGTGAAATACAAAATCACCAAAGGCCTACGGAATACCAAGAGAAGAGTACTCAACATTGTGTCATAAGCTACATGGGAAAAGGATCCAAAGAAGACTAGATACATGTTTATGTGTAAAAGAGCCACATCTTTCACACCCACAACAAGCAAAACATTGTAATCAAACTTGCTGTGAGAAACAATAAACATTGAATTAAAAAACGAACAAGTCAGTCGTGAGGCACAAACATAAGGGGCTTTTTCCTGGCACAGTCCATTCTAATTGACAACCTAGAATACGACTTCCACGGAGGCTCTGTTGCCCGAGTAACCAGGTTTGGTAAAGGAGACCTGCTGCCGCCTTGTGGCCGTTTCTCAAAACAGCAGCTTTAAACCCAGTGCTAATGGTCACTTGATATTCAAAATCATTGCAGGCCTATAAATGACACCTGCCCTCAAAAACGATTCTTGGGTCGTCCATCGAGGAAAACAACTCAAAAGACGTGCACATTTCAAAACGACAATTTCAAGAGGCATATTTTGTGCACATTTTGTCTTCTCTTTCTTTCTTTCTCTTGTGATAAATAAAAGGGCATGGAAAAATGCTCAACATCAGGAATTAATAAAGCCATGCAAATCCAGTCGACAGAAACGTTCACCCACCGTCGTCAGAATGATCATCAGCCACAGAGTCTACAAAGAATAAATGCTCAAGGTGTTTTAGAGAACTCTGTGCCCTCTAGCGGCCGCTGGGACGTAACCTGGTAACAGCTAGTAGTGAGAACACCGTGGAGGTGCGTTGAAAGGTAAAAATTGAGCTAACCTGTAATCGGGTAGGCCCACTGATGGGCCTATCTCCCGAGTAGACCAAAATCAAAAAGACACAGGCTGGCCATCCTGCACTGCAGCAACATGTACCATAGCCAAGACTTGGAAGAAACCCAAATGTCCATCAACAGAACAATGCACCAAGAAGAAGGGGGCCCATGCGCACAATGGAACATGAGCCACGGAAGAGCATGCAACAGTGCCGCTGGCACCACCGTAGAAGGATCTAGAGATACCCACCCAAAAGGAAGTACGAAAGAAACCGAAATAGAAATATCCTATGACATCACTTATAGCTGTTACTTCAACATTGATACCCATGAAGTCATTTCCAAGAGAAGGCCGTGCATAGATGCAGAAAACCAACTATGCTTAACCAAGTGGAAAGGTGTAAGGAATGTATGAATTTGGATATGGGGGTTTACAGACATGTACTGATACATATGAAATATATAATCACAAAATACCTAAGGAATACCAGGAGAGGTCGACTCAACACTCTGTAATAACCTACACGGGAAAGGATCCAAAGATGAATAGATTGACACATACATATGATGAACCAGATGCAGTACACCTAGAACACACACCACATTTTTATCCAATTGGCTGTGATACTAGATAACAATTAAATTTTAAAAAACACACAAGAAGTAAGGAGATATAAGCTCTTGGGGGTTTGCCCTGACACACTGCACTCTCATTTGCAGCCTACTAACACAATTTCCAGGAAGCCTCTGTTGCAGGAAAACCCAGAGTTGGAAATGGAGAAATGCTGCCGCCTTGTGGCCGTTTCCCGCAAGAGCGGCTTTAAACGGATAGCTATGGGTCACTTAACATTCACAAGGACTCCGGCCTCTAAAAGACACCTGCCCTCAAAAAAAAAAAAAAAAATGTCCTGAGCTCGGCAGTGGTGAAAAAAATTCAAAGCAGGCAAATGTGTCAAAGAGATAGTATGAAGAGGTAAGTTTTACTCACTCTTTATCAAAAAAGCAAAATGGAGAAAAGCTCAACCTCAGGAATGATCAGACTCCTCTAAGCTACAAAAAGCTTTCAGCTCACCCAAGTTAACTACCGTCAGCCAAAAGACTACAAACAATAAATGCTGAAGGGGTTTTAGAGAACTCTGTTCCCTCTGTCTGCGGAGGACATGTCTAGTTGTAACAGCCAATAATGAGAACAGAAAGGAGCTGCGTTTTCAATTAAAAATTGAGCCACCCTTCCATCCAGAACACCCACAGCCGAGCCTCTCACCTGAGAAGACGGGCTGCAAGAGCTGCACTCCACGAGTTTTCACAGTAGCCAAGACACCGAAGCAACCCAAATGTCCATCAACAGATGAATGGATAAGAAGAGCTGGTCCGTGGACACAGTGGACTATTAGCCATGGAAAACAAGGAAACACTGCTCTTTGAGGCACCCGAGATGAGCCTAGAGATCATCACAGAACATGAGTTAAGTCGGAAAGCAAAAGGCATACCGTATGACATCACCTATAGGCGTTATCTAACAGCTGACACAAATGAACATATTTCCACAAAGAAAGACACTCACACACTTAGAAAACAAACTAAGCTTAAGTAAAATGAAAGGTGGGGGGAATGGATAACTTAAGATTAGTGTCACCATATGTGTACAAATACGTATTAAATATATATATCAAACAGACCGACCATATAGCAAGGGAGGTCACCAGAACACTCTGCAATAATTTACATGGGAAGAGGATCTGTACAAGAATATATATATATATATATATATATATATATATATATATATATATATATATACATATAAAACGTACAAATGAACCAGATTCTGTACATATAGGACCAACAGTATTCTAATCATTACCCCGATTTAAACAAATTAAAAGAGCGAACAAGAAGTAATGTGACATACACTTCTGGGGTTTTTTCCTGGCACATTCCATTCTAATTGACAACCTGGGAACAGGACTTCCAGAAGGCTCTGCTGCCCTAGTAACCAGATGTGGGAATGTAGCAATGCTGACGCCTTGTGGCCGTTTCCCACAGCAGCAGCTTTAAAGTCAGTGCTAATGGTCACTCAATATTCACACCCATTGCAGGCTTGTAAATGACACCTGCCCTCCAAAACAAAATCCTGGGGTCGAAAATCGACCAAAAAAGTCCAAAGAGGGCAACCTTCCAAGAAGACAATTTCGAGAGGTGTATTGTACTCACGGGTTTTTTTTTTTCTGTTTTTGTTTAACAGAATTAAAAAAGGCGTGGAAAAATGCTGAACCTTAGGAATTATTAGACACGAAAATACACGTTACAAAAACCTATCATGTCACACGACTCAGCATGGCCAGCAGCAAAACTTCTGCAAACAAGAAATGCTGACGGGGTGGTGAAGAAATGCGTACCCTCGGTTCTAAGTGGGACGTGGTAAGAGCCCCTAAGGAAAACACAGTGGAGTTGCCTGGAAAGGGTCAACATTGAGCGACCGTTCAATCAAGCATAGCCACTGCTGGGTCTATCACCTGAGAGGATGAGAATCAAAAAGACACGGGCTGGCAATCCTGCAATCCAGCAATGTTTACCATAGCCAACACTTGGAAGCAATGAAAATGCCCAGCCACAGAGGAATGCAGAAAGGAGCAGTGGTCCATGGACACAATGGAAGAGTACTCCAGTGAAAAGTAGAAATTCCATTTTAAAAACAGATATAAGTAAGGAGACATCAGCTTTGGGGGGTTTCTCCAGACACATCCCACCGTCATTGATAACCAAGGAACACCACTGGCAGGAAGGCCTGTTTCACTAGTTACCAGAGTGGGAAACGCAGAAATGCTGCAGCCCTCTGGCCGTTACCTGCAACGGCAGCTTGAAAACCCGTGCTAATGGTCACTTCGTGTGCACAAGTCCTGGAGGGCTGTCAATGAAACCTGCCCTCAAAATGTCTTGAGGGAGGTAGTGGCCAAAATATTTCAAAAGGCGGCACATAGTTCAAGAAAAGAATGTGATGAGGTAAGCTACACACACACAGTTTGAAGAAAAAAAGGGCATCCCTGAAAGCTCAATTTCAAGGCTTTATGAGACGCATGCAAATCCAACCACAGAGGTATCGGCTCACACCAGTCAGAAGAACCATCAGCAACAAGACTACCAACAATTCATGCTGAAGGGGTTGTGGAGAAGTGCATACCCTCTAGGTTAAGTGGGACTTTGCCGCCAGCCGCGGCGGGTCCTCAAAGTGTAGCAACAACCGACGAGAGGGGGTAGGGAACTGAACGCACCAAGGTATGGGATCAGAAGGGCACAAGCAACTGACGCTTGCAAGGCAAGTTTAATAACAAAGCCTAGCCGTATATATACCCCTAAAGCAGGGACTTTGCTTCGTCACGCCTTATCGGCATCAGCTGGTTGGTTGGCTTCTCGGCTTAGTCACACCTTATCAGCATCAGCTGGTTGGTTGGCTGCTCGGCTTCTCCCTCAAAGGCACCAATTTCCCCTCCAGGGTTGCTTTTCCTAGCTTTAGGGAACAACCAGGGACTCCCAGTAACTGAGCAGGTCCCTGGAGCGATTTGGCCAAAGACCATCTCCTTTTGTATGTTCATACCATAAAGTCCAGGATGCATACCAAGGAGAGTACAGTCGGGCCCTGAGGCTTAGGAGGGTCTTAGTGGCGCCTTCCTCAGAGGGCAATGCTCGCCACAGGACTTCACCTGGTAAGAGGCACTAATGGGAACAGAATGGAGGTGCCTTTACAAGGTAAACACTGAGTTACGATATGATCCAGCAGGCCCACTCCTGGGCCTATAACCTAAGAAAGAAGACAGAAGTGGAAAGACACAGGCAGGCAAATCTGCATTGCAGGAGTATTACAATAGCCAGGACATGGAAGCAAGCAGAAAGTCCATCAACAGATGAGTGGACAAAGAAGAACAGGGACCTGAGCAGATGGAATATTAGCCAAGGAACAAAAGGAAACAATGCCATCAACAGCACCATCGGTGAGGCTAGAGTTCATCACGCACCTTGCAGTAAGTCACAGAGCGAAAGATACATAGCCTACGATATCACTTATAGGTGTTCCCTAAAAATTGATATCACTGAAGATATTTCCACAGAGAAAGGCAATCACAGATGCAATAAACAGATTTATGGTTCACCCATGGACAGGTGTGAGAATTGTGTACATTAGGAAATTGGGTTTAAGAGAGAGATACAAACACACGTGAAATACAAAATCACCAAAGGCCTACGGAATACCAAGAGAAGAGTACTCAACATTGTGTCATAAGCTACATGGGAAAAGGATCCAAAGAAGACTAGATACGTGTTTATGTGTAAAAGAGCCACATCTTTCACACCTACAACAAGCAAAACATTGTAATCAAACTTGCTGTGAGAAACAATAAACATTGAATTAAAAAACGAACAAGTCAGTCGTGAGGCACAAACATAAGGGGCTTTTTCCTGGCACAGTCCATTCTAATTGACAACCGAGAATACGACTTCCACGGAGGCTCTGTTGCCCGAGTAACCAGGTTTGGTAAAGGAGACCTGCTGCCGCCTTGTGGCCGTTTCTCAAAACAGCAGCTTTAAACCCAGTGCTAATGGTCACTTGATATTCAAAATCATTGCAGGCCTATAAATGACACCTGCCCTCAAAAACGATTCTTGGGTCGTCAATCGAGGAAAAAAACTCAAAAGATGTGCACACTTCAAAACGACAATTTCAAGAGGCATATTTTGCGCACATTTTGTCTTCTCTTTCTTTCTTTCTCTTGTGATAAATAAAAGGGCATGGAAAAATGCTCAACATCAGGAATTAATAAAGCCATGCAAATCCAGTCGACAGAAACGTTCACCCACCGTCGTCAGAATGATCATCAGCCACAGAGTCTACAAAGAATAAATGCTCAAGGTGTTTTAGAGAACTCTGTGCCCTCTAGCGGCCGCTGGGACGTAACCTGGGAACAGCTAGTAGTGAGAACACCGTGGAGGTGCGTTGAATGGTAAAAATTGAGCTAACTGATGGGCCTATCTCCCGAGTAGACCAAAATCAAAAAGACACAGGCTGGCCGTCCTGCACTGCAGCAACATGTACCATCGCCAAGACTTGGAAGAAACCCAAATGTCCATCAACAGAACAATGCACCAAGAAGAAGGGGGCCCATGTGCACAATGGAACATGAGCCACGGAAAAGCATGCAACAGTGCCGCTGGCACCACCGTAGAAGGATCTAGAGATACCCACCCAAAAGGAAGTATGAAAGAAACCGAAATAGAAATATCCTATGACATCACTTATAGCTGTTACTTCAACATTGATACCCATGAAGTCATTTCCAAGAGAAGGCCGTGCATAGATGCAGAAAACCAACTATGCTTAACCAAGTGGAAAGGTGTAAGGAATGTATGAATTTGGATATGGGGGTTTACAGACATGTACTGATACATATGAAATATATAATCACAAAATACCTAAGGAATACCAGGAGAGGTCGACTCAACACTCTGTAATAACCTACACGGGAAAGGATCCAAAGATGAATAGATTGACACATACATATGATGAACCAGATGCAGTACACCTAGAACACACACCACATTTTTATCCAATTGGCTGTGATACTAGATAACAATTAAATTTTAAAAAACACACAAGAAGTAAGGAGATATAAGCTCTTGGGGGTTTGCCCTGACACACTGCACTCTCATTTGCAGCCTACTAACACAATTTCCAGGAAGCCTCTGTTGCAGGAAAACCCAGAGTTGGAAATGGAGAAATGCTGCCGCCTTGTGGCCGTTTCCCGCAAGAGCGGCTTCAAACGCATAGCTATGGGTCACTTAACATTCATAAGGACTCAGGCCTCTAAAAGACACCTGCCCTCAAAAAAAAAAAAATGTCCTGAGCTCGGCCGTGGCCAAAAAAATTCAAAGCAGGCAAATGTGTCAAAGAGATAGTATGATAGAGGTAAGTTTTACTCACTCTTTATCAAAAAAAGGAAAATGGAGAAAAGCTCAACATCAGGAATCATCAGACTCCTCTAAGCTACAAAAAGCTTTCAGCTCACCCAAGTTAACTACCGTCAGCCAAAAGACTACAAACAATAAATGCTGAAGGGGTTTTAGAGAACTCTGTTCCCTCTGTCTGCGGAGGACATGTCTAGTTGTAACAGCCAATAATGAGAACAGAAAGGAGCTGCGTTTTCAATTAAAAATTGAGCCACCCTTCCATCCAGAACACCCACAGCCGAGCCTCTCACCTGAGAAGACGGGCTGCAAGAGCTGCACTCCACGAGTTTTCACAGTAGCCAAGACACCGAAGCAACCCAAATGTCCATCAACAGATGAATGGATAAGAAGAGCTGGTCCGTGGACACAGTGGACTATTAGCCATGGAAAACAAGGAAACACTGCTCTTTGAGGCACCCGAGATGAGCCTAGAGATCATCACAGAACATGAGTTAAGTCGGAAAGCAAAAGGCATACCGTATGACATCACCTATAGGCGTTATCTAACAGCTGACACAAATGAACATATTTCCACAAAGAAAGACACTCACACACTTAGAAAACAAACTAAGCTTAAGTAAAATGAAAGGTGGGGGGAATGGATAACTTAAGATTAGTGTCACCATATGTGTACAAATACGTATTAAATATATATATCAAACAGACCGACCATATAGCAAGGGAGGTCACCAGAACACTCTGCAATAATTTACATGGGAAGAGGATCTGTACAAGAATATATATATATATATATATATATATATATATATATATATATATATATATATATATACATATAAAACGTACAAATGAACCAGATTCTGTACATATAGGACCAACAGTATTCTAATCATTACCCCGATTTAAACAAATTAAAAGAGCGAACAAGAAGTAATGTGACATACACTTCTGGGGTTTTTTCCTGGCACATTCCATTCTAATTGACAACCTGGGAACAGGACTTCCAGAAGGCTCTGCTGCCCTAGTAACCAGATGTGGGAATGTAGCAATGCTGACGCCTTGTGGCCGTTTCCCACAGCAGCAGCTTTAAAGTCAGTGCTAATGGTCACTCAATATTCACACCCATTGCAGGCTTGTAAATGACACCTGCCCTCCAAAACAAAATCCTGGGGTCGAAAATCGACCAAAAAAGTCCAAAGAGGGCAACCTTCCAAGAAGACAATTTCGAGAGGTGTATTGTACTCACGGGTTTTTTTTTTTCTGTTTTTGTTTAACAGAATTAAAAAAGGCGTGGAAAAATGCTGAACCTTAGGAATTATTAGACACGAAAATACACGTTACAAAAACCTATCATGTCACACGACTCAGCATGGCCAGCAGCAAAACTTCTGCAAACAAGAAATGCTGACGGGGTGGTGAAGAAATGCGTACCCTCGGTTCTAAGTGGGACGTGGTAAGAGCCCCTAAGGAAAACACAGTGGAGTTGCCTGGAAAGGGTCAACATTGAGCGACCGTTCAATCAAGCATAGCCACTGCTGGGTCTATCACCTGAGAGGATGAGAATCAAAAAGACACGGGCTGGCAATCCTGCAATCCAGCAATGTTTACCATAGCCAACACTTGGAAGCAATGAAAATGCCCAGCCACAGAGGAATGCAGAAAGGAGCAGTGGTCCATGGACACAATGGAAGAGTACTCCAGTGAAAAGTAGAAATTCCATTTTAAAAACAGATATAAGTAAGGAGACATCAGCTTTGGGGGGTTTCTCCAGACACATCCCACCGTCATTGATAACCAAGGAACACCACTGGCAGGAAGGCCTGTTTCACTAGTTACCAGAGTGGGAAACGCAGAAATGCTGCAGCCCTCTGGCCGTTACCTGCAACGGCAGCTTGAAAACCCGTGCTAATGGTCACTTCGTGTGCACAAGTCCTGGAGGGCTGTCAATGAAACCTGCCCTCAAAATGTCTTGAGGGAGGTAGTGGCCAAAATATTTCAAAAGGCGGCACATAGTTCAAGAAAAGAATGTGATGAGGTAAGCTACACACACACAGTTTGAAGAAAAAAAGGGCATCCCTGAAAGCTCAATTTCAAGGCTTTATGAGACGCATGCAAATCCAACCACAGAGGTATCGGCTCACACCAGTCAGAAGAACCATCAGCAACAAGACTACCAACAATTCATGCTGAAGGGGTTGTGGAGAAGTGCATACCCTCTAGGTTAAGTGGGACTTTGCCGCCAGCCGCGGCGGGTCCTCAAAGTGTAGCAACAACCGACGAGAGGGGGTAGGGAACTGAACGCACCAAGGTATGGGATCAGAAGGGCACAAGCAACTGACGCTTGCAAGGCAAGTTTAATAACAAAGCCTAGCCGTATATATACCCCTAAAGCAGGGACTTTGCTTCGTCACGCCTTATCGGCATCAGCTGGTTGGTTGGCTTCTCGGCTTAGTCACACCTTATCAGCATCAGCTGGTTGGTTGGCTGCTCGGCTTCTCCCTCAAAGGCACCAATTTCCCCTCCAGGGTTGCTTTTCCTAGCTTTAGGGAACAACCAGGGACTCCCAGTAACTGAGCAGGTCCCTGGAGCGATTTGGCCAAAGACCATCTCCTTTTGTATGTTCATACCATAAAGTCCAGGATGCATACCAAGGAGAGTACAGTCGGGCCCTGAGGCTTAGGAGGGTCTTAGTGGCGCCTTCCTCAGAGGGCAATGCTCGCCACAGGACTTCACCTGGTAAGAGGCACTAATGGGAACAGAATGGAGGTGCCTTTACAAGGTAAACACTGAGTTACGATATGATCCAGCAGGCCCACTCCTGGGCCTATAACCTAAGAAAGAAGACAGAAGTGGAAAGACACAGGCAGGCAAATCTGCATTGCAGGAGTATTACAATAGCCAGGACATGGAAGCAAGCAGAAAGTCCATCAACAGATGAGTGGACAAAGAAGAACAGGGACCTGAGCAGATGGAATATTAGCCAAGGAACAAAAGGAAACAATGCCATCAACAGCACCATCGGTGAGGCTAGAGTTCATCACGCACCTTGCAGTAAGTCACAGAGCGAAAGATACATAGCCTACGATATCACTTATAGGTGTTCCCTAAAAATTGATATCACTGAAGATATTTCCACAGAGAAAGGCAATCACAGATGCAATAAACAGATTTATGGTTCACCCATGGACAGGTGTGAGAATTGTGTACATTAGGAAATTGGGTTTAAGAGAGAGATACAAACACACGTGAAATACAAAATCACCAAAGGCCTACGGAATACCAAGAGAAGAGTACTCAACATTGTGTCATAAGCTACATGGGAAAAGGATCCAAAGAAGACTAGATACGTGTTTATGTGTAAAAGAGCCACATCTTTCACACCTACAACAAGCAAAACATTGTAATCAAACTTGCTGTGAGAAACAATAAACATTGAATTAAAAAACGAACAAGTCAGTCGTGAGGCACAAACATAAGGGGCTTTTTCCTGGCACAGTCCATTCTAATTGACAACCGAGAATACGACTTCCACGGAGGCTCTGTTGCCCGAGTAACCAGGTTTGGTAAAGGAGACCTGCTGCCGCCTTGTGGCCGTTTCTCAAAACAGCAGCTTTAAACCCAGTGCTAATGGTCACTTGATATTCAAAATCATTGCAGGCCTATAAATGACACCTGCCCTCAAAAACGATTCTTGGGTCGTCAATCGAGGAAAAAAACTCAAAAGATGTGCACACTTCAAAACGACAATTTCAAGAGGCATATTTTGCGCACATTTTGTCTTCTCTTTCTTTCTTTCTCTTGTGATAAATAAAAGGGCATGGAAAAATGCTCAACATCAGGAATTAATAAAGCCATGCAAATCCAGTCGACAGAAACGTTCACCCACCGTCGTCAGAATGATCATCAGCCACAGAGTCTACAAAGAATAAATGCTCAAGGTGTTTTAGAGAACTCTGTGCCCTCTAGCGGCCGCTGGGACGTAACCTGGGAACAGCTAGTAGTGAGAACACCGTGGAGGTGCGTTGAATGGTAAAAATTGAGCTAACTGATGGGCCTATCTCCCGAGTAGACCAAAATCAAAAAGACACAGGCTGGCCGTCCTGCACTGCAGCAACATGTACCATCGCCAAGACTTGGAAGAAACCCAAATGTCCATCAACAGAACAATGCACCAAGAAGAAGGGGGCCCATGTGCACAATGGAACATGAGCCACGGAAAAGCATGCAACAGTGCCGCTGGCACCACCGTAGAAGGATCTAGAGATACCCACCCAAAAGGAAGTATGAAAGAAACCGAAATAGAAATATCCTATGACATCACTTATAGCTGTTACTTCAACATTGATACCCATGAAGTCATTTCCAAGAGAAGGCCGTGCATAGATGCAGAAAACCAACTATGCTTAACCAAGTGGAAAGGTGTAAGGAATGTATGAATTTGGATATGGGGGTTTACAGACATGTACTGATACATATGAAATATATAATCACAAAATACCTAAGGAATACCAGGAGAGGTCGACTCAACACTCTGTAATAACCTACACGGGAAAGGATCCAAAGATGAATAGATTGACACATACATATGATGAACCAGATGCAGTACACCTAGAACACACACCACATTTTTATCCAATTGGCTGTGATACTAGATAACAATTAAATTTTAAAAAACACACAAGAAGTAAGGAGATATAAGCTCTTGGGGGTTTGCCCTGACACACTGCACTCTCATTTGCAGCCTACTAACACAATTTCCAGGAAGCCTCTGTTGCAGGAAAACCCAGAGTTGGAAATGGAGAAATGCTGCCGCCTTGTGGCCGTTTCCCGCAAGAGCGGCTTCAAACGCATAGCTATGGGTCACTTAACATTCATAAGGACTCAGGCCTCTAAAAGACACCTGCCCTCAAAAAAAAAAAAATGTCCTGAGCTCGGCCGTGGCCAAAAAAATTCAAAGCAGGCAAATGTGTCAAAGAGATAGTATGATAGAGGTAAGTTTTACTCACTCTTTATCAAAAAAAGGAAAATGGAGAAAAGCTCAACATCAGGAATCATCAGACTCCTCTAAGCTACAAAAAGCTTTCAGCTCACCCAAGTTAACTACCGTCAGCCAAAAGACTACAAACAATAAATGCTGAAGGGGTTTTAGAGAACTCTGTTCCCTCTGTCTGCGGAGGACATGTCTAGTTGTAACAGCCAATAATGAGAACAGAAAGGAGCTGCGTTTTCAATTAAAAATTGAGCCACCCTTCCATCCAGAACACCCACAGCCGAGCCTCTCACCTGAGAAGACGGGCTGCAAGAGCTGCACTCCACGAGTTTTCACAGTAGCCAAGACACCGAAGCAACCCAAATGTCCATCAACAGATGAATGGATAAGAAGAGCTGGTCCGTGGACACAGTGGACTATTAGCCATGGAAAACAAGGAAACACTGCTCTTTGAGGCACCCGAGATGAGCCTAGAGATCATCACAGAACATGAGTTAAGTCGGAAAGCAAAAGGCATACCGTATGACATCACCTATAGGCGTTATCTAACAGCTGACACAAATGAACATATTTCCACAAAGAAAGACACTCACACACTTAGAAAACAAACTAAGCTTAAGTAAAATGAAAGGTGGGGGGAATGGATAACTTAAGATTAGTGTCACCATATGTGTACAAATACGTATTAAATATATATATCAAACAGACCGACCATATAGCAAGGGAGGTCACCAGAACACTCTGCAATAATTTACATGGGAAGAGGATCTGTACAAGAATATATATATATATATATATATATATATATATATATATATATATATATATATATATATACATATAAAACGTACAAATGAACCAGATTCTGTACATATAGGACCAACAGTATTCTAATCATTACCCCGATTTAAACAAATTAAAAGAGCGAACAAGAAGTAATGTGACATACACTTCTGGGGTTTTTTCCTGGCACATTCCATTCTAATTGACAACCTGGGAACAGGACTTCCAGAAGGCTCTGCTGCCCTAGTAACCAGATGTGGGAATGTAGCAATGCTGACGCCTTGTGGCCGTTTCCCACAGCAGCAGCTTTAAAGTCAGTGCTAATGGTCACTCAATATTCACACCCATTGCAGGCTTGTAAATGACACCTGCCCTCCAAAACAAAATCCTGGGGTCGAAAATCGACCAAAAAAGTCCAAAGAGGGCAACCTTCCAAGAAGACAATTTCGAGAGGTGTATTGTACTCACGGGTTTTTTTTTTCTGTTTTTGTTTAACAGAATAAAAAAAGGCGTGGAAAAATGCTGAACCTTAGGAATTATTAGACACGAAAATACACGTTACAAAAACCTATCATGTCACACGACTCAGCATGGCCAGCAGCAAAACTTCTGCAAACAAGAAATGCTGACGGGGTGGTGAAGAAATGCGTACCCTCGGTTCTAAGTGGGACGTGGTAAGAGCCCCTAAGGAAAACACAGTGGAGTTGCCTGGAAAGGGTCAACATTGAGCGACCGTTCAATCAAGCATAGCCACTGCTGGGTCTATCACCTGAGAGGATGAGAATCAAAAAGACACGGGCTGGCAATCCTGCAATCCAGCAATGTTTACCATAGCCAACACTTGGAAGCAATGAAAATGCCCAGCCACAGAGGAATGCAGAAAGGAGCAGTGGTCCATGGACACAATGGAAGAGTACTCCAGTGAAAAGTAGAAATTCCATTTTAAAAACAGATATAAGTAAGGAGACATCAGCTTTGGGGGGTTTCTCCAGACACATCCCACCGTCATTGATAACCAAGGAACACCACTGGCAGGAAGGCCTGTTTCACTAGTTACCAGAGTGGGAAACGCAGAAATGCTGCAGCCCTCTGGCCGTTACCTGCAACGGCAGCTTGAAAACCCGTGCTAATGGTCACTTCGTGTGCACAAGTCCTGGAGGGCTGTCAATGAAACCTGCCCTCAAAATGTCTTGAGGGAGGTAGTGGCCAAAATATTTCAAAAGGCGGCACATAGTTCAAGAAAAGAATGTGATGAGGTAAGCTACACACACACAGTTTGAAGAAAAAAAGGGCATCCCTGAAAGCTCAATTTCAAGGCTTTATGAGACGCATGCAAATCCAACCACAGAGGTATCGGCTCACACCAGTCAGAAGAACCATCAGCAACAAGACTACCAACAATTCATGCTGAAGGGGTTGTGGAGAAGTGCATACCCTCTAGGTTAAGTGGGACTTTGCCGCCAGCCGCGGCGGGTCCTCAAAGTGTAGCAACAACCGACGAGAGGGGGTAGGGAACTGAACGCACCAAGGTATGGGATCAGAAGGGCACAAGCAACTGACGCTTGCAAGGCAAGTTTAATAACAAAGCCTAGCCGTATATATACCCCTAAAGCAGGGACTTTGCTTCGTCACGCCTTATCGGCATCAGCTGGTTGGTTGGCTTCTCGGCTTAGTCACACCTTATCAGCATCAGCTGGTTGGTTGGCTGCTCGGCTTCTCCCTCAAAGGCACCAATTTCCCCTCCAGGGTTGCTTTTCCTAGCTTTAGGGAACAACCAGGGACTCCCAGTAACTGAGCAGGTCCCTGGAGCGATTTGGCCAAAGACCATCTCCTTTTGTATGTTCATACCATAAAGTCCAGGATGCATACCAAGGAGAGTACAGTCGGGCCCTGAGGCTTAGGAGGGTCTTAGTGGCGCCTTCCTCAGAGGGCAATGCTCGCCACAGGACTTCACCTGGTAAGAGGCACTAATGGGAACAGAATGGAGGTGCCTTTACAAGGTAAACACTGAGTTACGATATGATCCAGCAGGCCCACTCCTGGGCCTATAACCTAAGAAAGAAGACAGAAGTGGAAAGACACAGGCAGGCAAATCTGCATTGCAGGAGTATTACAATAGCCAGGACATGGAAGCAAGCAGAAAGTCCATCAACAGATGAGTGGACAAAGAAGAACAGGGACCTGAGCAGATGGAATATTAGCCAAGGAACAAAAGGAAACAATGCCATCAACAGCACCATCGGTGAGGCTAGAGTTCATCACGCACCTTGCAGTAAGTCACAGAGCGAAAGATACATAGCCTACGATATCACTTATAGGTGTTCCCTAAAAATTGATATCACTGAAGATATTTCCACAGAGAAAGGCAATCACAGATGCAATAAACAGATTTATGGTTCACCCATGGACAGGTGTGAGAATTGTGTACATTAGGAAATTGGGTTTAAGAGAGAGATACAAACACACGTGAAATACAAAATCACCAAAGGCCTACGGAATACCAAGGGAAGAGTACTCAACATTGTGTCATAAGCTACATGGGAAAAGGATCCAAAGAAGACTAGATACGTGTTTATGTGTAAAAGAGCCACATCTTTCACACCTACAACAAGCAAAACATTGTAATCAAACTTGCTGTGAGAAACAATAAACATTGAATTAAAAAATGAACAAGTCAGTCGTGAGGCACAAACATAAGGGGCTTTTTCCTGGCACAGTCCATTCTAATTGACAACCGAGAATACGACTTCCACGGAGGCTCTGTTGCCCGAGTAACCAGGTTTGGTAAAGGAGACCTGCTGCCGCCTTGTGGCCGTTTCTCAAAACAGCAGCTTTAAACCCAGTGCTAATGGTCACTTGATATTCAAAATCATTGCAGGCCTATAAATGACACCTGCCCTCAAAAACGATTCTTGGGTCGTCAATCGAGGAAAAAAACTCAAAAGATGTGCACACTTCAAAACGACAATTTCAAGAGGCATATTTTGCGCACATTTTGTCTTCTCTTTCTTTCTTTCTCTTGTGATAAATAAAAGGGCATGGAAAAATGCTCAACATCAGGAATTAATAAAGCCATGCAAATCCAGTCGACAGAAACGTTCACCCACCGTCGTCAGAATGATCATCAGCCACAGAGTCTACAAAGAATAAATGCTCAAGGTGTTTTAGAGAACTCTGTGCCCTCTAGCGGCCGCTGGGACGTAACCTGGGAACAGCTAGTAGTGAGAACACCGTGGAGGTGCGTTGAATGGTAAAAATTGAGCTAACTGATGGGCCTATCTCCCGAGTAGACCAAAATCAAAAAGACACAGGCTGGCCGTCCTGCACTGCAGCAACATGTACCATCGCCAAGACTTGGAAGAAACCCAAATGTCCATCAACAGAACAATGCACCAAGAAGAAGGGGGCCCATGTGCACAATGGAACATGAGCCACGGAAAAGCATGCAACAGTGCCGCTGGCACCACCGTAGAAGGATCTAGAGATACCCACCCAAAAGGAAGTATGAAAGAAACCGAAATAGAAATATCCTATGACATCACTTATAGCTGTTACTTCAACATTGATACCCATGAAGTCATTTCCAAGAGAAGGCCGTGCATAGATGCAGAAAACCAACTATGCTTAACCAAGTGGAAAGGTGTAAGGAATGTATGAATTTGGATATGGGGGTTTACAGACATGTACTGATACATATGAAATATATAATCACAAAATACCTAAGGAATACCAGGAGAGGTCGACTCAACACTCTGTAATAACCTACACGGGAAAGGATCCAAAGATGAATAGATTGACACATACATATGATGAACCAGATGCAGTACACCTAGAACACACACCACATTTTTATCCAATTGGCTGTGATACTAGATAACAATTAAATTTTAAAAAACACACAAGAAGTAAGGAGATATAAGCTCTTGGGGGTTTGCCCTGACACACTGCACTCTCATTTGCAGCCTACTAACACAATTTCCAGGAAGCCTCTGTTGCAGGAAAACCCAGAGTTGGAAATGGAGAAATGCTGCCGCCTTGTGGCCGTTTCCCGCAAGAGCGGCTTCAAACTCATAGCTATGGGTCACTTAACATTCATAAGGACTCAGGCCTCTAAAAGACACCTGCCCTCAAAAAAAAAAAAATGTCCTGAGCTCGGCCGTGGCCAAAAAAATTCAAAGCAGGCAAATGTGTCAAAGAGATAGTATGATAGAGGTAAGTTTTACTCACTCTTTATCAAAAAAAGGAAAATGGAGAAAAGCTCAACATCAGGAATCATCAGACTCCTCTAAGCTACAAAAAGCTTTCAGCTCACCCAAGTTAACTACCGTCAGCCAAAAGACTACAAACAATAAATGCTGAAGGGGTTTTAGAGAACTCTGTTCCCTCTGTCTGCGGAGGACATGTCTAGTTGTAACAGCCAATAATGAGAACAGAAAGGAGCTGCGTTTTCAATTAAAAATTGAGCCACCCTTCCATCCAGAACACCCACAGCCGAGCCTCTCACCTGAGAAGACGGGCTGCAAGAGCTGCACTCCACGAGTTTTCACAGTAGCCAAGACACCGAAGCAACCCAAATGTCCATCAACAGATGAATGGATAAGAAGAGCTGGTCCGTGGACACAGTGGACTATTAGCCATGGAAAACAAGGAAACACTGCTCTTTGAGGCACCCGAGATGAGCCTAGAGATCATCACAGAACATGAGTTAAGTCGGAAAGCAAAAGGCATACCGTATGACATCACCTATAGGCGTTATCTAACAGCTGACACAAATGAACATATTTCCACAAAGAAAGACACTCACACACTTAGAAAACAAACTAAGCTTAAGTAAAATGAAAGGTGGGGGGAATGGATAACTTAAGATTAGTGTCACCATATGTGTACAAATACGTATTAAATATATATATCAAACAGACCGACCATATAGCAAGGGAGGTCACCAGAACACTCTGCAATAATTTACATGGGAAGAGGATCTGTACAAGAATATATATATATATATATATATATATATATATATATATATATATATATATATATACATATAAAACGTACAAATGAACCAGATTCTGTACATATAGGACCAACAGTATTCTAATCATTACCCCGATTTAAACAAATTAAAAGAGCGAACAAGAAGTAATGTGACATACACTTCTGGGGTTTTTTCCTGGCACATTCCATTCTAATTGACAACCTGGGAACAGGACTTCCAGAAGGCTCTGCTGCCCTAGTAACCAGATGTGGGAATGTAGCAATGCTGACGCCTTGTGGCCGTTTCCCACAGCAGCAGCTTTAAAGTCAGTGCTAATGGTCACTCAATATTCACACCCATTGCAGGCTTGTAAATGACACCTGCCCTCCAAAACAAAATCCTGGGGTCGAAAATCGACCAAAAAAGTCCAATGAGGGCAACCTTCCAAGAAGACAATTTCGAGAGGTTTATTGTACTCACGGTTTTTTTTTTTTCTGTTTTTGTTTAACAGAATAAAAAAAGGCGTGGAAAAATGCTGAACCTTAGGAATTATTAGACACGAAAATACACGTTACAAAAACCTATCATGTCACACGACTCAGCATGGCCAGCAGCAAAACTTCTGCAAACAAGAAATGCTGACGGGGTGGTGAAGAAATGCGTACCCTCGGTTCTAAGTGGGACGTGGTAAGAGCCCCTAAGGAAAACACAGTGGAGTTGCCTGGAAAGGGTCAACATTGAGCGACCGTTCAATCAAGCATAGCCACTGCTGGGTCTATCACCTGAGAGGATGAGAATCAAAAAGACACGGGCTGGCAATCCTGCAATCCAGCAATGTTTACCATAGCCAACACTTGGAAGCAATGAAAATGCCCAGCCACAGAGGAATGCAGAAAGGAGCAGTGGTCCATGGACACAATGGAAGAGTACTCCAGTGAAAAGTAGAAATTCCATTTTAAAAACAGATATAAGTAAGGAGACATCAGCTTTGGGGGGTTTCTCCAGACACATCCCACCGTCATTGATAACCGAGGAACACCACTGGCAGGAAGGTCTGTTTCACTAGTTACCAGAGTGGGAAACGCAGAAATGCTGCAGCCCTCTGGCCGTTACCTGCAACGGCAGCTTGAAAACCCGTGCTAATGGTCACTTCGTGTGCACAAGTCCTGGAGGGCTGTCAATGAAACCTGCCCTCAAAATGTCTTGAGGGAGGTAGTGGCCAAAATATTTCAAAAGGCGGCACATACTTCAAGAAAAGAATGTGATGAGGTAAGCTACACACACAGTTTG
The DNA here is from genome assembly GCF_026419965.1 of Kogia breviceps. NCBI lineage: Eukaryota > Metazoa > Chordata > Mammalia > Artiodactyla > Physeteridae > Kogia > Kogia breviceps. The sequence goes on from NW_026712100.1 coordinate 203,397, forward strand.
AAGAAAAAAAGGACATCCCTGAAAGCTCAATTTCAAGGCTTTATGAGACGCATGCAAATCCAACCACAGAGGTATCGGCTCACACCAGTCAGAAGAACCATCAGCAACAAGACTACCAACAATTCATGCTGAAGGGGTTGTGGAGAAGTGCATACCCTCTAGGTTAAGTGGGACTTTGCCGCCAGCCGCGGCGGGTCCTCAAAGTGTAGCAACAACCGACGAGAGGGGGTAGGGAACTGAACGCACCAAGGTATGGGATCAGAAGGGCACAAGCAACTGACGCTTGCAAGGCAAGTTTAATAACAAAGCCTAGCCGTATATATACCCCTAAAGCAGGGACTTTGCTTCGTCACGCCTTATCGGCATCAGCTGGTTGGTTGGCTTCTCGGCTTAGTCACACCTTATCAGCATCAGCTGGTTGGTTGGCTGCTCGGCTTCTCCCTCAAAGGCACCAATTTCCCCTCCAGGGTTGCTTTTCCTAGCTTTAGGGAACAACCAGGGACTCCCAGTAACTGAGCAGGTCCCTGGAGCGATTTGGCCAAAGACCATCTCCTTTTGTATGTTCATACCATAAAGTCCAGGATGCATACCAAGGAGAGTACAGTCGGGCCCTGAGGCTTAGGAGGGTCTTAGTGGCGCCTTCCTCAGAGGGCAATGCTCGCCACAGGACTTCACCTGGTAAGAGGCACTAATGGGAACAGAATGGAGGTGCCTTTACAAGGTAAACACTGAGTTACGATATGATCCAGCAGGCCCACTCGTGGGCCTATAACCTAAGAAAGAAGACAGAAGTGGAAAGACACAGGCAGGCAAATCTGCATTGCAGGAGTATTACAATAGCCAGGACATGGAAGCAAGCAGAAAGTCCATCAACAGATGAGTGGACAAAGAAGAACAGGGACCTGAGCAGATGGAATATTAGCCAAGGAACAAAAGGAAACAATGCCATCAACAGCACCATCGGTGAGGCTAGAGTTCATCACGCACCTTGCAGTAAGTCACAGAGCGAAAGATACATAGCCTACGATATCACTTATAGGTGTTCCCTAAAAATTGATATCACTGAAGATATTTCCACAGAGAAAGGCAATCACAGATGCAATAAACAGATTTATGGTTCACCCATGGACAGGTGTGAGAATTGTGTACATTAGGAAATTGGGTTTAAGAGAGAGATACAAACACAGGTGAAATACAAAATCACCAAAGGCCTACGGAATACCAAGAGAAGAGTACTCAACATTGTGTCATAAGCTACATGGGAAAAGGATCCAAAGAAGACTAGATACATGTTTATGTGTAAAAGAGCCACATCTTTCACACCCACAACAAGCAAAACATTGTAATCAAACTTGCTGTGAGAAACAATAAACATTGAATTAAAAAACGAACAAGTCAGTCGTGAGGCACAAACATAAGGGGCTTTTTCCTGGCACAGTCCATTCTAATTGACAACCTAGAATACGACTTCCACGGAGGCTCTGTTGCCCGAGTAACCAGGTTTGGTAAAGGAGACCTGCTGCCGCCTTGTGGCCGTTTCTCAAAACAGCAGCTTTAAACCCAGTGCTAATGGTCACTTGATATTCAAAATCATTGCAGGCCTATAAATGACACCTGCCCTCAAAAACGATTCTTGGGTCGTCCATCGAGGAAAACAACTCAAAAGACGTGCACATTTCAAAACGACAATTTCAAGAGGCATATTTTGTGCACATTTTGTCTTCTCTTTCTTTCTTTCTCTTGTGATAAATAAAAGGGCATGGAAAAATGCTCAACATCAGGAATTAATAAAGCCATGCAAATCCAGTCGACAGAAACGTTCACCCACCGTCGTCAGAATGATCATCAGCCACAGAGTCTACAAAGAATAAATGCTCAAGGTGTTTTAGAGAACTCTGTGCCCTCTAGCGGCCGCTGGGACGTAACCTGGTAACAGCTAGTAGTGAGAACACCGTGGAGGTGCGTTGAAAGGTAAAAATTGAGCTAACCTGTAATCGGGTAGGCCCACTGATGGGCCTATCTCCCGAGTAGACCAAAATCAAAAAGACACAGGCTGGCCATCCTGCACTGCAGCAACATGTACCATAGCCAAGACTTGGAAGAAACCCAAATGTCCATCAACAGAACAATGCACCAAGAAGAAGGGGGCCCATGCGCACAATGGAACATGAGCCACGGAAGAGCATGCAACAGTGCCGCTGGCACCACCGTAGAAGGATCTAGAGATACCCACCCAAAAGGAAGTACGAAAGAAACCGAAATAGAAATATCCTATGACATCACTTATAGCTGTTACTTCAACATTGATACCCATGAAGTCATTTCCAAGAGAAGGCCGTGCATAGATGCAGAAAACCAACTATGCTTAACCAAGTGGAAAGGTGTAAGGAATGTATGAATTTGGATATGGGGGTTTACAGACATGTACTGATACATATGAAATATATAATCACAAAATACCTAAGGAATACCAAGAGAGGTCGACTCAACACTCTGTAATAACCTACACGGGAAAGGATCCAAAGATGAATAGATTGACACATACATATGATGAACCAGATGCAGTACACCTAGAACACACACCACATTTTTATCCAATTGGCTGTGATACTAGATAACAATTAAATTTTAAAAAACACACAAGAAGTAAGGAGATATAAGCTCTTGGGGGTTTGCCCTGACACACTGCACTCTCATTTGCAGCCTACTAACACAATTTCCAGGAAGCCTCTGTTGCAGGAAAACCCAGAGTTGGAAATGGAGAAATGCTGCCGCCTTGTGGCCGTTTCCCGCAAGAGCGGCTTTAAACGGATAGCTATGGGTCACTTAACATTCACAAGGACTCCGGCCTCTAAAAGACACCTGCCCTCAAAAAAAAAAAAAAATGTCCTGAGCTCGGCAGTGGTGAAAAAAATTCAAAGCAGGCAAATGTGTCAAAGAGATAGTATGAAGAGGTAAGTTTTACTCACTCTTTATCAAAAAAGCAAAATGGAGAAAAGCTCAACCTCAGGAATGATCAGACTCCTCTAAGCTACAAAAAGCTTTCAGCTCACCCAAGTTAACTACCGTCAGCCAAAAGACTACAAACAATAAATGCTGAAGGGGTTTTAGAGAACTCTGTTCCCTCTGTCTGCGGAGGACATGTCTAGTTGTAACAGCCAATAATGAGAACAGAAAGGAGCTGCGTTTTCAATTAAAAATTGAGCCACCCTTCCATCCAGAACACCCACAGCCGAGCCTCTCACCTGAGAAGACGGGCTGCAAGAGCTGCACTCCACGAGTTTTCACAGTAGCCAAGACACCGAAGCAACCCAAATGTCCATCAACAGATGAATGGATAAGAAGAGCTGGTCCGTGGACACAGTGGACTATTAGCCATGGAAAACAAGGAAACACTGCTCTTTGAGGCACCCGAGATGAGCCTAGAGATCATCACAGAACATGAGTTAAGTCGGAAAGCAAAAGGCATACCGTATGACATCACCTATAGGCGTTATCTAACAGCTGACACAAATGAACATATTTCCACAAAGAAAGACACTCACACACTTAGAAAACAAACTAAGCTTAAGTAAAATGAAAGGTGGGGGGAATGGATAACTTAAGATTAGTGTCACCATATGTGTACAAATACGTATTAAATATATATATCAAACAGACCGACCATATAGCAAGGGAGGTCACCAGAACACTCTGCAATAATTTACATGGGAAGAGGATCTGTACAAGAATATATATATATATATATATATATATATATATATATATATATATATATATATATACATATAAAACGTACAAATGAACCAGATTCTGTACATATAGGACCAACAGTATTCTAATCATTACCCCGATTTAAACAAATTAAAAGAGCGAACAAGAAGTAATGTGACATACACTTCTGGGGTTTTTTCCTGGCACATTCCATTCTAATTGACAACCTGGGAACAGGACTTCCAGAAGGCTCTGCTGCCCTAGTAACCAGATGTGGGAATGTAGCAATGCTGACGCCTTGTGGCCGTTTCCCACAGCAGCAGCTTTAAAGTCAGTGCTAATGGTCACTCAATATTCACACCCATTGCAGGCTTGTAAATGACACCTGCCCTCCAAAACAAAATCCTGGGGTCGAAAATCGACCAAAAAAGTCGAAAGAGGGCAACCTTCCAAGAAGACAATTTCGAGAGGTTTATTGTACTCACGGTTTTTTTTTTTCTGTTTTTGTTTAACAGAATAAAAAAAGGCGTGGAAAAATGCTGAACCTTAGGAATTATTAGACACGAAAATACACGTTACAAAAACCTATCATGTCAGACGACTCAGCATGGCCAGCAGCAAAACTTCTGCAAACAAGAAATGCTGACGGGGTGGTGAAGAAATACGTACCCTCGGTTCTAAGTGGGACGTGGTAAGAGCCCCTAAGGAAAACACAGTGGAGTTGCCTGGAAAGGGTCAACATTGAGCGACCGTTCAATCAAGCATAGCCACTGCTGGGTCTATCACCTGAGAGGATGAGAATCAAAAAGACACGGGCTGGCAATCCTGCAATCCAGCAATGTTTACCATAGCCAACACTTGGAAGCAATGAAAATGCCCAGCCACAGAGGAATGCAGAAAGGAGCAGTGGTCCATGGACACAATGGAAGAGTACTCCAGTGAAAAGTAGAAATTCCATTTTAAAAACAGATATAAGTAAGGAGACATCAGCTTTGGGGGGTTTCTCCAGACACATCCCACCGTCATTGATAACCGAGGAACACCACTGGCAGGAAGGTCTGTTTCACTAGTTACCAGAGTGGGAAACGCAGAAATGCTGCAGCCCTCTGGCCGTTACCTGCAACGGCAGCTTGAAAACCCGTGCTAATGGTCACTTCGTGTGCACAAGTCCTGGAGGGCTGTCAATGAAACCTGCCCTCAAAATGTCTTGAGGGAGGTAGTGGCCAAAATATTTCAAAAGGCGGCACATACTTCAAGAAAAGAATGTGATGAGGTAAGCTACACACACAGTTTGAAGAAAAAAAGGACATCCCTGAAAGCTCAATTTCAAGGCTTTATGAGACGCATGCAAATCCAACCACAGAGGTATCGGCTCACACCAGTCAGAAGAACCATCAGCAACAAGACTACCAACAATTCATGCTGAAGGGGTTGTGGAGAAGTGCATACCCTCTAGGTTAAGTGGGACTTTGCCGCCAGCCGCGGCGGGTCCTCAAAGTGTAGCAACAACCGACGAGAGGGGGTAGGGAACTGAACGCACCAAGGTATGGGATCAGAAGGGCACAAGCAACTGACGCTTGCAAGGCAAGTTTAATAACAAAGCCTAGCCGTATATATACCCCTAAAGCAGGGACTTTGCTTCGTCACGCCTTATCGGCATCAGCTGGTTGGTTGGCTTCTCGGCTTAGTCACACCTTATCAGCATCAGCTGGTTGGTTGGCTGCTCGGCTTCTCCCTCAAAGGCACCAATTTCCCCTCCAGGGTTGCTTTTCCTAGCTTTAGGGAACAACCAGGGACTCCCAGTAACTGAGCAGGTCCCTGGAGCGATTTGGCCAAAGGCCATCTCCTTTTGTATGTTCATACCATAAAGTCCAGGATGCATACCAAGGAGAGTACAGTCGGGCCCTGAGGCTTAGGAGGGTCTTAGTGGCGCCTTCCTCAGAGGGCAATGCTCGCCACAGGACTTCACCTGGTAAGAGGCACTAATGGGAACAGAATGGAGGTGCCTTTACAAGGTAAACACTGAGTTACGATATGATCCAGCAGGCCCACTCGTGGGCCTATAACCTAAGAAAGAAGACAGAAGTGGAAAGACACAGGCAGGCAAATCTGCATTGCAGGAGTATTACAATAGCCAGGACATGGAAGCAAGCAGAAAGTCCATCAACAGATGAGTGGACAAAGAAGAACAGGGACCTGAACAGATGGAATATTAGCCAAGGAACAAAAGGAAACAATGCCATCAACAGCACCATCGGTGAGGCTAGAGTTCATCACGCACCTTGCAGTAAGTCACAGAGCGAAAGATACATAGCCTACGATATCACTTATAGGTGTTCCCTAAAAATTGATATCACTGAAGATATTTCCACAGAGAAAGGCAATCACAGATGCAATAAACAGATTTATGGTTCACCCATGGACAGGTGTGAGAATTGTGTACATTAGGAAATTGGGTTTAAGAGAGGGATACAAACACAGGTGAAATACAAAATCACCAAAGGCCTACGGAATACCAAGAGAAGAGTACTCAACATTGTGTCATAAGCTACATGGGAAAAGGATCCAAAGAAGACTAGATACATGTTTATGTGTAAAAGAGCCACATCTTTCACACCCACAACAAGCAAAACATTGTAATCAAACTTGCTGTGAGAAACAATAAACATTGAATTAAAAAACGAACAAGTCAGTCGTGAGGCACAAACATAAGGGGCTTTTTCCTGGCACAGTCCATTCTAATTGACAACCTAGAATACGACTTCCACGGAGGCTCTGTTGCCCGAGTAACCAGGTTTGGTAAAGGCTGCCGCCTTGTGGCCGTTTCTCAAAACAGCAGCTTTAAACCCAGTGCTAATGGTCACTTGATATTCAAAATCATTGCAGGCCTATAAATGACACCTGCCCTCAAAAACGATTCTTGGGTCGTCCATCGAGGAAAACAACTCAAAAGACGTGCACATTTCAAAACGACAATTTCAAGAGGCATATTTTGTGCACATTTTGTCTTCTCTTTCTTTCTTTCTCTTGTGATAAATAAAAGGGCATGGAAAAATGCTCAACATCAGGAATTAATAAAGCCATGCAAATCCAGTCGACAGAAACGTTCACCCACCGTCGTCAGAATGATCATCAGCCACAGAGTCTACAAAGAATAAATGCTCAAGGTGTTTTAGAGAACTCTGTGCCCTCTAGCGGCCGCTGGGACGTAACCTGGTAAGAGCTAGTAGTGAGAACACCGTGGAGGTGCGTTGAAAGGTAAAAATTGAGCTAACCTGTAATCGGGTAGGCCCACTGATGGGCCTATCTCCCGAGTAGACCAAAATCAAAAAGACACAGGCTGGCCATCCTGCACTGCAGCAACATGTACCATCGCCAAGACTTGGAAGAAACCCAAATGTCCATCAACAGAACAATGCACCAAGAAGAAGGGGGCCCATGCGCACAATGGAACATGAGCCACGGAAGAGCATGCAACAGTGCCGCTGGCACCACCGTAGAAGGATCTAGAGATACCCACCCAAAAGGAAGTACGAAAGAAACCGAAATAGAAATATCCTATGACATCACTTATAGCTGTTACTTCAACATTGATACCCATGAAGTCATTTCCAAGAGAAGGCCGTGCATAGATGCAGAAAACCAACTATGCTTAACCAAGTGGAAAGGTGTAAGGAATGTATGAATTTGGATATGGGGGTTTACAGACATGTACTGATACATATGAAATATATAATCACAAAATACCTAAGGAATACCAAGAGAGGTCGACTCAACACTCTGTAATAACCTACACGGGAAAGGATCCAAAGATGAATAGATTGACACATACATATGATGAACCAGATGCAGTACACCTAGAACACACACCACATTTTTATCCAATTGGCTGTGATACTAGATAACAATTAAATTTTAAAAAACACACAAGAAGTAAGGAGATATAAGCTCTTGGGGGTTTGCCCTGACACACTGCACTCTCATTTGCAGCCTACTAACACAATTTCCAGGAAGCCTCTGTTGCAGGAAAACCCAGAGTTGGAAATGGAGAAATGCTGCCGCCTTGTGGCCGTTTCCCGCAAGAGCGGCTTTAAACGGATAGCTATGGGTCACTTAACATTCACAAGGACTCCGGCCTCTAAAAGACACCTGCCCTCAAAAAAAAAAAAAAATGTCCTGAGCTCGGCAGTGGTGAAAAAAATTCAAAGCAGGCAAATGTGTCAAAGAGATAGTATGAAGAGGTAAGTTTTACTCACTCTTTATCAAAAAAGCAAAATGGAGAAAAGCTCAACCTCAGGAATGATCAGACTCCTCTAAGCTACAAAAAGCTTTCAGCTCACCCAAGTTAACTACCGTCAGCCAAAAGACTACAAACAATAAATGCTGAAGGGGTTTTAGAGAACTCTGTTCCCTCTGTCTGCGGAGGACATGTCTAGTTGTAACAGCCAATAATGAGAACAGAAAGGAGCTGCGTTTTCAATTAAAAATTGAGCCACCCTTCCATCCAGAACACCCACAGCCGAGCCTCTCACCTGAGAAGACGGGCTGCAAGAACTGCACTCCACGAGTTTTCACAGTAGCCAAGACACCGAAGCAACCCAAATGTCCATCAACAGATGAATGGATAAGAAGAGCTGGTCCGTGGACACAGTGGACTATTAGCCATGGAAAACAAGGAAACACTGCTCTTTGAGGCACCCGAGATGAGCCTAGAGATCATCACAGAACATGAGTTAAGTCGGAAAGCAAAAGGCATACCGTATGACATCACCTATAGGCGTTATCTAACAGCTGACACAAATGAACATATTTCCACAAAGAAAGACACTCACACACTTAGAAAACAAACTAAGCTTAAGTAAAATGAAAGGTGGGGGGAATGGATAACTTAAGATTAGTGTCACCATATGTGTACAAATACGTATTAAATATATATATCAAACAGACCGACCATATAGCAAGGGAGGTCACCAGAACACTCTGCAATAATTTACATGGGAAGAGGATCTGTACAAGAATATATATATATATATATATATATATATATATATATATATATATATATATATATATATATATACATATAAAACGTACAAATGAACCAGATTCTGTACATATAGGACCAACAGTATTCTAATCATTACCCCGATTTAAACAAATTAAAAGAGCGAACAAGAAGTAATGTGACATACACTTCTGGGGTTTTTTCCTGGCACATTCCATTCTAATTGACAACCTGGGAACAGGACTTCCAGAAGGCTCTGCTGCCCTAGTAACCAGATGTGGGAATGTAGCAATGCTGACGCCTTGTGGCCGTTTCCCACAGCAGCAGCTTTAAAGTCAGTGCTAATGGTCACTCAATATTCACACCCATTGCAGGCTTGTAAATGACACCTGCCCTCCAAAACAAAATCCTGGGGTCGAAAATCGACCAAAAAAGTCCAAAGAGGGCAACCTTCCAAGAAGACAATTTCGAGAGGTTTATTGTACTCACGTTTTTTTTTTTCTGTTTTTGTTTAACAGAATAAAAAAAGGCGTGGAAAAATGCTGAACCTTAGGAATTATTAGACACGAAAATACACGTTACAAAAACCTATCATGTCACACGACTCAGCATGGCCAGCAGCAAAACTTCTGCAAACAAGAAATGCTGACGGGGTGGTGAAGAAATGCGTACCCTCGGTTCTAAGTGGGACGTGGTAAGAGCCCCTAAGGAAAACACAGTGGAGTTGCCTGGAAAGGGTCAACATTGAGCGACCGTTCAATCAAGCATAGCCACTGCTGGGTCTATCACCTGAGAGGATGAGAATCAAAAAGACACGGGCTGGCAATCCTGCAATCCAGCAATGTTTACCATAGCCAACACTTGGAAGCAATGAAAATGCCCAGCCACAGAGGAATGCAGAAAGGAGCAGTGGTCCATGGACACAATGGAAGAGTACTCCAGTGAAAAGTAGAAATTCCATTTTAAAAACAGATATAAGTAAGGAGACATCAGCTTTGGGGGGTTTCTCCAGACACATCCCACCGTCATTGATAACCAAGGAACACCACTGGCAGGAAGGCCTGTTTCACTAGTTACCAGAGTGGGAAACGCAGAAATGCTGCAGCCCTCTGGCCGTTACCTGCAACGGCAGCTTGAAAACCCGTGCTAATGGTCACTTCGTGTGCACAAGTCCTGGAGGGCTGTCAATGAAACCTGCCCTCAAAATGTCTTGAGGGAGGTAGTGGCCAAAATATTTCAAAAGGCGGCACATAGTTCAAGAAAAGAATGTGATGAGGTAAGCTACACACACACAGTTTGAAGAAAAAAAGGGCATCCCTGAAAGCTCAATTTCAAGGCTTTATGAGACGCATGCAAATCCAACCACAGAGGTATCGGCTCACACCAGTCAGAAGAACCATCAGCAACAAGACTACCAACAATTCATGCTGACGGGGTTGTGGAGAAGTGCATACCCTCTAGGTTAAGTGGGACTTTGCCGCCAGCCGCGGCGGGTCCTCAAAGTGTAGCAACAACCGACGAGAGGGGGTAGGGAACTGAACGCACCAAGGTATGGGATCAGAAGGGCACAAGCAACTGACGCTTGCAAGGCAAGTTTAATAACAAAGCCTAGCCGTATATATACCCCTAAAGCAGGGAATTTGCTTCGTCACGCCTTATCGGCATCAGCTGGTTGGTTGGCTTCTCGGCTTAGTCACACCTTATCAGCATCAGCTGGTTGGTTGGCTGCTCGGCTTCTCCCTCAAAGGCACCAATTTCCCCTCCAGGGTTGCTTTTCCTAGCTTTAGGGAACAACCAGGGACTCCCAGTAACTGAGCAGGTCCCTGGAGCGATTTGGCCAAAGACCATCTCCTTTTGTATGTTCATACCATAAAGTCCAGGATGCATACCAAGGAGAGTACAGTCGGGCCCTGAGGCTTAGGAGGGTCTTAGTGGCGCCTTCCTCAGAGGGCAATGCTCGCCACAGGACTTCACCTGGTAAGAGGCACTAATGGGAACAGAATGGAGGTGCCTTTACAAGGTAAACACTGAGTTACGATATGATCCAGCAGGCCCACTCCTGGGCCTATAACCTAAGAAAGAAGACAGAAGTGGAAAGACACAGGCAGGCAAATCTGCATTGCAGGAGTATTACAATAGCCAGGACATGGAAGCAAGCAGAAAGTCCATCAACAGATGAGTGGACAAAGAAGAACAGGGACCTGAGCAGATGGAATATTAGCCAAGGAACAAAAGGAAACAATGCCATCAACAGCACCATCGGTGAGGCTAGAGTTCATCACGCACCTTGCAGTAAGTCACAGAGCGAAAGATACATAGCCTACGATATCACTTATAGGTGTTCCCTAAAAATTGATATCACTGAAGATATTTCCACAGAGAAAGGCAATCACAGATGCAATAAACAGATTTATGGTTCACCCATGGACAGGTGTGAGAATTGTGTACATTAGGAAATTGGGTTTAAGAGAGAGATACAAACACAGGTGAAATACAAAATCACCAAAGGCCTACGGAATACCAAGAGAAGAGTACTCAACATTGTGTCATAAGCTACATGGGAAAAGGATCCAAAGAAGACTAGATACGTGTTTATGTGTAAAAGAGCCACATCTTTCACACCTACAACAAGCAAAACATTGTAATCAAACTTGCTGTGAGAAACAATAAACATTGAATTAAAAAACGAACAAGTCAGTCGTGAGGCACAAACATAAGGGGCTTTTTCCTGGCACAGTCCATTCTAATTGACAACCGAGAATACGACTTCCACGGAGGCTCTGTTGCCCGAGTAACCAGGTTTGGTAAAGGAGACCTGCTGCCGCCTTGTGGCCGTTTCTCAAAACAGCAGCTTTAAACCCAGTGCTAATGGTCACTTGATATTCAAAATCATTGCAGGCCTATAAATGACACCTGCCCTCAAAAACGATTCTTGGGTCGTCCATCGAGGAAAAAAAACTCAAAAGATGTGCACACTTCAAAACGACAATTTCAAGAGGCATATATTGCGCACATTTTGTCTTCTCTTTCTTTCTTTCTCTTGTGATAAATAAAAGGGCATGGAAAAATGCTCAACATCAGGAATTAATAAAGCCATGCAAATCCAGTCGACAGAAACGTTCACCCACCGTCGTCAGAATGATCATCAGCCACAGAGTCTACAAAGAATAAATGCTCAAGGTGTTTTAGAGAACTCTGTGCCCTCTAGCGGCCGCTGGGACGTAACCTGGGAACAGCTAGTAGTGAGAACACCGTGGAGGTGCACTGAAAGGTAAAAATTGAGCTAACCTGTAATCGGGTAAGCCCACTGATGGGCCTATCTCCCGAGTAGACCAAAATCAAAAAGACACAGGCTGGCCATCCTGCACTGCAGCAACATGTACCATCGCCAAGACTTGGAAGAAACCCAAATGTCCATCAACAGAACAATGCACCAAGAAGAAGGGGGCCCATGTGCACAATGGAACATGAGCCACGGAAGAGCATGCAACAGTGCCGCTGGCACCACCGTAGAAGGATCTAGAGATACCCACCCAAAAGGAAGTACGAAAGAAACCGAAATAGAAATATCCTATGACATCACTTATAGCTGTTACTTCAACATTGATACCCATGAAGTCATTTCCAAGAGAAGGCCGTGCATAGATGCAGAAAACCAACTATGCTTAACCAAGTGGAAAGGTGTAAGGAATGTATGAATTTGGATATGGGGGTTTACAGACATGTACTGATACATATGAAATATATAATCACAAAATACCTAAGGAATACCAGGAGAGGTCGACTCAACACTCTGTAATAACCTACACGGGAAAGGATCCAAAATGAATAGATTGATACATACATATGATGAACCAGATGCAGTACACCTAGAACACACACCACATTTTTATCCAATTGGCTGTGATACTAGATAACAATTAAATTTTAAAAAACACACAAGAAGTAAGGAGATATAAGCTCTTGGGGGTTTGCCCTGACACACTGCACTCTCATTTGCAGCCTACTAACACAATTTCCAGGAAGCCTCTGTTGCAGGAAAACCCAGAGTTGGAAATGGAGAAATGCTGCCGCCTTGTGGCCGTTTCCCGCAAGAGCGGCTTCAAACTCATAGCTATGGGTCACTTAACATTCACAAGGACTCAGGCCTCTAAAAGACACCTGCCCTCAAAAAAAAAAATGTCCTGAGCTCGGCAGTGGCGAAAAAAATTCAAAGCAGGCAAATGTGTCAAAGAGATAGTATGAAGAGGTAAGTTTTACTCACTCTTTATCAAAAAAAGCAAAATGGAGAAAAGCTCAACCTCAGGAATGATCAGACTCCTCTAAGCTACAAAAAGCTTTCAGCTCACCCAAGTTAACTACCGTCAGCCAAAAGACTACAAACAATAAATGCTGAAGGGGTTTTAGAGAACTCTGCTCCCTCTGTCTCCGGAGGACATGTCTAGTTGTAACAGCCAATAATGAGAACAGAAAGGAGCTGCGTTTTCAATTAAAAATTGAGCCACCCTTCCATCCAGAACACCCACAGCCGAGCCTCTCACCTGAGAAGACAGGCTGCAAGAGCTGCACTCCACGAGTTTTCACAGTAGCCAAGACACCGAAGCAACCCAAATGTCCATCAACAGATGAATGGATAAGAAGAGCTGGTCCGTGGACACAGTGGACTATTAGCCATGGAAAACAAGGAAACACTGCTCTTTGAGGCACCCGAGATGAGCCTAGAGATCATCACAGAACATGAGTTAAGTCGGAAAGCAAAAGGCATACCGTATGACATCACGTATAGGCGTTATCTAACAGCTGACACAAATGAACATATTTCCACAAAGAAAGACACTCACACACTTAGAAAACAAACTAAGCTAAAGTAAAATGAAAGGTGGGGGGAATGGATAAATTAAGATTAGTGTCACCATATGTGTACAAATACGTATTAAATATATATATCAAACAGACCGACCATATAGCAAGGGAGGTCACCAGAACACTCTGCAATAATTTACATGGGAAGAGGATCTGTACAAGAATATATATATATATATATATATATATATATATATATATATATATATATAAAACGTACAAATGAACCAGATTCTGTACATATAGGACCAACAGTATTCTAATCATTACCCCGATTTAAACAAATTAAAAGAGCGAAGAAGAAGTAATGTGACATACACATCTGGGTTTTTTTCATGGCACATTCCATTCTAATTGACAACCTGGGAACAGGACTTCCAGAAGGCTCTGCTGCCCTAGTAACCAGATGTGGGAATGTAGCAATGCTGACGCCTTGTGGCCGTTTCCCACAGCAGCAGCTTTAAAGTCAGTGCTAATGGTCACTCAATATTCACACCCATTGCAGGCTTGTAAATGACACCTGCCCTCCAAAACAAAATCCTGGGGTCGAAAATCGACCAAAAAAGTCGAAAGAGGGCAACCTTCCAAGAAGACAATTTCGAGAGGTTTATTGTACTCACGGTTTTTTTTTTTCTGTTTTTGTTTAACAGAATAAAAAAAGGCGTGGAAAAATGCTGATCCTTAGGAATTATTAGACACGAAAATACACGTTACAAAAACCTATCATGTCACACGACTCAGCATGGCCAGCAGCAAAACTTCTGCAAACAAGAAATGCTGACGGGGTGGTGAAGAAATGCGTACCCTCGGTTCTAAGTGGGACGTGGTAACAGCCCCTAAGGAAAACACAGTGGAGTTGCCTGGAAAGGGTCAACATTGAGCGACCGTTCAATCAAGCATAGCCACTGCTGGGTCTATCACCTGAGAGGATGAGAATCAAAAAGACACGGGCTGGCAATCCTGCAATCCAGCAATGTTTACCATAGCCAACACTTGGAAGCAATGAAAATGCCCAGCCACAGAGGAATGCAGAAAGGAGCAGTGGTCCATGGACACAATGGAAGAGTGCTCCAGTGAAAAGTAGAAATTCCATTTTAAAAACAGATATAAGTAAGGAGACATCAGCTTTGGGGGGTTTCTCCAGACACATCCCACCGTCATTGATAACCGAGGAACACCACTGGCAGGAAGGTCTGCTTCACTAGTTACCAGAGTGGGAAACGCAGAAATGCTGCAGCCCTCTGGCCGTTACGTGCAACGGCAGCTTGAAAACCCGTGCTAATGGTCACTTCATGTGCACAAGTTCTGGAGGGCTGTCAATGAAACCTGCCCTCAAAATGTCTTGAGGGAGGTAGTGGCCAAAATATTTCAAAAGGTGGCACATACTTCAAGAAAAGAATGTGATGAGGTAAGCTACACACACAGTTTGAAGAAAAAAGGACATCCCTGAAAGCTCAATTTCAAGGCTTTATGAGACGCATGCAAATCCAACCACAGAGGTATGGGCTCACACCAGTCAGAAGAACCATCAGCAACAAAACTACCAACAATTCATGCTGAAGGGGTTGTGGAGAAGTGCATACCCTCTAGGTTAAGTGGGACTTTGCCGCCAGCCGCGGCGGGTCCTCAAAGTGTAGCAACAACCGACGAGAGGGGGTAGGGAACTGAACGCACCAAGGTATGGGATCAGAAGGGCACAAGCAACTGACGCTTGCAAGGCAAGTTTAATAACAAAGCCTAGCCGTATATATACCCCTAAAGCAGGGACTTTGCTTCGTCACGCCTTATCGGCATCAGCTGGTTGGTTGGCTTCTCGGCTTAGTCACACCTTATCAGCATCAGCTGGTTGGTTGGCTGCTCGGCTTCTCCCTCAAAGGCACCAATTTCCCCTCCAGGGTTGCTTTTCCTAGCTTTAGGGAACAACCAGGGACTCCCAGTAACTGAGCAGGTCCCTGGAGCGATTTGGCCAAAGACCATCTCCTTTTGTATGTTCATACCATAAAGTCCAGGATGCATACCAAGGAGAGTACAGTCGGGCCCTGAGGCTTAGGAGGGTCTTAGTGGCGCCTTCCTCAGAGGGCAATGCTCGCCACAGGACTTCACCTGGTAAGAGGCACTAATGGGAACAGAATGGAGGTGCCTTTACAAGGTAAACACTGAGTTACGATATGATCCAGCAGGCCCACTCCTGGGCCTATAACCTAAGAAAGAAGACAGAAGTGGAAAGACACAGGCAGGCAAATCTGCATTGCAGGAGTATTACAATAGCCAGGACATGGAAGCAAGCAGAAAGCCCATCAACAGATGAGTGGACAAAGAAGAACAGGGACCTGTACAGATGGCATATTAGCCAAGGAACAAAAGGAAACAATGCCATCAACAGCACCATCGGTGAGGCTAGAGTTCATCACGCACCTTGCAGTAAGTCACAGAGCGAAAGATACATAGCCTACGATATCACTTATAGGTGTTCCCTAAAAATTGATATCACTGAAGATATTTCCACAGAGAAAGGCAATCACAGATGCAATAAACAGATTTATGGTTCACCCATGGACAGGTGTGAGAATTGTGTACATTAGGAAATTGGGTTTAAGAGAGAGATACAAACACAGGTGAAATACAAAATCACCAAAGGCCTACGGAATACCAAGAGAAGAGTACTCAACATTGTGTCATAAGCTACATGGGAAAAGGATCCAAAGAAGACTAGATACATGTTTATGTGTAAAAGAGCCACATCTTTCACACCTACAACAAGCAAAACATTGTAATCAAACTTGCTGTGAGAAACAATAAACATTGAATTAAAAAACGAACAAGTCAGTCGTGAGGCACAAACATAAGGGGCTTTTTCCTGGCACAGTCCATTCTAATTGACAACGGAGAATACGACTTCCACGGAGGCTCTGTTGCCCGAGTAACCAGGTTTGGTAAAGGAGACCTGCTGCCGCCTTGTGGCCGTTTCTCAAAACAGCAGCTTTAAACCCAGTGCTAATGGTCACTTGATATTCAAAATCATTGCAGGCCTATAAATGACACCTGCCCTCAAAAACGATTCTTGGGTCGTCAATCTAGGAAAAAAACTCAAAAGACGTGCACATTTCAAAACGACAATTTCAAGAGGCATATTTTGTGCACATTTTGTCTCCTCTTTCTTTCTTTCTCTTGTGATAAATAAAAGGGCATGGAAAAATGCTCAACATCAGGAATTAATAAAGCCATGCAAATCCAGTCGACAGAAACGTTCACCCACCGTCGTCAGAATGATCATCAGCCACAGAGTCTACAAAGAATAAATGCTCAAGGTGTTTTAGAGAACTCTGTGCCCTCTAGCTGCCGCTGGGACGTAACCTGGGAACAGCTAGTAGTGAGGACACCGTGGAGGTGCGTTGAAAGGTAAAAATTGAGCTAACCTGTAATCGGGTAGGCCCACTGATGGGCCTATCTCCCGAGTAGACCAAAATCAAAAAGACACAGGCTGGCCATCCTGCACTGCAGCAACATGTACCATCGCCAAGACTTGGAAGAAACCCAAATGTCCATCAACAGAACAATGCACCAAGAAGAAGGGGGCCCATGCGCACAATGGAACATGAGCCACGGAAGAGCATGCAACAGTGCCGCTGGCACCACCGTAGAAGGATCTAGAGATACCCACCCAAAAGGAAGTACGAAAGAAACCGAAATAGAAATATCCTATGACATCACTTATAGCTGTTACTTCAACATTGATACCCATGAAGTCATTTCCAAGAGAAGGCCGTGCATAGATGCAGAAAACCAACTATGCTTAACCAAGTGGAAAGGTGTAAGGAATGTATGAATTTGGATATGGGGGTTTACAGACATGTACTGATACATATGAAATATATAATCACAAAATACCTAAGGAATACCAAGAGAGGTCGACTCAACACTCTGTAATATCCTACACGGGAAAGGATCCAAAGATGAATAGATTGATACATACATATGATGAACCAGATGCAGTACACCTAGAACACACACCACATTTTTATCCAATTGGCTGTGATACTAGATAACAATTAAATTTTAAAAAACACACAAGAAGTAAGGAGATATAAGCTCTTGGGGGTTTGCCCTGACACACTGCACTCTCATTTGCAGCCTACTAACACAATTTCCAGGAAGCCTCTGTTGCAGGAAAACCCAGAGTTGGAAATGGAGAAATGCTGCCGCCTTGTGGCCGTTTCCCGCAAGAGCGGCTTCAAACTCATAGCTATGGGTCACTTAACATTCACAAGGACTCAGGCCTCTAAAAGACACCTGCCCTCAAAAAAAAAAATGTCCTGAGCTCGGCAGTGGCGAAAAAAATTCAAAGCAGGCAAATGTGTCAAAGAGATAGTATGAAGAGGTAAGTTTTACTCACTCTTTATCAAAAAAAGCAAAATGGAGAAAAGCTCAACCTCAGGAATGATCAGACTCCTCTAAGCTACAAAAAGCTTTCAGCTCACCCAAGTTAACTACCGTCAGCCAAAAGACTACAAACAATAAATGCTGAAGGGGTTTTAGAGAACTCTGCTCCCTCTGTCTCCGGAGGACATGTCTAGTTGTAACAGCCAATAATGAGAACAGAAAGGAGCTGCGTTTTCAATTAAAAATTGAGCCACCCTTCCATCCAGAACACCCACAGCCGAGCCTCTCACCTGAGAAGACAGGCTGCAAGAGCTGCACTCCACGAGTTTTCACAGTAGCCAAGACACCGAAGCAACCCAAATGTCCATCAACAGATGAATGGATAAGAAGAGCTGGTCCGTGGACACAGTGGACTATTAGCCATGGAAAACAAGGAAACACTGCTCTTTGAGGCACCCGAGATGAGCCTAGAGATCATCACAGAACATGAGTTAAGTCGGAAAGCAAAAGGCATACCGTATGACATCACGTATAGGCGTTATCTAACAGCTGACACAAATGAACATATTTCCACAAAGAAAGACACTCACACACTTAGAAAACAAACTAAGCTAAAGTAAAATGAAAGGTGGGGGGAATGGATAAATTAAGATTAGTGTCACCATATGTGTACAAATACGTATTAAATATATATATCAAACAGACCGACCATATAGCAAGGGAGGTCACCAGAACACTCTGCAATAATTTACATGGGAAGAGGATCTGTACAAGAATATATATATATATATATATATATATATATATATATATATATATATATATATATATATAAAACGTACAAATGAACCAGATTCTGTACATATAGGACCAACAGTATTCTAATCATTACCCCGATTTAAACAAATTAAAAGAGCGAAGAAGAAGTAATGTGACATACACATCTGGGTTTTTTTCCTGGCACATTCCATTCTAATTGACAACCTGGGAACAGGACTTCCAGAAGGCTCTGCTGCCCTAGTAACCAGATGTGGGAATGTAGCAATGCTGACGCCTTGTGGCCGTTTCCCACAGCAGCAGCTTTAAAGTCAGTGCTAATGGTCACTCAATATTCACACCCATTGCAGGCTTGTAAATGACACCTGCCCTCCAAAACAAAATCCTGGGGTCGAAAATCGACCAAAAAAGTCGAAAGAGGGCAACCTTCCAAGAAGACAATTTCGAGAGGTTTATTGTACTCACGGTTTTTTTTTTTCTGTTTTTGTTTAACAGAATAAAAAAAGGCGTGGAAAAATGCTGAACCTTAGGAATTATTAGACACGAAAATACACGTTACAAAAACCTATCATGTCACACGACTCAGCATGGCCAGCAGCAAAACTTCTGCAAACAAGAAATGCTGACGGGGTGGTGAAGAAATGCGTACCCTCGGTTCTAAGTGGGACGTGGTAACAGCCCCTAAGGAAAACACAGTGGAGTTGCCTGGAAAGGGTCAACATTGAGCGACCGTTCAATCAAGCATAGCCACTGCTGGGTCTATCACCTGAGAGGATGAGAATCAAAAAGACACGGGCTGGCAATCCTGCAATCCAGCAATGTTTACCATAGCCAACACTTGGAAGCAATGAAAATGCCCAGCCACAGAGGAATGCAGAAAGGAGCAGTGGTCCATGGACACAATGGAAGAGTGCTCCAGTGAAAAGTAGAAATTCCATTTTAAAAACAGATATAAGTAAGGAGACATCAGCTTTGGGGGGTTTCTCCAGACACATCCCACCGTCATTGATAACCGAGGAACACCACTGGCAGGAAGGTCTGCTTCACTAGTTACCAGAGTGGGAAACGCAGAAATGCTGCAGCCCTCTGGCCGTTACGTGCAACGGCAGCTTGAAAACCCGTGCTAATGGTCACTTCATGTGCACAAGTTCTGGAGGGCTGTCAATGAAACCTGCCCTCAAAATGTCGTGAGGGAGGTAGTGGCCAAAATATTTCAAAAGGTGGCACATACTTCAAGAAAAGAATGTGATGAGGTAAGCTACACACACAGTTTGAAGAAAAAAGGACATCCCTGAAAGCTCAATTTCAAGGCTTTATGAGACGCATGCAAATCCAACCACAGAGGTATGGGCTCACACCAGTCAGAAGAACCATCAGCAACAAAACTACCAACAATTCATGCTGAAGGGGTTGTGGAGAAGTGCATACCCTCTAGGTTAAGTGGGACTTTGCCGCCAGCCGCGGCGGGTCCTCAAAGTGTAGCAACAACCGACGAGAGGGGGTAGGGAACTGAACGCACCAAGGTATGGGATCAGAAGGGCACAAGCAACTGACGCTTGCAAGGCAAGTTTAATAACAAAGCCTAGCCGTATATATACCCCTAAAGCAGGGACTTTGCTTCGTCACGCCTTATCGGCATCAGCTGGTTGGTTGGCTTCTCGGCTTAGTCACACCTTATCAGCATCAGCTGGTTGGTTGGCTGCTCGGCTTCTCCCTCAAAGGCACCAATTTCCCCTCCAGGGTTGCTTTTCCTAGCTTTAGGGAACAACCAGGGACTCCCAGTAACTGAGCAGGTCCCTGGAGCGATTTGGCCAAAGACCATCTCCTTTTGTATGTTCATACCATAAAGTCCAGGATGCATACCAAGGAGAGTACAGTCGGGCCCTGAGGCTTAGGAGGGTCTTAGTGGCGCCTTCCTCAGAGGGCAATGCTCGCCACAGGACTTCACCTGGTAAGAGGCACTAATGGGAACAGAATGGAGGTGCCTTTACAAGGTAAACACTGAGTTACGATATGATCCAGCAGGCCCACTCCTGGGCCTATAACCTAAGAAAGAAGACAGAAGTGGAAAGACACAGGCAGGCAAATCTGCATTGCAGGAGTATTACAATAGCCAGGACATGGAAGCAAGCAGAAAGCCCATCAACAGATGAGTGGACAAAGAAGAACAGGGACCTGTACAGATGGCATATTAGCCAAGGAACAAAAGGAAACAATGCCATCAACAGCACCATCGGTGAGGCTAGAGTTCATCACGCACCTTGCAGTAAGTCACAGAGCGAAAGATACATAGCCTACGATATCACTTATAGGTGTTCCCTAAAAATTGATATCACTGAAGATATTTCCACAGAGAAAGGCAATCACAGATGCAATAAACAGATTTATGGTTCACCCATGGACAGGTGTGAGAATTGTGTACATTAGGAAATTGGGTTTAAGAGAGAGATACAAACACAGGTGAAATACAAAATCACCAAAGGCCTACGGAATACCAAGAGAAGAGTACTCAACATTGTGTCATAAGCTACATGGGAAAAGGATCCAAAGAAGACTAGATACATGTTTATGTGTAAAAGAGCCACATCTTTCACACCTACAACAAGCAAAACATTGTAATCAAACTTGCTGTGAGAAACAATAAACATTGAATTAAAAAACGAACAAGTCAGTCGTGAGGCACAAACATAAGGGGCTTTTTCCTGGCACAGTCCATTCTAATTGACAACGGAGAATACGACTTCCACGGAGGCTCTGTTGCCCGAGTAACCAGGTTTGGTAAAGGAGACCTGCTGCCGCCTTGTGGCCGTTTCTCAAAACAGCAGCTTTAAACCCAGTGCTAATGGTCACTTGATATTCAAAATCATTGCAGGCCTATAAATGACACCTGCCCTCAAAAACGATTCTTGGGTCGTCAATCTAGGAAAAAAACTCAAAAGACGTGCACATTTCAAAACGACAATTTCAAGAGGCATATTTTGTGCACATTTTGTCTCCTCTTTCTTTCTTTCTCTTGTGTTGAGCATGGAAAAATGCTCAACATCAGGAATTAATAAAGCCATGCAAATCCAGTCGACAGAAACGTTCACCCACCGTCGTCAGAATGATCATCAGCCACAGAGTCTACAAAGAATAAATGCTCAAGGTGTTTTAGAGAACTCTGTGCCCTCTAGCGGCCGCTGGGACGTTACCTGGTAACAGCTAGTAGTGAGAACACCGTGGAGGTGCATTGAAAGGTAGAAATTGAGCTAACCTGTAATCGGGTAGGCCCACTGATGGGCCTATCTCCCGAGTAGACCAAAATCAAAAAGACACAGGCTGGCCATCCTGCACTGCAGCAACATGTACCATCGCCAAGACTTGGAAGAAACCCAAATGTCCATCAACAGAACAATGCACCAAGAAGAAGGGGGCCCATGTGCACAATGGAACATGAGCCACGGAAGAGCATGCAACAGTGCCGCTGGCACCACCGTAGAAGGATCTAGAGATACCCACCCAAAAGGAAGTACGAAAGAAACCGAAATAGAAATATCCTATGACATCACTTATAGCTGTTACTTCAACATTGATACCCATGAAGTCATTTCCAAGAGAAGGCCGTGCATAGATGCAGAAAACCAACTATGCTTAACCAAGTGGAAAGGTGTAAGGAATGTATGAATTTGGATATGGGGGTTTACAGACATGTACTGATACATATGAAATATATAATCACAAAATACCTAAGGAATACCAAGAGAGGTCGACTCAACACTCTGTAATAACCTACACGGGAAAGGATCCAAAGATGAATAGATTGATACATACATATGATGAACCAGATGCAGTACACCTAGAACACACACCACATTTTTATCCAATTGGCTGTGATACTAGATAACAATTAAATTTTAAAAAACACACAAGAAGTAAGGAGATATAAGCTCTTGGGGGTTTGCCCTGACACACTGCACTCTCATTTGCAGCCTACTAACACAATTTCCAGGAAGCCTCTGTTGCAGGAAAACCCAGAGTTGGAAATGGAGAAATGCTGCCGCCTTGTGGCCGTTTCCCACAAGAGCGGCTTTAAACGGATAGCTATGGGTCACTTAACATTCACAAGGACTCAGGCCTCTAAAAGACACCTGCCCTCAAAAAAAAAAAAATGTCCTGAGCTCGGCAGTGGCGAAAAAAATTCAAAGCAGGCAAATGTGTCAAAGAGATAGTATGAAGAGGTAAGTTTTACTCACTCTTTATCAAAAAAAGCAAAATGGAGAAAAGCTCAACCTCAGGAATGATCAGACTCCTCTAAGCTACAAAAAGCTTTCAACTCACCCAAGTTAACTACCGTCAGCCAAAAGACTACAAACAATAAATGCTGAAGGGGTTTTAGAGAACTCTGTTCCCTCTGTCTGCGGAGGACATGTCTAGTTGTAACAGCCAATAATGAGAACAGAAAGGAGCTGCGTTTTCAATTAAAAATTGAGCCACCCTTCCATCCAGAACACCCACAGCCGAGCCTCTCACCTGAGAAGACAGGCTGCAAGAGCTGCACTCCACGAGTTTTCACAGTAGCCAAGACACCGAAGCAACCCAAATGTCCATCAACAGATGAATGGATAAGAAGAGCTGGTCCGTGGACACAGTGGACTATTCGGCATGGAAAACAAGGAAACACTGCTCTTTGAGGCACCCGAGATGAGCGTAGAGATCATCACAGAACATGAGTTAAGTCGGAAAGCAAAGGACATACTGTATGATATCACGTATAGGCGTTATCTAACAGCTGACACAAATGAACATATTTCCACAAAGAAAGACACTCACACACTTAGAAAAAAAACTAAGCTTATGTAAAATGAAAGGTGGGGGGAAAAGATAAATTAAGATTAGTGGGACCATATGTGTACAAATACATATTAAATATATATATATCATACAGACCGACCATATAGCAAGGGAGGTCACCAGAACACTCCGCAATAATTTACATTGGAAGAATATCTGTACAATATATATATATATATATGTATATATATATATATATATATATATATATACATACATAACGTATAAATGAACCAGATTTTTTACACCTATGACCAACAATATTCTAATCATTAGCGTGATCAAAAGAATTAAAAGAGCGAACAAGAAGTAATGTGACATAAACTTCTGGGGTTTCTTCCTGGCACATTCCGTTCTAATTTACAACCTGGGAACAGGACTTCCAGAAGGGCTGTGCTGCCCGAGTAACCAGATGTGCGAATGTACTGAATTCCCAAAACACAACCGAGTCACGCTTTTAGAAAACACACTTATGCCTGCTTCAGGGGAAAGGTGAGGTGGGCTGATGCATAAAACTCGAGTTTGAAATGAGCACAGATACTCTTGCGAAAACCGAATATGGAATGGACACGACCTACTCCTTGCTCAATCAACTGGACTCACCAGACCCTGTTCATCGCACAAGTATCTATCCGACTAGTAAGCATCTTAAAAGCTAAGTCTTGATATCTCTGTGTAAGTGCATCATGTGTGTGTAAAGCGGCCTAAAAACAGCAGGGAAAATCAGCTCAGACCCATTCTGAGGATACATTTCCAACACAAAGAAGAAACAAGCAGGGCAAAACAGAGAGAAATTCTTCCAAAATGCGTTCAGGGACTGGCATGCAACCAGGATTCACCACAACTACAGCCCCAGCGGCAGAAAACATAAGGCTGGACACTCTTGGGGCTGAGACGATTGGTGAGGTTGGGAAAGCAAATGCAGACCCTTGAAAGGAATCCTGCGTGCTCCCCATTCCATGGCTCCCAACTCTCCAGGTTCAACGCAATCTTCCGACAGCGAAAGCACTCATTGGAAACCCAGCGGATGCTACACCGTGGGATCGGGAAAGCTTTCTGAAACTCAACTCAGTTTTCATCTCCTGGTGCTCGTGTTCTCCATTCAGGCCCCCTTACTAACAATCTCCCCACTTGGAGACTCAGCGCCTTTCCATGCCTCTTTCGTACCGTCTGCAATTTGTCCGCAGGATGAACTGCAAGAGGGGGAACCAATGAGAGACTCGCTGGAGGTGTTTGGTCGGGCACATGTCACTCTCATTTCCCATCGCCAAGAAGAATTCACCAGCGGTTCAGCCTGCCACCCCGGATCGACAGTAAGGCGTGAAGCCATCCAGCCGTGTTGCGTCCCACTCACAAAAAAGCGACTTGGGAAATGGAGCTCAGGGGCACTGCACTTCCCAAACCTGCAGAGTTCTAAACGATAACTATCGCCCCAAAATATATTGAGGTCAGGCTACGAAGAGGCGCTGAACGCAAGGCAGAACTGCAGGAAACGGATGTCAACGGGTACATCGGAATGGCCCCGATAGCACATGAAAAGCGCCAGAACGTGGACAATGATGCGGTTGGCCAAAAAGGGCGTATGCGTTTTTTCCTGAATATATTCAGGAAAAAACGCATACGCCCTTTTTGGCCAACCAAGCAACGTGGGAGAGCAAATCAGCACTACAAAGAAATCTCTCGCCCCCCCCCCGGGGCAAAAGGGCCAGGCGAAAAAAGTCTAAAAACCAGAAAGGCAGGACAGCCCAGGGAGTCAAGGGAGCCTTGTTAAGCTGATGGGCGGGATGTCAATGGCCAACAGCCAATCTTCACAAGTGTATCCTCTTTCCCAAACCATGGAAAACACAGAACCACAGAGCATAGGGCACTTCCACACATGGGCGTTGACCTTGGGAAAATGAAAAAATCAACCAGACACAGGGACCCCAAAATTGAGGCCTGCTGTCTTGACAAGAACCTCCACTCCGGTACACGTTTCATATCCCAGGAAAGAGCCAAGTGGACAAAGACGAGTGGACAAGTGGACAAAGACAAGTGGACAAGTGGACAAGTGGTGCTACGTAGGTCCAATGGAGTGTCACTCAGCCATGAAATCCACGTCATGAGGCTGGTAGCAGCATCCTGAGTGGATTTAGGTACGATCATCCTCAGTGAAATAAGTCCCACAAAAAAAGAAACTTATGATATCACTTATCGAGGGAATGTAAAAATCGCTCCCCATGCACTGAATCCCCAAACAGAACAGAGTCACGCTTTTAGAAAACACACTTATGCCTGCTTCAGGGGAAAGGTGAGGTGGGGTGACGCATAAAACTCGAGTTTGAAATGAGCACAGATACCCTTCCGAAAACCGAATATGGAATGGACACGACCTACTCCTTGCTCAATCAACTGGACTCACCAGACCCTGTTCATCGCACAAGTATCTATCCGACTAGTAAGCATCTTAAAAGCTAAGTCTTGATATCTCTGTGTAAGTGCATCAAGTGTGTGTAAAGCGGCCTAAAACCAGCAGGGAAAATCAGCTCAGACCCATTCTGAGGATACATTTCCAACATAAAGAAGAAACAAGCAGGGCAAAACAGAGAGAAATTCTTCCAAAATGCGTTCAGGGACTGGCATGCAACCAGGATTGACCACATCTACAGCCCCAGCGGCAGAAGACATAAGGCTGGACACTCTTGGGGCTGAGACGATTGGTGAGGTTGGGAAAGCAAATGCAGACCCTTGAAAGGAATCCTGCGTGCTCCCCATTCCATGGGTCCCAACTCTCCAGGTTCAACGCAATCTTCCGACAGCGAAAGCACTCATTGGAAACCCAGCGGTTGCTACACCGTGGGATCGGGAAAGCTTTCTGAAACTCACCTCAGTTTTCCTCTCCTGGTGCTCGTGTTCTCCATTCAGGCCCCCTTACTAACAATCTCCCCACTTGGAGACTCGGCGCCTTTCCATGCCTCTTTCGTACCGTCTGCAATTTGTCCGCAGGATGAACTGCAAGAGGGGGAACCAATGAGAGACTCGCTGGAGGTGTTTGGTCGGGCACATGTCACTCTCATTTCCCATCACGAAGAAGAATTCACCAGCGGTTCAGCCTGCCACCCCGGATCGACAATAGGGCGTGAAGCCATCCAGCCGTGTTGCGTCCCACTCACAAAAAAGCGACTTGGGAAATGGAGCTCAGGGGCACTGCACTTCCCAAACCTGCAGAGTTCTAAACGATAACTATCGCCCCAAAATATATTGAGGTCAGGCTACGAAGAGGCGCTGAACGCAAGGCAGAACTGCAGGAAACGGATGTCAACGGGTACATCGGAATGGCCCCGATAGCACATGAAAAGCGCCAGAACGTGGACAATGATGCGGTTGGCCAAAAAGGGCGTATGCGTTTTTTCCTGAATATATTCAGGAAAAAACGCATACGCCCTTTTTGGCCAACCAAGCAACCTGGGAGAGCAAATCAGCACTACAAAGAAATCTCTCGCCCCCCCCCCGGGGCAAAAGGGCCAGGCGAAAAAAGTCTAAAAACCAGAAAGGCAGGACAGCCCACGGAGTCAAGGGAGCCTTGTTAAGCTGATGGGCGGGATGTCAATGGCCAACAGCCAATCTTCACAAGTGTATCCTCTTTCCCAACCCATGGAAAACACAGAACCACAGAGCATAGGGCACTTCCACACATGGGCGTTGACCTTGGGAAAATGAAAAAATCAACCAGACACAGGGACCCCAAAGTTGAGGGCTGCTGTCTTGACAAGAACCTCCACTCCGGTACACGTTTCATATCCCAGGAAAGAGCCAAGTGGACAAAGACGAGTGGACAAGTGGACAAAGACAAGTGGACAAGTGGACAAGTGGTGCTACGTAGGTCCAATGGAGTGTCACTCAGCCATGAAATCCACGTCATGAGGCTGGTAGCAGCATCCTGAGTGGATTTAGGTACGATCATCCTCAGTGAAATAAGTCCCACAAAAAAAGAAACTTATGATATCACTTATCGAGGGAATGTAAAAATCGCTCCCCATGCACTGAATCCCCAAACAGAACAGAGTCACGCTTTTAGAAAACACACTTATGCCTGCTTCAGGGGAAAGGTGAGGTGGGGTGACGCATAAAACTCGAGTTTGAAATGAGCACAGATACCCTTCCGAAAACCGAATATGGAATGGACACGACCTACTCCTTGCTCAATCAACTGGACTCACCAGACCCTGTTCATCGCACAAGTATCTATCCGACTAGTAAGCATCTTAAAAGCTAAGTCTTGATATCTCTGTGTAAGTGCATCAAGTGTGTGTAAAGCGGCCTAAAACCAGCAGGGAAAATCAGCTCAGACCCATTCTGAGGATACATTTCCAACATAAAGAAGAAACAAGCAGGGCAAAACAGAGAGAAATTCTTCCAAAATGCGTTCAGGGACTGGCATGCAACCAGGATTGACCACATCTACAGCCCCAGCGGCAGAAGACATAAGGCTGGACACTCTTGGGGCTGAGACGATTGGTGAGGTTGGGAAAGCAAATGCAGACCCTTGAAAGGAATCCTGCGTGCTCCCCATTCCATGGCTCCCAACTCTCCAGGTTCAACGCAATCTTCCGACAGCGAAAGCACTCATTGGAAACCCAGCGGATGCTACACCGTGGGATCGGGAAAGCTTTCTGAAACTCACCTCAGTTTTCATCTCCTGGTGCTCGTGTTCTCCATTCAGGCCCCCTTACTAACAATCTCCCCACTTGGAGACTCGGCGCCTTTCCATGCCTCTTTCGTACCGTCTGCAATTTGTCCGCAGGATGAACTGCAAGAGGGGGAACCAATGAGAGACTCGCTGGAGGTGTTTGGTCGGGCACATGTCACTCTCATTTCCCATCACGAAGAAGAATTCACCAGCGGTTCAGCCTGCCACCCCGGATCGACAATAGGGCGTGAAGCCATCCAGCCGTGTTGCGTCCCACTCACAAAAAAGCGACTTGGGAAATGGAGCTCAGGGGCACTGCACTTCCCAAACCTGCAGAGTTCTAAACGATAACTATCGCCCCAAAATATATTGAGGTCAGGCTACGAAGAGGCGCTGAACGCAAGGCAGAACTGCAGGAAACGGATGTCAACGGGTACATCGGAATGGCCCCGATAGCACATGAAAAGCGCCAGAACGTGGACAATGATGCGGTTGGCCAAAAAGGGCGTATGCGTTTTTTCCTGAATATATTCAGGAAAAAACGCATACGCCCTTTTTGGCCAACTAAGCAACCTGGGAGAGCAAATCAGCACTACAAAGAAATCTCTCGCCCCCCCCCCGGGGCAAAAGGGCCAGGCGAAAAAAGTCTAAAAACCAGAAAGGCAGGACAGCCCACGGAGTCAAGGGAGCCTTGTTAAGCTGATGGGCGGGATGTCAATGGCCAACAGCCAATCTTCACAAGTGTATCCTCTTTCCCAAACCATGGAAAACACAGAACCACAGAGCATAGGGCACTTCCACACATGGGCGTTGACCTTGGGAAAATGAAAAAATCAACCAGACACAGGGACCCCAAAGTTGAGGGCTGCTGTCTTGACAAGAACCTCCACTCCGGTACACGTTTCATATCCCAGGAAAGAGCCAAGTGGACAAAGACGAGTGGACAAGTGGACAAAGACAAGTGGACAAGTGGACAAGTGGTGCTACGTAGGTCCAATGGAGTGTCACTCAGCCATGAAATCCACGTCATGAGGCTGGTAGCAGCATCCTGAGTGGATTTAGGTACGATCATCCTCAGTGAAATAAGTCCCACAAAAAAAGAAACTTATGATATCACTTATCGAGGGAATGTAAAAATCGCTCCCCATGCACTGAATCCCCAAACAGAACAGAGTCACGCTTTTAGAAAACACACTTATGCCTGCTTCAGGGGAAAGGTGAGGTGGGGTGACGCATAAAACTCGAGTTTGAAATGAGCACAGATACCCTTCCGAAAACCGAATATGGAATGGACACGACCTACTCCTTGCTCAATCAACTGGACTCACCAGACCCTGTTCATCGCACAAGTATCTATCCGACTAGTAAGCATCTTAAAAGCTAAGTCTTGATATCTCTGTGTAAGTGCATCAAGTGTGTGTAAAGCGGCCTAAAACCAGCAGGGAAAATCAGCTCAGACCCATTCTGAGGATACATTTCCAACATAAAGAAGAAACAAGCAGGGCAAAACAGAGAGAAATTCTTCCAAAATGCGTTCAGGGACTGGCATGCAACCAGGATTGACCACATCTACAGCCCCAGCGGCAGAAGACATAAGGCTGGACACTCTTGGGGCTGAGACGATTGGTGAGGTTGGGAAAGCAAATGCAGACCCTTGAAAGGAATCCTGCGTGCTCCCCATTCCATGGCTCCCAACTCTCCAGGTTCAACGCAATCTTCCGACAGCGAAAGCACTCATTGGAAACCCAGCGGATGCTACACCGTGGGATCGGGAAAGCTTTCTGAAACTCACCTCAGTTTTCATCTCCTGGTGCTCGTGTTCTCCATTCAGGCCCCCTTACTAACAATCTCCCCACTTGGAGACTCGGCGCCTTTCCATGCCTCTTTCGTACCGTCTGCAATTTGTCCGCAGGATGAACTGCAAGAGGGGGAACCAATGAGAGACTCGCTGGAGGTGTTTGGTCGGGCACATGTCACTCTCATTTCCCATCACGAAGAAGAATTCACCAGCGGTTCAGCCTGCCACCCCGGATCGACAGTAGGGCGTGAAGCCATCCAGCCGTGTTGCGTCCCACTCACAAAAAAGCGACTTGGGAAATGGAGCTCAGGGGCCCTGCACTTCCCAAACCTACAGAGTTCTAAACGATAACTATCGCCCCAAAATATATTGAGGTCAGGCTACGAAGAGGCGCTGAACGCAAGGCAGAACTGCAGGAAACGGATGTCAACGGGTACATCGGAATGGCCCCGATAGCACATGAAAAGCGCCAGAACGTGGACAATGATGCGGTTGGCCAAAAAGGGCGTATGCGTTTTTTCCTGAATATATTCAGGAAAAAACGCATACGCCCTTTTTGGCCAACCAAGCAACCTGGGAGAGCAAATCAGCACTACAAAGAAATCTCTCGCCCCCCCCCGGGGCAAAAGGGCCAGGCGAAAAAAGTCTAAAAACCAGAAAGGCAGGACAGCCCACGGAGTCAAGGGAGCCTTGTTAAGCTGATGGGCGGGATGTCAATGGCCAACAGCCAATCTTCACAAGTGTATCCTCTTTCCCAACCCATGTAAAACACAGAACCACAGAGCATAGGGCACTTCCACACATGGGCGTTGACCTTGGGAAAATGAAAAAATCAACCAGACACAGGGACCCCAAAGTTGAGGGCTGCTGTCTTGACAAGAACCTCCACTCCGGTACACGTTTCATATCCCAGGAAAGAGCCAAGTGGACAAAGACGAGTGGACAAGTGGACAAAGACAAGTGGACAAGTGGACAAGTGGTGCTACGTAGGTCCAATGGAGTGTCACTCAGCCATGAAATCCACGTCATGAGGCTGGTAGCAGCATCCTGAGTGGATTTAGGTACGATCATCCTCAGTGAAATAAGTCCCACAAAAAAAGAAACTTATGATATCACTTATCGAGGGAATGTAAAAATCGCTCCCCATGCACTGAATCCCCAAACAGAACAGAGTCACGCTTTTAGAAAACACACTTATGCCTGCTTCAGGGGAAAGGTGAGGTGGGGTGACGCATAAAACTCGAGTTTGAAATGAGCACAGATACCCTTCCGAAAACCGAATATGGAATGGACACGACCTACTCCTTGCTCAATCAACTGGACTCACCAGACCCTGTTCATCGCACAAGTATCTATCCGACTAGTAAGCATCTTAAAAGCTAAGTCTTGATATCTCTGTGTAAGTGCATCAAGTGTGTGTAAAGCGGCCTAAAACCAGCAGGGAAAATCAGCTCAGACCCATTCTGAGGATACATTTCCAACATAAAGAAGAAACAAGCAGGGCAAAACAGAGAGAAATTCTTCCAAAATGCGTTCAGGGACTGGCATGCAACCAGGATTGACCACATCTACAGCCCCAGCGGCAGAAGACATAAGGCTGGACACTCTTGGGGCTGAGACGATTGGTGAGGTTGGGAAAGCAAATGCAGACCCTTGAAAGGAATCCTGCGTGCTCCCCATTCCATGGGTCCCAACTCTCCAGGTTCAACGCAATCTTCCGACAGCGAAAGCACTCATTGGAAACCCAGCGGTTGCTACACCGTGGGATCGGGAAAGCTTTCTGAAACTCACCTCAGTTTTCATCTCCTGGTGCTCGTGTTCTCCATTCAGGCCCCCTTACTAACAATCTCCCCACTTGGAGACTCGGCGCCTTTCCATGCCTCTTTCGTACCGTCTGCAATTTGTCCGCAGGATGAACTGCAAGAGGGGGAACCAATGAGAGACTCGCTGGAGGTGTTTGGTCGGGCACATGTCACTCTCATTTCCCATCACGAAGAAGAATTCACCAGCGGTTCAGCCTGCCACCCCGGATCGACAATAGGGCGTGAAGCCATCCAGCCGTGTTGCGTCCCACTCACAAAAAAGCGACTTGGGAAATGGAGCTCAGGGGCACTGCACTTCCCAAACTTGCAGAGTTCTAAACGATAACTATCGCCCCAAAATATATTGAGGTCAGGCTACGAAGAGGCGCTGAACGCAAGGCAGAACTGCAGGAAACGGATGTCAACGGGTACATCGGAATGGCCCCGATAGCACATGAAAAGCGCCAGAACGTGGACAATGATGCGGTTGGCCAAAAAGGGCGTATGCGTTTTTTCCTGAATATATTCAGGAAAAAACGCATACGCCCTTTTTGGCCAACCA
Organism: Kogia breviceps; assembly: GCF_026419965.1. Lineage (NCBI taxonomy): Eukaryota > Metazoa > Chordata > Mammalia > Artiodactyla > Physeteridae > Kogia > Kogia breviceps. The sequence continues at coordinate 235,797 of NW_026712100.1, forward strand.
AGCAACCTGGGAGAGCAAATCAGCACTACAAAGAAATCTCTCGCCCCCCCCCGGGGCAAAAGGGCCAGGCGAAAAAAGTCTAAAAACCAGAAAGGCAGGACAGCCCACGGAGTCAAGGGAGCCTTGTTAAGCTGATGGGCGGGATGTCAATGGCCAACAGCCAATCTTCACAAGTGTATCCTCTTTCCCAAACCATGGAAAACACAGAACCACAGAGCATAGGGCACTTCCACACATGGGCGTTGACCTTGGGAAAATGAAAAAATCAACCAGACACAGGGACCCCAAAGTTGAGGGCTGCTGTCTTGACAAGAACCTCCACTCCGGTACACGTTTCATATCCCAGGAAAGAGCCAAGTGGACAAAGACGAGTGGACAAGTGGACAAAGACAACTGGACAAGTGGACAAGTGGTGCTACGTAGGTCCAATGGAGTGTCACTCAGCCATGAAATCCACGTCATGAGGCTGGTAGCAGCATCCTGAGTGGATTTAGGTACGATCATCCTCAGTGAAATAAGTCCCACAAAAAAAGAAACTTATGATATCACTTATCGAGGGAATGTAAAAATCGCTCCCCATGCACTGAATCCCCAAACAGAACAGAGTCACGCTTTTAGAAAACACACTTATGCCTGCTTCAGGGGAAAGGTGAGGTGGGGTGACGCATAAAACTCGAGTTTGAAATGAGCACAGATACCCTTCCGAAAACCGAATATGGAATGGACACGACCTACTCCTTGCTCAATCAACTGGACTCACCAGACCCTGTTCATCGCACAAGTATCTATCTGACTAGTAAGCATCTTAAAAGCTAAGTCTTGATATCTCTGTGTAAGTGCATCAAGTGTGTGTAAAGCGGCCTAAAACCAGCAGGGAAAATCAGCTCAGACCCATTCTGAGGATACATTTCCAACATAAAGAAGAAACAAGCAGGGCAAAACAGAGAGAAATTCTTCCAAAATGCGTTCAGGGACTGGCATGCAACCAGGATTGACCACATCTACAGCCCCAGCGGCAGAAGACATAAGGCTGGACACTCTTGGGGCTGAGACGATTGGTGAGGTTGGGAAAGCAAATGCAGACCCTTGAAAGGAATCCTGCGTGCTCCCCATTCCATGGGTCCCAACTCTCCAGGTTCAACGCAATCTTCCGACAGCGAAAGCACTCATTGGAAACCCAGCGGTTGCTACACCGTGGGATCGGGAAAGCTTTCTGAAACTCACCTCAGTTTTCATCTCCTGGTGCTCGTGTTCTCCATTCAGGCCCCCTTACTAACAATCTCCCCACTTGGAGACTCGGCGCCTTTCCATGCCTCTTTCGTACCGTCTGCAATTTGTCCGCAGGATGAACTGCAAGAGGGGGAACCAATGAGAGACTCGCTGGAGGTGTTTGGTCGGGCACATGTCACTCTCATTTCCCATCACGAAGAAGAATTCACCAGCGGTTCAGCCTGCCACCCCGGATCGACAATAGGGCGTGAAGCCATCCAGCCGTGTTGCGTCCCACTCACAAAAAAGCGACTTGGGAAATGGAGCTCAGGGGCACTGCACTTCCCAAACCTGCAGAGTTCTAAACGATAACTATCGCCCCAAAATATATTGAGGTCAGGCTACGAAGAGGCGCTGAACGCAAGGCAGAACTGCAGGAAACGGATGTCAACGGGTACATCGGAATGGCCCCGATAGCACATGAAAAGCGCCAGAACGTGGACAATGATGCGGTTGGCCAAAAAGGGCGTATGCGTTTTTTCCTGAATATATTCAGGAAAAAACGCATACGCCCTTTTTGGCCAACCAAGCAACCTGGGAGAGCAAATCAGCACTACAAAGAAATCTCTCGCCCCCCCCCCCGGGGCAAAAGGGCCAGGCGAAAAAAGTCTAAAAACCAGAAAGGCAGGACAGCCCACGGAGTCAAGGGAGCCTTGTTAAGCTGATGGGCGGGATGTCAATGGCCAACAGCCAATCTTCACAAGTGTATCCTCTTTCCCAAACCATGGAAAACACAGAACCACAGAGCATAGGGCACTTCCACACATGGGCGTTGACCTTGGGAAAATGAAAAAATCAACCAGACACAGGGACCCCAAAGTTGAGGGCTGCTGTCTTGACAAGAACCTCCACTCCGGTACACGTTTCATATCCCAGGAAAGAGCCAAGTGGACAAAGACGAGTGGACAAGTGGACAAAGACAAGTGGACAAGTGGACAAGTGGTGCTACGTAGGTCCAATGGAGTGTCACTCAGCCATGAAATCCACGTCATGAGGCTGGTAGCAGCATCCTGAGTGGATTTAGGTACGATCATCCTCAGTGAAATAAGTCCCACAAAAAAAGAAACTTATGATATCACTTATCGAGGGAATGTAAAAATCGCTCCCCATGCACTGAATCCCCAAACAGAACAGAGTCACGCTTTTAGAAAACACACTTATGCCTGCTTCAGGGGAAAGGTGAGGTGGGGTGACGCATAAAACTCGAGTTTGAAATGAGCACAGATACCCTTCCGAAAACCGAATATGGAATGGACACGACCTACTCCTTGCTCAATCAACTGGACTCACCAGACCCTGTTCATCGCACAAGTATCTATCCGACTAGTAAGCATCTTAAAAGCTAAGTCTTGATATCTCTGTGTAAGTGCATCAAGTGTGTGTAAAGCGGCCTAAAACCAGCAGGGAAAATCAGCTCAGACCCATTCTGAGGATACATTTCCAACATAAAGAAGAAACAAGCAGGGCAAAACAGAGAGAAATTCTTCCAAAATGCGTTCAGGGACTGGCATGCAACCAGGATTGACCACATCTACAGCCCCAGCGGCAGAAGACATAAGGCTGGACACTCTTGGGGCTGAGACGATTGGTGAGGTTGGGAAAGCAAATGCAGACCCTTGAAAGGAATCCTGCGTGCTCCCCATTCCATGGGTCCCAACTCTCCAGGTTCAACGCAATCTTCCGACAGCGAAAGCACTCATTGGAAACCCAGCGGATGCTACACCGTGGGATCGGGAAAGCTTTCTGAAACTCACCTCAGTTTTCATCTCCTGGTGCTCGTGTTCTCCATTCAGGCCCCCTTACTAACAATCTCCCCACTTGGAGACTCGGCGCCTTTCCATGCCTCTTTCGTACCGTCTGCAATTTGTCCGCAGGATGAACTGCAAGAGGGGGAACCAATGAGAGACTCGCTGGAGGTGTTTGGTCGGGCACATGTCACTCTCATTTCCCATCACGAAGAAGAATTCACCAGCGGTTCAGCCTGCCATCCCGGATCGACAATAGGGCGTGAAGCCATCCAGCCGTGTTGCGTCCCACTCACAAAAAAGCGACTTGGGAAATGGAGCTCAGGGGCACTGCACTTCCCAAACCTGCAGAGTTCTAAACGATAACTATCGCCCCAAAATATATTGAGGTCAGGCTACGAAGAGGCGCTGAACGCAAGGCAGAACTGCAGGAAACGGATGTCAACGGGTACATCGGAATGGCCCCGATAGCACATGAAAAGCGCCAGAACGTGGACAATGATGCGGTTGGCCAAAAAGGGCGTATGCGTTTTTTCCTGAATATATTCAGGAAAAAACGCATACGCCCTTTTTGGCCAACCAAGCAACCTGGGAGAGCAAATCAGCACTACAAAGAAATCTCTCGCCCCCCCCCCCGGGGCAAAAGGGCCAGGCGAAAAAAGTCTAAAAACCAGAAAGGCAGGACAGCCCACGGAGTCAAGGGAGCCTTGTTAAGCTGATGGGCGGGATGTCAATGGCCAACAGCCAATCTTCACAAGTGTATCCTCTTTCCCAAACCATGGAAAACACAGAACCACAGAGCATAGGGCACTTCCACACATGGGCGTTGACCTTGGGAAAATGAAAAAATCAACCAGACACAGGGACCCCAAAGTTGAGGGCTGCTGTCTTGACAAGAACCTCCACTCCGGTACACGTTTCATATCCCAGGAAAGAGCCAAGTGGACAAAGACGAGTGGACAAGTGGACAAAGACAAGTGGACAAGTGGACAAGTGGTGCTACGTAGGTCCAATGGAGTGTCACTCAGCCATGAAATCCACGTCATGAGGCTGGTAGCAGCATCCTGAGTGGATTTAGGTACGATCATCCTCAGTGAAATAAGTCCCACAAAAAAAGAAACTTATGATATCACTTATCGAGGGAATGTAAAAATCGCTCCCCATGCACTGAATCCCCAAACAGAACAGAGTCACGCTTTTAGAAAACACACTTATGCCTGCTTCAGGGGAAAGGTGAGGTGGGGTGACGCATAAAACTCGAGTTTGAAATGAGCACAGATACCCTTCCGAAAACCGAATATGGAATGGACACGACCTACTCCTTGCTCAATCAACTGGACTCACCAGACCCTGTTCATCGCACAAGTATCTATCCGACTAGTAAGCATCTTAAAAGCTAAGTCTTGATATCTCTGTGTAAGTGCATCAAGTGTGTGTAAAGCGGCCTAAAACCAGCAGGGAAAATCAGCTCAGACCCATTCTGAGGATACATTTCCAACATAAAGAAGAAACAAGCAGGGCAAAACAGAGAGAAATTCTTCCAAAATGCGTTCAGGGACTGGCATGCAACCAGGATTGACCACATCTACAGCCCCAGCGGCAGAAGACATAAGGCTGGACACTCTTGGGGCTGAGACGATTGGTGAGGTTGGGAAAGCAAATGCAGACCCTTGAAAGGAATCCTGCGTGCTCCCCATTCCATGGGTCCCAACTCTCCAGGTTCAACGCAATCTTCCGACAGCGAAAGCACTCATTGGAAACCCAGCGGATGCTACACCGTGGGATCGGGAAAGCTTTCTGAAACTCACCTCAGTTTTCATCTCCTGGTGCTCGTGTTCTCCATTCAGGCCCCCTTACTAACAATCTCCCCACTTGGAGACTCGGCGCCTTTCCATGCCTCTTTCGTACCGTCTGCAATTTGTCCGCAGGATGAACTGCAAGAGGGGGAACCAATGAGAGACTCGCTGGAGGTGTTTGGTCGGGCACATGTCACTCTCATTTCCCATCACGAAGAAGAATTCACCAGCGGTTCAGCCTGCCATCCCGGATCGACAATAGGGCGTGAAGCCATCCAGCCGTGTTGCGTCCCACTCACAAAAAAGCGACTTGGGAAATGGAGCTCAGGGGCACTGCACTTCCCAAACCTGCAGAGTTCTAAACGATAACTATCGCCCCAAAATATATTGAGGTCAGGCTACGAAGAGGCGCTGAACGCAAGGCAGAACTGCAGGAAACGGATGTCAACGGGTACATCGGAATGGCCCCGATAGCACATGAAAAGCGCCAGAACGTGGACAATGATGCGGTTGGCCAAAAAGGGCGTATGCGTTTTTTCCTGAATATATTCAGGAAAAAACGCATACGCCCTTTTTGGCCAACCAAGCAACCTGGGAAAGCAAATCAGCACTACAAAGAAATCTCTCGCCCCCCCCCGGGGCAAAAGGGCCAGGCGAAAAAAGTCTAAAAACCAGAAAGGCAGGACAGCCCACGGAGTCAAGGGAGCCTTGTTAAGCTGATGGGCGGGATGTCAATGGCCAACAGCCAATCTTCACAAGTGTATCCTCTTTCCCAAACCATGGAAAACACAGAACCACAGAGCATAGGGCACTTCCACACATGGGCGTTGACCTTGGGAAAATGAAAAAAATCAACCAGACACAGGGACCCCAAAGTTGAGGGCTGCTGTCTTGACAAGAACCTCCACTCCGGTACACGTTTCATATCCCAGGAAAGAGCCAAGTGGACAAAGACGAGTGGACAAGTGGACAAAGACAAGTGGACAAGTGGACAAGTGGTGCTACGTAGGTCCAATGGAGTGTCACTCAGCCATGAAATCCACGTCATGAGGCTGGTAGCAGCATCCTGAGTGGATTTAGGTACGATCATCCTCAGTGAAATAAGTCCCACAAAAAAAGAAACTTATGATATCACTTATCGAGGGAATGTAAAAATCGCTCCCCATGCACTGAATCCCCAAACAGAACAGAGTCACGCTTTTAGAAAACACACTTATGCCTGCTTCAGGGGAAAGGTGAGGTGGGGTGACGCATAAAACTCGAGTTTGAAATGAGCACAGATACACTTCCGAAAACCGAATATGGAATGGACACGACCTACTCCTTGCTCAATCAACTGGACTCACCAGACCCTGTTCATCGCACAAGTATCTATCCGACTAGTAAGCATCTTAAAAGCTAAGTCTTGATATCTCTGTGTAAGTGCATCAAGTGTGTGTAAAGCGGCCTAAAACCAGCAGGGAAAATCAGCTCAGACCCATTCTGAGGATACATTTCCAACATAAAGAAGAAACAAGCAGGGCAAAACAGAGAGAAATTCTTCCAAAATGCGTTCAGGGACTGGCATGCAACCAGGATTGACCACATCTACAGCCCCAGCGGCAGAAGACATAAGGCTGGACACTCTTGGGGCTGAGACGATTGGTGAGGTTGGGAAAGCAAATGCAGACCCTTGAAAGGAATCCTGCGTGCTCCCCATTCCATGGGTCCCAACTCTCCAGGTTCAATGCAATCTTCCGACAGCGAAAGCACTCATTGGAAACCCAGCGGATGCTACACCGTGGGATCGGGAAAGCTTTCTGAAACTCACCTCAGTTTTCATCTCCTGGTGCTCGTGTTCTCCATTCAGGCCCCCTTACTAACAATCTCCCCACTTGGAGACTCGGCGCCTTTCCATGCCTCTTTCGTACCGTCTGCAATTTGTCCGCAGGATGAACTGCAAGAGGGGGAACCAATGAGAGACTCGCTGGAGGTGTTTGGTCGGGCACATGTCACTCTCATTTCCCATCACGAAGAAGAATTCACCAGCGGTTCAGCCTGCCACCCCGGATCGACAATAGGGCGTGAAGCCATCCAGCCGTGTTGCGTCCCACTCACAAAAAAGCGACTTGGGAAATGGAGCTCAGGGGCACTGCACTTCCCAAACCTGCAGAGTTCTAAACGATAACTATCGCCCCAAAATATATTGAGGTCAGGCTACGAAGAGGCGCTGAACGCAAGGCAGAACTGCAGGAAACGGATGTCAACGGGTACATCGGAATGGCCCCGATAGCACATGAAAAGCGCCAGAACGTGGACAATGATGCGGTTGGCCAAAAAGGGCGTATGCGTTTTTTCCTGAATATATTCAGGAAAAAACGCATACGCCCTTTTTGGCCAACCAAGCAACCTGGGAGAGCAAATCAGCACTACAAAGAAATCTCTCGCCCCCCCCCGGGGCAAAAGGGCCAGGCGAAAAAAGTCTAAAAACCAGAAAGGCAGGACAGCCCACGGAGTCAAGGGAGCCTTGTTAAGCTGATGGGCGGGATGTCAATGGCCAACAGCCAATCTTCACAAGTGTATCCTCTTTCCCAAACCATGGAAAACACAGAACCACAGAGCATAGGGCACTTCCACACATGGGCGTTGACCTTGGGAAAATGAAAAAATCAACCAGACACAGGGACCCCAAAGTTGAGGGCTGCTGTCTTGACAAGAACCTCCACTCCGGTACACGTTTCATATCCCAGGAAAGAGCCAAGTGGACAAAGACGAGTGGACAAGTGGACAAAGACAAGTGGACAAGTGGACAAGTGGTGCTACGTAGGTCCAATGGAGTGTCACTCAGCCATGAAATCCACGTCATGAGGCTGGTAGCAGCATCCTGAGTGGATTTAGGTACGATCATCCTCAGTGAAATAAGTCCCACAAAAAAAGAAACTTATGATATCACTTATCGAGGGAATGTAAAAATCGCTCCCCATGCACTGAATCCCCAAACAGAACAGAGTCACGCTTTTAGAAAACACACTTATGCCTGCTTCAGGGGAAAGGTGAGGTGGGGTGACGCATAAAACTCGAGTTTGAAATGAGCACAGATACCCTTCCGAAAACCGAATATGGAATGGACACGACCTACTCCTTGCTCAATCAACTGGACTCACCAGACCCTGTTCATCGCACAAGTATCTATCCGACTAGTAAGCATCTTAAAAGCTAAGTCTTGATATCTCTGTGTAAGTGCATCAAGTGTGTGTAAAGCGGCCTAAAACCAGCAGGGAAAATCAGCTCAGACCCATTCTGAGGATACATTTCCAACATAAAGAAGAAACAAGCAGGGCAAAACAGAGAGAAATTCTTCCAAAATGCGTTCAGGGACTGGCATGCAACCAGGATTGACCACATCTACAGCCCCAGCGGCAGAAGACATAAGGCTGGACACTCTTGGGGCTGAGACGATTGGTGAGGTTGGGAAAGCAAATGCAGACCCTTGAAAGGAATCCTGCGTGCTCCCCATTCCATGGGTCCCAACTCTCCAGGTTCAACGCAATCTTCCGACAGCGAAAGCACTCATTGGAAACCCAGCGGATGCTACACCGTGGGATCGGGAAAGCTTTCTGAAACTCACCTCAGTTTTCATCTCCTGGTGCTCGTGTTCTCCATTCAGGCCCCCTTACTAACAATCTCCCCACTTGGAGACTCGGCGCCTTTCCATGCCTCTTTCGTACCGTCTGCAATTTGTCCGCAGGATGAACTGCAAGAGGGGGAACCAATGAGAGACTCGCTGGAGGTGTTTGGTCGGGCACATGTCACTCTCATTTCCCATCACGAAGAAGAATTCACCAGCGGTTCAGCCTGCCACCCCGGATCGACAATAGGGCGTGAAGCCATCCAGCCGTGTTGCGTCCCACTCACAAAAAAGCGACTTGGGAAATGGAGCTCAGGGGCACTGCACTTCCCAAACCTGCAGAGTTCTAAACGATAACTATCGCCCCAAAATATATTGAGGTCAGGCTACGAAGAGGCGCTGAACGCAAGGCAGAACTGCAGGAAACGGATGTCAACGGGTACATCGGAATGGCCCCGATAGCACATGAAAAGCGCCAGAACGTGGACAATGATGCGGTTGGCCAAAAAGGGCGTATGCGTTTTTTCCTGAATATATTCAGGAAAAAACGCATACGCCCTTTTTGGCCAACCAAGCAACCTGGGAGAGCAAATCAGCACTACAAAGAAATCTCTCGCCCCCCCCCGGGGCAAAAGGGCCAGGCGAAAAAAGTCTAAAAACCAGAAAGGCAGGACAGCCCACGGAGTCAAGGGAGCCTTGTTAAGCTGATGGGCGGGATGTCAATGGCCAACAGCCAATCTTCACAAGTGTATCCTCTTTCCCAAACCATGGAAAACACAGAACCACAGAGCATAGGGCACTTCCACACATGGGCGTTGACCTTGGGAAAATGAAAAAATCAACCAGACACAGGGACCCCAAAGTTGAGGGCTGCTGTCTTGACAAGAACCTCCACTCCGGTACACGTTTCATATCCCAGGAAAGAGCCAAGTGGACAAAGACGAGTGGACAAGTGGACAAAGACAAGTGGACAAGTGGACAAGTGGTGCTACGTAGGTCCAATGGAGTGTCACTCAGCCATGAAATCCACGTCATGAGGCTGGTAGCAGCATCCTGAGTGGATTTAGGTACGATCATCCTCAGTGAAATAAGTCCCACAAAAAAAGAAACTTATGATATCACTTATCGAGGGAATGTAAAAATCGCTCCCCATGCACTGAATCCCCAAACAGAACAGAGTCACGCTTTTAGAAAACACACTTATGCCTGCTTCAGGGGAAAGGTGAGGTGGGGTGACGCATAAAACTCGAGTTTGAAATGAGCACAGATACCCTTCCGAAAACCGAATATGGAATGGACACGACCTACTCCTTGCTCAATCAACTGGACTCACCAGACCCTGTTCATCGCACAAGTATCTATCCGACTAGTAAGCATCTTAAAAGCTAAGTCTTGATATCTCTGTGTAAGTGCATCAAGTGTGTGTAAAGCGGCCTAAAACCAGCAGGGAAAATCAGCTCAGACCCATTCTGAGGATACATTTCCAACATAAAGAAGAAACAAGCAGGGCAAAACAGAGAGAAATTCTTCCAAAATGCGTTCAGGGACTGGCATGCAACCAGGATTGACCACATCTACAGCCCCAGCGGCAGAAGACATAAGGCTGGACACTCTTGGGGCTGAGACGATTGGTGAGGTTGGGAAAGCAAATGCAGACCCTTGAAAGGAATCCTGCGTGCTCCCCATTCCATGGGTCCCAACTCTCCAGGTTCAACGCAATCTTCCGACAGCGAAAGCACTCATTGGAAACCCAGCGGATGCTACACCGTGGGATCGGGAAAGCTTTCTGAAACTCACCTCAGTTTTCATCTCCTGGTGCTCGTGTTCTCCATTCAGGCCCCCTTACTAACAATCTCCCCACTTGGAGACTCGGCGCCTTTCCATGCCTCTTTCGTACCGTCTGCAATTTGTCCGCAGGATGAACTGCAAGAGGGGGAACCAATGAGAGACTCGCTGGAGGTGTTTGGTCGGGCACATGTCACTCTCATTTCCCATCACGAAGAAGAATTCACCAGCGGTTCAGCCTGCCACCCCGGATCGACAATAGGGCGTGAAGCCATCCAGCCGTGTTGCGTCCCACTCACAAAAAAGCGACTTGGGAAATGGAGCTCAGGGGCACTGCACTTCCCAAACCTGCAGAGTTCTAAACGATAACTATCGCCCCAAAATATATTGAGGTCAGGCTACGAAGAGGCGCTGAACGCAAGGCAGAACTGCAGGAAACGGATGTCAACGGGTACATCGGAATGGCCCCGATAGCACATGAAAAGCGCCAGAACGTGGACAATGATGCGGTTGGCCAAAAAGGGCGTATGCGTTTTTTCCTGAATATATTCAGGAAAAAACGCATACGCCCTTTTTGGCCAACCAAGCAACCTGGGAGAGCAAATCAGCACTACAAAGAAATCTCTCGCCCCCCCCCGGGGCAAAAGGGCCAGGCGAAAAAAGTCTAAAAACCAGAAAGGCAGGACAGCCCACGGAGTCAAGGGAGCCTTGTTAAGCTGATGGGCGGGATGTCAATGGCCAACAGCCAATCTTCACAAGTGTATCCTCTTTCCCAACCCATGGAAAACACAGAACCACAGAGCATAGGGCACTTCCACACATGGGCGTTGACCTTGGGAAAATGAAAAAATCAACCAGACACAGGGACCCCAAAGTTGAGGGCTGCTGTCTTGACAAGAACCTCCACTCCGGTACACGTTTCATATCCCAGGAAAGAGCCAAGTGGACAAAGACGAGTGGACAAGTGGACAACGACAACTGGACAAGTGGACAAGTGGTGCTACGTAGGTCCAATGGAGTGTCACTCAGCCATGAAATCCACGTCATGAGGCTGGTAGCAGCATCCTGAGTGGATTTAGGTACGATCATCCTCAGTGAAATAAGTCCCACAAAAAAAGAAACTTATGATATCACTTATCGAGGGAATGTAAAAATCGCTCCCCATGCACTGAATCCCCAAACAGAACAGAGTCACGCTTTTAGAAAACACACTTATGCCTGCTTCAGGGGAAAGGTGAGGTGGGGTGACGCATAAAACTCGAGTTTGAAATGAGCACAGATACCCTTCCGAAAACCGAATATGGAATGGACACGACCTACTCCTTGCTCAATCAACTGGACTCACCAGACCCTGTTCATCGCACAAGTATCTATCCGACTAGTAAGCATCTTAAAAGCTAAGTCTTGATATCTCTGTGTAAGTGCATCAAGTGTGTGTAAAGCGGCCTAAAACCAGCAGGGAAAATCAGCTCAGACCCATTCTGAGGATACATTTCCAACATAAAGAAGAAACAAGCAGGGCAAAACAGAGAGAAATTCTTCCAAAATGCGTTCAGGGACTGGCATGCAACCAGGATTGACCACATCTACAGCCCCAGCGGCAGAAGACATAAGGCTGGACACTCTTGGGGCTGAGACGATTGGTGAGGTTGGGAAAGCAAATGCAGACCCTTGAAAGGAATCCTGCGTGCTCCCCATTCCATGGGTCCCAACTCTCCAGGTTCAACGCAATCTTCCGACAGCGAAAGCACTCATTGGAAACCCAGCGGATGCTACACCGTGGGATCGGGAAAGCTTTCTGAAACTCACCTCAGTTTTCATCTCCTGGTGCTCGTGTTCTCCATTCAGGCCCCCTTACTAACAATCTCCCCACTTGGAGACTCGGCGCCTTTCCATGCCTCTTTCGTACCGTCTGCAATTTGTCCGCAGGATGAACTGCAAGAGGGGGAACCAATGAGAGACTCGCTGGAGGTGTTTGGTCGGGCACATGTCACTCTCATTTCCCATCACGAAGAAGAATTCACCAGCGGTTCAGCCTGCCACCCCGGATCGACAATAGGGCGTGAAGCCATCCAGCCGTGTTGCGTCCCACTCACAAAAAAGCGACTTGGGAAATGGAGCTCAGGGGCACTGCACTTCCCAAACCTGCAGAGTTCTAAACGATAACTATCGCCCCAAAATATATTGAGGTCAGGCTACGAAGAGGCGCTGAACGCAAGGCAGAACTGCAGGAAACGGATGTCAACGGGTACATCGGAATGGCCCCGATAGCACATGAAAAGCGCCAGAACGTGGACAATGATGCGGTTGGCCAAAAAGGGCGTATGCGTTTTTTCCTGAATATATTCAGGAAAAAACGCATACGCCCTTTTTGGCCAACCAAGCAACCTGGGAGAGCAAATCAGCACTACAAAGAAATCTCTCGCCCCCCCCCCGGGGCAAAAGGGCCAGGCGAAAAAAGTCTAAAAACCAGAAAGGCAGGACAGCCCACGGAGTCAAGGGAGCCTTGTTAAGCTGATGGGCGGGATGTCAATGGCCAACAGCCAATCTTCACAAGTGTATCCTCTTTCCCAACCCATGGAAAACACAGAACCACAGAGCATAGGGCACTTCCACACATGGGCGTTGACCTTGGGAAAATGAAAAAATCAACCAGACACAGGGACCCCAAAGTTGAGGGCTGCTGTCTTGACAAGAACCTCCACTCCGGTACACGTTTCATATCCCAGGAAAGAGCCAAGTGGACAAAGACGAGTGGACAAGTGGACAAAGACAAGTGGACAAGTGGACAAGTGGTGCTACGTAGGTCCAATGGAGTGTCACTCAGCCATGAAATCCACGTCATGAGGCTGGTAGCAGCATCCTGAGTGGATTTAGGTACGATCATCCTCAGTGAAATAAGTCCCACAAAAAAAGAAACTTATGATATCACTTATCGAGGGAATGTAAAAATCGCTCCCCATGCACTGAATCCCCAAACAGAACAGAGTCACGCTTTTAGAAAACACACTTATGCCTGCTTCAGGGGAAAGGTGAGGTGGGGTGACGCATAAAACTCGAGTTTGAAATGAGCACAGATACCCTTCCGAAAACCGAATATGGAATGGACACGACCTACTCCTTGCTCAATCAACTGGACTCACCAGACCCTGTTCATCGCACAAGTATCTATCCGACTAGTAAGCATCTTAAAAGCTAAGTCTTGATATCTCTGTGTAAGTGCATCAAGTGTGTGTAAAGCGGCCTAAAACCAGCAGGGAAAATCAGCTCAGACCCATTCTGAGGATACATTTCCAACATAAAGAAGAAACAAGCAGGGCAAAACAGAGAGAAATTCTTCCAAAATGCGTTCAGGGACTGGCATGCAACCAGGATTGACCACATCTACAGCCCCAGCGGCAGAAGACATAAGGCTGGACACTCTTGGGGCTGAGACGATTGGTGAGGTTGGGAAAGCAAATGCAGACCCTTGAAAGGAATCCTGCGTGCTCCCTATTCCATGGGTCCCAACTCTCCAGGTTCAACGCAATCTTCCGACAGCGAAAGCACTCATTGGAAACCCAGCGGATGCTACACCGTGGGATCGGGAAAGCTTTCTGAAACTCACCTCAGTTTTCCTCTCCTGGTGCTCGTGTTCTCCATTCAGGCCCCCTTACTAACAATCTCCCCACTTGGAGACTCGGCGCCTTTCCATGCCTCTTTCGTACCGTCTGCAATTTGTCCGCAGGATGAACTGCAAGAGGGGGAACCAATGAGAGACTCGCTGGAGGTGTTTGGTCGGGCACATGTCACTCTCATTTCCCATCACGAAGAAGAATTCACCAGCGGTTCAGCCTGCCACCCCGGATCGACAATAGGGCGTGAAGCCATCCAGCCGTGTTGCGTCCCACTCACAAAAAAGCGACTTGGGAAATGGAGCTCAGGGGCACTGCACTTCCCAAACCTGCAGAGTTCTAAACGATAACTATCGCCCCAAAATATATTGAGGTCAGGCTACGAAGAGGCGCTGAACGCAAGGCAGAACTGCAGGAAACGGATGTCAACGGGTACATCGGAATGGCCCCGATAGCACATGAAAAGCGCCAGAACGTGGACAATGATGCGGTTGGCCAAAAAGGGCGTATGCGTTTTTTCCTGAATATATTCAGGAAAAAACGCATACGCCCTTTTTGGCCAACCAAGCAACCTGGGAGAGCAAATCAGCACTACAAAGAAATCTCTCGCCCCCCCCGGGGCAAAAGGGCCAGGCGAAAAAAGTCTAAAAACCAGAAAGGCAGGACAGCCCACGGAGTCAAGGGAGCCTTGTTAAGCTGATGGGCGGGATGTCAATGGCCAACAGCCAATCTTCACAAGTGTATCCTCTTTCCCAAACCATGGAAAACACAGAACCACAGAGCATAGGGCACTTCCACACATGGGCGTTGACCTTGGGAAAATGAAAAAATCAACCAGACACAGGGACCCCAAAGTTGAGGGCTGCTGTCTTGACAAGAACCTCCACTCCGGTACACGTTTCATATCCCAGGAAAGAGCCAAGTGGACAAAGACGAGTGGACAAGTGGACAAAGACAAGTGGACAAGTGGTGCTACGTAGGTCCAATGGAGTGTCACTCAGCCATGAAATCCACGTCATGAGGCTGGTAGCAGCATCCTGAGTGGATTTAGGTACGATCATCCTCAGTGAAATAAGTCCCACAAAAAAAGAAACTTATGATATCACTTATCGAGGAAATGTAAAAATCGCTCCCCATGCACTGAATCCCCAAACAGAACAGAGTCACGCTTTTAGAAAACACACTTATGCCTGCTTCAGGGGAAAGGTGAGGTGCGGTGACGCATAAAACTCGAGTTTGAAATGAGCACAGATACCCTTCCGAAAACCGAATATGGAATGGACACGACCTACTCCTTGCTCAATCAACTGGACTCACCAGACCCTGTTCATCGCACAAGTATCTATCCGACTAGTAAGCATCTTAAAAGCTAAGTCTTGATATCTCTGTGTAAGTGCATCAAGTGTGTGTAAAGCGGCCTAAAACCAGCAGGGAAAATCAGCTCAGACCCATTCTGAGGATACATTTCCAACATAAAGAAGAAACAAGCAGGGCAAAACAGAGAGAAATTCTTCCAAAATGCGTTCAGGGACTGGCATGCAACCAGGATTGACCACATCTACAGCCCCAGCGGCAGAAGACATAAGGCTGGACACTCTTGGGGCTGAGACGATTGGTGAGGTTGGGAAAGCAAATGCAGACCCTTGAAAGGAATCCTGCGTGCTCCCCATTCCATGGCTCCCAACTCTCCAGGTTCAACGCAATCTTCCGACAGCGAAAGCACTCATTGGAAACCCAGCGGATGCTACACCGTGGGATCGGGAAAGCTTTCTGAAACTCACCTCAGTTTTCATCTCCTGGTGCTCGTGTTCTCCATTCAGGCCCCCTTACTAACAATCTCCCCACTTGGAGACTCGGCGCCTTTCCATGCCTCTTTCGTACCGTCTGCAATTTGTCCGCAGGATGAACTGCAAGAGGGGGAACCAATGAGAGACTCGCTGGAGGTGTTTGGTCGGGCACATGTCACTCTCATTTCCCATCACGAAGAAGAATTCACCAGCGGTTCAGCCTGCCATCCCGGATCGACAATAGGGCGTGAAGCCATCCAGCCGTGTTGCGTCCCACTCACAAAAAAGCGACTTGGGAAATGGAGCTCAGGGGCACTGCACTTCCCAAACCTGCAGAGTTCTAAACGATAACTATCGCCCCAAAATATATTGAGGTCAGGCTACGAAGAGGCGCTGAACGCAAGGCAGAACTGCAGGAAACGGATGTCAACGGGTACATCGGAATGGCCCCGATAGCACATGAAAAGCGCCAGAACGTGGACAATGATGCGGTTGGCCAAAAAGGGCGTATGCGTTTTTTCCTGAATATATTCAGGAAAAAACGCATACGCCCTTTTTGGCCAACCAAGCAACCTGGGAGAGCAAATCAGCACTACAAAGAAATCTCTCGCCCCCCCCCGGGGCAAAAGGGCCAGGCGAAAAAAGTCTAAAAACCAGAAAGGCAGGACAGCCCACGGAGTCAAGGGAGCCTTGTTAAGCTGATGGGCGGGATGTCAATGGCCAACAGCCAATCTTCACAAGTGTATCCTCTTTCCCAAACCATGGAAAACACAGAACCACAGAGCATAGGGCACTTCCACACATGGGCGTTGACCTTGGGAAAATGAAAAAATCAACCAGACACAGGGACCCCAAAGTTGAGGGCTGCTGTCTTGACAAGAACCTCCACTCCGGTACACGTTTCATATCCCAGGAAAGAGCCAAGTGGACAAAGACGAGTGGACAAGTGGACAAAGACAAGTGGACAAGTGGACAAGTGGTGCTACGTAGGTCCAATGGAGTGTCACTCAGCCATGAAATCCACGTCATGAGGCTGGTAGCAGCATCCTGAGTGGATTTAGGTACGATCATCCTCAGTGAAATAAGTCCCACAAAAAAAGAAACTTATGATATCACTTATCGAGGGAATGTAAAAATCGCTCCCCATGAACGGAATCCCCAAACAGAACAGAGTCACGCTTTTAGAAAACACACTTATGCCTGCTTCAGGGGAAAGGTGAGGTGCGGTGACGCATAAAACTCGAGTTTGAAATGAGCACAGATACCCTTCCGAAAACCGAATATGGAATGGACACGACCTACTCCTTGCTCAATCAACTGGACTCACCAGACCCTGTTCATCGCACAAGTATCTATCCGACTAGTAAGCATCTTAAAAGCTAAGTCTTGATATCTCTGTGTAAGTGCATCAAGTGTGTGTAAAGCGGCCTAAAACCAGCAGGGAAAATCAGCTCAGACCCATTCTGAGGATACATTTCCAACATAAAGAAGAAACAAGCAGGGCAAAACAGAGAGAAATTCTTCCAAAATGCGTTCAGGGACTGGCATGCAACCAGGATTGACCACATCTACAGCCCCAGCGGCAGAAGACATAAGGCTGGACACTCTTGGGGCTGAGACGATTGGTGAGGTTGGGAAAGCAAATGCAGACACTTGAAAGGAATCCTGCGTGCTCCCCATTCCATGGCTCCCAACTCTCCAGGTTCAACGCAATCTTCCGACAGCGAAAGCACTCATTGGAAACCCAGCGGTTGCTACACCGTGGGATCGGGAAAGCTTTCTGAAACTCACCTCAGTTTTCATCTCCTGGTGCTCGTGTTCTCCATTCAGGCCCCCTTACTAACAATCTCCCCACTTGGAGACTCGGCGCCTTTCCATGCCTCTTTCGTACCGTCTGCAATTTGTCCGCAGGATGAACTGCAAGAGGGGGAACCAATGAGAGACTCGCTGGAGGTGTTTGGTCGGGCACATGTCACTCTCATTTCCCATCACGAAGAAGAATTCACCAGCGGTTCAGCCTGCCACCCCGGATCGACAATAGGGCGTGAAGCCATCCAGCCGTGTTGCGTCCCACTCACAAAAAAGCGACTTGGGAAATGGAGCTCAGGGGCACTGCACTTCCCAAACCTGCAGAGTTCTAAACGATAACTATCGCCCCAAAATATATTGAGGTCAGGCTACGAAGAGGCGCTGAACGCAAGGCAGAACTGCAGGAAACGGATGTCAACGGGTACATCGGAATGGCCCCGATAGCACATGAAAAGCGCCAGAACGTGGACAATGATGCGGTTGGCCAAAAAGGGCGTATGCGTTTTTTCCTGAATATATTCAGGAAAAAACGCATACGCCCTTTTTGGCCAACCAAGCAACCTGGGAGAGCAAATCAGCACTACAAAGAAATCTCTCGCCCCCCCCCGGGGCAAAAGGGCCAGGCGAAAAAAGTCTAAAAACCAGAAAGGCAGGACAGCCCACGGAGTCAAGGGAGCCTTGTTAAGCTGATGGGCGGGATGTCAATGGCCAACAGCCAATCTTCACAAGTGTATCCTCTTTCCCAAACCATGGAAAACACAGAACCACAGAGCATAGGGCACTTCCACACATGGGCGTTGACCTTGGGAAAATGAAAAAATCAACCAGACACAGGGACCCCAAAGTTGAGGGCTGCTGTCTTGACAAGAACCTCCACTCCGGTACACGTTTCATATCCCAGGAAAGAGCCAAGTGGACAAAGACGAGTGGACAAGTGGACAAAGACAAGTGGACAAGTGGACAAGTGGTGCTACGTAGGTCCAATGGAGTGTCACTCAGCCATGAAATCCACGTCATGAGGCTGTTAGCAGCATCCTGAGTGGATTTAGGTACGATCATCCTCAGTGAAATAAGTCCCACAAAAAAAGAAACTTATGATATCACTTATCGAGGGAATGTAAAAATCGCTCCCCATGCACTGAATCCCCAAACAGAACAGAGTCACGCTTTTAGAAAACACACTTATGCCTGCTTCAGGGGAAAGGTGAGGTGGGGTGACGCATAAAACTCGAGTTTGAAATGAGCACAGATACCCTTCCGAAAACCGAATATGGAATGGACACGACCTACTCCTTGCTCAATCAACTGGACTCACCAGACCCTGTTCATCGCACAAGTATCTATCCGACTAGTAAGCATCTTAAAAGCTAAGTCTTGATATCTCTGTGTAAGTGCATCAAGTGTGTGTAAAGCGGCCTAAAACCAGCAGGGAAAATCAGCTCAGACCCATTCTGAGGATACATTTCCAACATAAAGAAGAAACAAGCAGGGCAAAACAGAGAGAAATTCTTCCAAAATGCGTTCAGGGACTGGCATGCAACCAGGATTGACCACATCTACAGCCCCAGCGGCAGAAGACATAAGGCTGGACACTCTTGGGGCTGAGACGATTGGTGAGGTTGGGAAAGCAAATGCAGACCCTTGAAAGGAATCCTGCGTGCTCCCCATTCCATGGGTCCCAACTCTCCAGGTTCAACGCAATCTTCCGACAGCGAAAGCACTCATTGGAAACCCAGCGGATGCTACACCGTGGGATCGGGAAAGCTTTCTGAAACTCACCTCAGTTTTCATCTCCTGGTGCTCGTGTTCTCCATTCAGGCCCCCTTACTAACAATCTCCCCACTTGGAGACTCGGCGCCTTTCCATGCCTCTTTCGTACCGTCTGCAATTTGTCCGCAGGATGAACTGCAAGAGGGGGAACCAATGAGAGACTCGCTGGAGGTGTTTGGTCGGGCACATGTCACTCTCATTTCCCATCACGAAGAAGAATTCACCAGCGGTTCAGCCTGCCACCCCGGATCGACAGTAGGGCGTGAAGCCATCCAGCCGTGTTGCGTCCCACTCACAAAAAAGCGACTTGGGAAATGGAGCTCAGGGGCACTGCACTTCCCAAACCTGCAGAGTTCTAAACGATAACTATCGCCCCAAAATATATTGAGCTCAGGCTACGAAGAGGCGCTGAACGCAAGGCAGAACTGCAGGAAACGGATGTCAACGGGTACATCGGAATGGCCCCGATAGCACATGAAAAGCGCCAGAACGTGGACAATGATGCGGTTGGCCAAAAAGGGCGTATGCGTTTTTTCCTGAATATATTCAGGAAAAAACGCATACGCCCTTTTTGGCCAACCAAGCAACCTGGGAGAGCAAATCAGCACTACAAAGAAATCTCTCGCCCCCCCCGGGGCAAAAGGGCCAGGCGAAAAAAGTCTAAAAACCAGAAAGTCAGGACAGGCCACGGAGTCAAGGGAGCCTTGTTAAGCTGATGGGCGGGATGTCAATGGCCAACAACCAATCTTCACAAGTGTATCCTCTTTCCCAAACCATGGAAAACACAGAACCACAGAGCATAGGGCACTTCCACACATGGGCGTTGACCTTGGGAAAATGAAAAAATCAACCAGACACAGGGACCCCAAAGTTGAGGGCTGCTGTCTTGACAAGAACCTCCACTCCGGTACACGTTTCATATCCCAGGAAAGAGCCAAGTGGACAAAGACGAGTGGACAAGTGGACAAAGACAAGTGGACAAGTGGACAAGTGGTGCTACGTAGGTCCAATGGAGTGTCACTCAGCCATGAAATCCACGTCATGAGGCTGGTAGCAGCATCCTGAGTGGATTTAGGTACGATCATCCTCAGTGAAATAAGTCCCACAAAAAAAGAAACTTATGATATCACTTATCGAGGGAATGTAAAAATCGCTCCCCATGCACTGAATCCCCAAACAGAACAGAGTCACGCTTTTAGAAAACACACTTATGCCTGCTTCAGGGGAAAGGTGAGGTGGGGTGACGCATAAAACTCGAGTTTGAAATGAGCACAGATACCCTTCCGAAAACCGAATATGGAATGGACACGACCTACTCCTTGCTCAATCAACTGGACTCACCAGACCCTGTTCATCGCACAAGTATCTATCCGACTAGTAAGCATCTTAAAAGCTAAGTCTTGATATCTCTGTGTAAGTGCATCAAGTGTGTGTAAAGCGGCCTAAAACCAGCAGGGAAAATCAGCTCAGACCCATTCTGAGGATACATTTCCAACATAAAGAAGAAACAAGCAGGGCAAAACAGAGAGAAATTCTTCCAAAATGCGTTCAGGGACTGGCATGCAACCAGGATTGACCACATCTACAGCCCCAGCGGCAGAAGACATAAGGCTGGACACTCTTGGGGCTGAGACGATTGGTGAGGTTGGGAAAGCAAATGCAGACCCTTGAAAGGAATCCTGCGTGCTCCCCATTCCATGGCTCCCAACTCTCCAGGTTCAACGCAATCTTCCGACAGCGAAAGCACTCATTGGAAACCCAGCGGATGCTACACCGTGGGATCGGGAAAGCTTTCTGAAACTCACCTCAGTTTTCATCTCCTGGTGCTCGTGTTCTCCATTCAGGCCCCCTTACTAACAATCTCCCCACTTGGAGACTCGGCGCCTTTCCATGCCTCTTTCGTACCGTCTGCAATTTGTCCGCAGGATGAACTGCAAGAGGGGGAACCAATGAGAGACTCGCTGGAGGTGTTTGGTCGGGCACATGTCACTCTCATTTCCCATCACGAAGAAGAATTCACCAGCGGTTCAGCCTGCCACCCCGGATCGACAATAGGGCGTGAAGCCATCCAGCCGTGTTGCGTCCCACTCACAAAAAAGCGACTTGGGAAATGGAGCTCAGGGTAACTGCACTTCCCAAACCTGCAGAGTTCTAAACGATAACTATCGCCCCAAAATATATTGAGGTCAGGCTACGAAGAGGCGCTGAACGCAAGGCAGAACTGCAGGAAACGGATGTCAACGGGTACATCGGAATGGCCCCGATAGCACATGAAAAGCGCCAGAACGTGGACAATGATGCGGTTGGCCAAAAAGGGCGTATGCGTTTTTTCCTGAATATATTCAGGAAAAAACGCATACGCCCTTTTTGGCCAACCAAGCAACCTGGGAGAGCAAATCAGCACTACAAAGAAATCTCTCGCCCCCCCCCCCGGGGCAAAAGGGCCAGGCGAAAAAAGTCTAAAAACCAGAAAGGCAGGACAGGCCACGGAGTCAAGGGAGCCTTGTTAAGCTGATGGGCGGGATGTCAATGGCCAACAGCCAATCTTCACAAGTGTATCCTCTTTCCCAAACCATGGAAAACACAGAACCACAGAGCATAGGGCACTTCCACACATGGGCGTTGACCTTGGGAAAATGAAAAAATCAACCAGACACAGGGACCCCAAAGTTGAGGGCTGCTGTCTTGACAAGAACCTCCACTCCGGTACACGTTTCATATCCCAGGAAAGAGCCAAGTGGACAAAGACGAGTGGACAAGTGGACAAAGACAAGTGGACAAGTGGTGCTACGTAGGTCCAATGGAGTGTCACTCAGCCATGAAATCCACGTCATGAGGCTGGTAGCAGCATCCTGAGTGGATTTAGGTACGATCATCCTCAGTGAAATAAGTCCCACAAAAAAAGAAACTTATGATATCACTTATCGAGGGAATGTAAAAATCGCTCCCCATGCACTGAATCCCCAAACAGAACAGAGTCACGCTTTTAGAAAACACACTTATGCCTGCTTCAGGGGAAAGGTGAGGTGGGGTGACGCATAAAACTCGAGTTTGAAATGAGCACAGATACCCTTCCGAAAACCGAATATGGAATGGACACGACCTACTCCTTGCTCAATCAACTGGACTCACCAGACCCTGTTCATCGCACAAGTATCTATCCGACTAGTAAGCATCTTAAAAGCTAAGTCTTGATATCTCTGTGTAAGTGCATCAAGTGTGTGTAAAGCGGCCTAAAACCAGCAGGGAAAATCAGCTCAGACCCATTCTGAGGATACATTTCCAACATAAAGAAGAAACAAGCAGGGCAAAACAGAGAGAAATTCTTCCAAAATGCGTTCAGGGACTGGCATGCAACCAGGATTGACCACATCTACAGCCCCAGCGGCAGAAGACATAAGGCTGGACACTCTTGGGGCTGAGACGATTGGTGAGGTTGGGAAAGCAAATGCAGACCCTTGAAAGGAATCCTGCGTGCTCCCCATTCCATGGGTCCCAACTCTCCAGGTTCAACGCAATCTTCCGACAGCGAAAGCACTCATTGGAAACCCAGCGGATGCTACACCGTGGGATCGGGAAAGCTTTCTGAAACTCACCTCAGTTTTCATCTCCTGGTGCTCGTGTTCTCCATTCAGGCCCCCTTACTAACAATCTCCCCACTTGGAGACTCGGCGCCTTTCCATGCCTCTTTCGTACCGTCTGCAATTTGTCCGCAGGATGAACTGCAAGAGGGGGAACCAATGAGAGACTCGCTGGAGGTGTTTGGTCGGGCACATGTCACTCTCATTTCCCATCACGAAGAAGAATTCACCAGCGGTTCAGCCTGCCACCCCGGATCGACAGTAGGGCGTGAAGCCATCCAGCCGTGTTGCGTCCCACTCACAAAAAAGCGACTTGGGAAATGGAGCTCAGGGGCACTGCACTTCCCAAACCTGCAGAGTTCTAAACGATAACTATCGCCCCAAAATATATTGAGGTCAGGCTACGAAGAGGCGCTGAACGCAAGGCAGAACTGCAGGAAACGGATGTCAACGGGTACATCGGAATGGCCCCGATAGCACATGAAAAGCGCCAGAACGTGGACAATGATGCGGTTGGCCAAAAAGGGCGTATGCGTTTTTTCCTGAATATATTCAGGAAAAAACGCATACGCCCTTTTTGGCCAACCAAGCAACCTGGGAGAGCAAATCAGCACTACAAAGAAATCTCTCGCCCCCCCCGGGGCAAAAGGGCCAGGCGAAAAAAGTCTAAAAACCAGAAAGTCAGGACAGGCCACGGAGTCAAGGGAGCCTTGTTAAGCTGATGGGCGGGATGTCAATGGCCAATAACCAATCTTCACAAGTGTATCCTCTTTCCCAAACCATGGAAAACACAGAACCACAGAGCATAGGGCACTTCCACACATGGGCGTTGACCTTGGGAAAATGAAAAAATCAACCAGACACAGGGACCCCAAAGTTGAGGGCTGCTGTCTTGACAAGAACCTCCACTCCGGTACACGTTTCATATCCCAGGAAAGAGCCAAGTGGACAAAGACGAGTGGACAAGTGGACAAAGACAAGTGGACAAGTGGACAAGTGGTGCTACGTAGGTCCAATGGAGTGTCACTCAGCCATGAAATCCACGTCATGAGGCTGGTAGCAGCATCCTGAGTGGATTTAGGTACGATCATCCTCAGTGAAATAAGTCCCACAAAAAAAGAAACTTATGATATCACTTATCGAGGGAATGTAAAAATCGCTCCCCATGCACTGAATCCCCAAACAGAACAGAGTCACGCTTTTAGAAAACACACTTATGCCTGCTTCAGGGGAAAGGTGAGGTGGGGTGACGCATAAAACTCGAGTTTGAAATGAGCACAGATACCCTTCCGAAAACCGAATATGGAATGGACACGACCTACTCCTTGCTCAATCAACTGGACTCACCAGACCCTGTTCATCGCACAAGTATCTATCCGACTAGTAAGCATCTTAAAAGCTAAGTCTTGATATCTCTGTGTAAGTGCATCAAGTGTGTGTAAAGCGGCCTAAAACCAGCAGGGAAAATCAGCTCAGACCCATTCTGAGGATACATTTCCAACATAAAGAAGAAACAAGCAGGGCAAAACAGAGAGAAATTCTTCCAAAATGCGTTCAGGGACTGGCATGCAACCAGGATTGACCACATCTACAGCCCCAGCGGCAGAAGACATAAGGCTGGACACTCTTGGGGCTGAGACGATTGGTGAGGTTGGGAAAGCAAATGCAGACCCTTGAAAGGAATCCTGCGTGCTCCCCATTCCATGGCTCCCAACTCTCCAGGTTCAACGCAATCTTCCGACAGCGAAAGCACTCATTGGAAACCCAGCGGATGCTACACCGTGGGATCGGGAAAGCTTTCTGAAACTCACCTCAGTTTTCATCTCCTGGTGCTCGTGTTCTCCATTCAGGCCCCCTTACTAACAATCTCCCCACTTGGAGACTCGGCGCCTTTCCATGCCTCTTTCGTACCGTCTGCAATTTGTCCGCAGGATGAACTGCAAGAGGGGGAACCAATGAGAGACTCGCTGGAGGTGTTTGGTCGGGCACATGTCACTCTCATTTCCCATCACGAAGAAGAATTCACCAGCGGTTCAGCCTGCCACCCCGGATCGACAATAGGGCGTGAAGCCATCCAGCCGTGTTGCGTCCCACTCACAAAAAAGCGACTTGGGAAATGGAGCTCAGGGGCACTGCACTTCCCAAACCTGCAGAGTTCTAAACGATAACTATCGCCCCAAAATATATTGAGGTCAGGCTACGAAGAGGCGCTGAACGCAAGGCAGAACTGCAGGAAACGGATGTCAACGGGTACATCGGAATGGCCCCGATAGCACATGAAAAGCGCCAGAACGTGGACAATGATGCGGTTGGCCAAAAAGGGCGTATGCGTTTTTTCCTGAATATATTCAGGAAAAAACGCATACGCCCTTTTTGGCCAACCAAGCAACCTGGGAGAGCAAATCAGCACTACAAAGAAATCTCTCGCCCCCCCCGGGGCAAAAGGGCCAGGCGAAAAAAGTCTAAAAACCAGAAAGGCAGGACAGGCCACGGAGTCAAGGGAGCCTTGTTAAGCTGATGGGCGGGATGTCAATGGCCAACAGCCAATCTTCACAAGTGTATCCTCTTTCCCAAACCATGGAAAACACAGAACCACAGAGCATAGGGCACTTCCACACATGGGCGTTGACCTTGGGAAAATGAAAAAATCAACCAGACACAGGGACCCAAAGTTGAGGGCTGCTGTCTTGACAAGAACCTCCACTCCGGTACACGTTTCATATCCCAGGAAAGAGCCAAGTGGACAAAGACGAGTGGACAAGTGGACAAAGACAAGTGGACAAGTGGACAAGTGGTGCTACGTAGGTCCAATGGAGTGTCACTCAGCCATGAAATCCACGTCATGAGGCTGGTAGCAGCATCCTGAGTGGATTTAGGTACGATCATCCTCAGTGAAATAAGTCCCACAAAAAAAGAAACTTATGATATCACTTATCGAGGGAATGTAAAAATCGCTCCCCATGCACTGAATCCCCAAACAGAACAGAGTCACGCTTTTAGAAAACACACTTATGCCTGCTTCAGGGGAAAGGTGAGGTGGGGTGACGCATAAAACTCGAGTTTGAAATGAGCACAGATACCCTTCTGAAAACCGAATATGGAATGGACACGACCTACTCCTTGCTCAATCAACTGGACTCACCAGACCCTGTTCATCGCACAAGTATCTATCCGACTAGTAAGCATCTTCAAAGCTAAGTCTTGATATCTCTGTGTAAGTGCATCAAGTGTGTGTAAAGCGGCCTAAAACCAGCAGGGAAAATCAGCTCAGACCCATTCTGAGGATACATTTCCAACATAAAGAAGAAACAAGCAGGGCAAAACAGAGAGAAATTCTTCCAAAATGCGTTCAGGGACTGGCATGCAACCAGGATTGACCACATCTACAGCCCCAGCGGCAGAAGACATAAGGCTGGACACTCTTGGGGCTGAGACGATTGGTGAGGTTGGGAAAGCAAATGCAGACCCTTGAAAGGAATCCTGCGTGCTCCCCATTCCATGGCTCCCAACTCTCCAGGTTCAACGCAATCTTCCGACAGCGAAAGCACTCATTGGAAACCCAGCGGTTGCTACACCGTGGGATCGGGAAAGCTTTCTGAAACTCACCTCAGTTTTCATCTCCTGGTGCTCGTGTTCTCCATTCAGGCCCCCTTACTAACAATCTCCCCACTTGGAGACTCGGCGCCTTTCCATGCCTCTTTCGTACCGTCTGCAATTTGTCCGCAGGATGAACTGCAAGAGGGGGAACCAATGAGAGACTCGCTGGAGGTGTTTGGTCGGGCACATGTCACTCTCATTTCCCATCACGAAGAAGAATTCACCAGCGGTTCAGCCTGCCACCCCGGATCGACAATAGGGCGTGAAGCCATCCAGCCGTGTTGCGTCCCACTCACAAAAAAGCGACTTGGGAAATGGAGCTCAGGGGCACTGCACTTCCCAAACCTGCAGAGTTCTAAACGATAACTATCGCCCCAAAATATATTGAGGTCAGGCTACGAAGAGGCGCTGAACGCAAGGCAGAACTGCAGCAAACGGATGTCAACGGGTACATCGGAATGGCCCCGATAGCACATGAAAAGCGCCAGAACGTGGACAATGATGCGGTTGGCCAAAAAGGGCGTATGCGTTTTTTCCTGAATATATTCAGGAAAAAACGCATACGCCCTTTTTGGCCAACCAAGCAACCTGGGAGAGCAAATCAGCACTACAAAGAAATCTCTCGCCCCCCCCCCCCCGGGGCAAAAGGGCCAGGCGAAAAAAGTCTAAAAACCAGAAAGGCAGGACAGCCCACGGAGTCAAGGGAGCCTTGTTAAGCTGATGGGCGGGATGTCAATGGCCAACAGCCAATCTTCACAAGTGTATCCTCTTTCCCAAACCATGTAAAACACAGAACCACAGAGCATAGGGCACTTCCACACATGGGCGTTGACCTTGGGAAAATGAAAAAATCAACCAGACACAGGGACCCCAAAGTTGAGGGCTGCTGTCTTGACAAGAACCTCCACTCCGGTACACGTTTCATATCCCAGGAAAGAGCCAAGTGGACAAAGACGAGTGGACAAGTGGACAAAGACAAGTGGACAAGTGGACAAGTGGTGCTACGTAGGTCCAAGGGAGTGTCACTCAGCCATGAAATCCACGTCATGAGGCTGGTAGCAGCATCCTGAGTGGATTTAGGTACGATCATCCTCAGTGAAATAAGTCCCACAAAAAAAGAAACTTATGATATCACTTATCGAGGGAATGTAAAAATCGCTCCCCATGCACTGAATCCCCAAATAGAACAGAGTCACGCTTTTAGAAAACACACTTATGCCTGCTTCAGGGGAAAGGTGAGGTGGGGTGACGCATAAAACTCGAGTTTGAAATGAGTACAGATACCCTTCCGAAAACCGAATATGGAATGGACACGACCTACTCCTTGCTCAATCAACTGGACTCACCAGACCCTGTTCATCGCACAAGTATCTATTCGACTAGTAAGCATCTTAAAAGCTAAGTCTTGATATCTCTGTGTAAGTGCATCAAGTGTGTGTAAAGCGGCCTAAAACCAGCAGGGAAAATCAGCTCAGACCCATTCTGAGGATACATTTCCAACATAAAGAAGAAACAAGCAGGGCAAAACAGAGAGAAATTCTTCCAAAATGCGTTCAGGGACTGGCATGCAACCAGGATTGACCACATCTACAGCCCCAGCGGCAGAAGACATAAGGCTGGACACTCTTGGGGCTGAGACGATTGGTGAGGTTGGGAAAGCAAATGCAGACCCTTGAAAGGAATCCTGCGTGCTCCCCATTCCATGGGTCCCAACTCTCCAGGTTCAACGCAATCTTCCGACAGCGAAAGCACTCATTGGAAACCCAGCGGATGCTACACCGTGGGATCGGGAAAGCTTTCTGAAACTCACCTCAGTTTTCATCTCCTGGTGCTCGTGTTCTCCATTCAGGCCCCCTTACTAACAATCTCCCCACTTGGTGACTCGGCGCCTTTCCATGCCTCTTTCGTACCGTCTGCAATTTGTCCGCAGGATGAACTGCAAGAGGGGGAACCAATGAGAGACTCGCTGGAGGTGTTTGGTCGGGCACATGTCACTCTCATTTCCCATCACGAAGAAGAATTCACCAGCGGTTCAGCCTGACACCCCGGATCGACAATAGGGCGTGAAGCCATCCAGCCGTGTTGCGTCCCACTCACAAAAAAGCGACTTGGGAAATGGAGCTCAGGGGCACTGCACTTCCCAAACCTGCAGAGTTCTAAACGATAACTATCGCCCCAAAATATATTGAGGTCAGGCTACGAAGAGGCGCTGAACGCAAGGCAGAACTGCAGGAAACGGATGTCAACGGGTACATCGGAATGGCCCCGATAGCACATGAAAAGCGCCAGAACATGGACAATGATGCGGTTGGCCAAAAAGGGCGTAGGCGTTTTTTCCTGAATATATTCAGGAAAAAACGCCTACGCCCTTTTTGGCCAACCAAGCAACCTGGGAGAGCAAATCAGCACTACAAAGAAATCTCTCGCCCCCCCCGGGGCAAAAGGGCCAGGCGAAAAAAGTCTAAAAACCAGAAAGTCAGGACAGGCCACGGAGTCAAGGGAGCCTTGTTAAGCTGATGGGCGGGATGTCAATGGCCAACAGCCAATCTTCACAAGTGTATCCTCTTTCCCAAACCATGGAAAACACAGAACCACAGAGCATAGGGCACTTCCACACATGGGCGTTGACCTTGGGAAAATGAAAAAATCAACCAGACACAGGGACCCCAAAGTTGAGGGCTGCTGTCTTGACAAGAACCTCCACTCCGGTACACGTTTCATATCCCAGGAAAGAGCCAAGTGGACAAAGACGAGTGGACAAGTGGACAAAGACAAGTGGACAAGTGGACAAGTAGTGCTACGTAGGTCCAATGGAGTGTCACTCAGCCATGAAATCCACGTCATGAGGCTGGTAGCAGCATCCTGAGTGGATTTAGGTACGATCATCCTCAGTGAAATAAGTCCCACAAAAAAAGAAACTTATGATATCACTTATCGAGGGAATGTAAAAATCGCTCCCCATGCACTGAATCCCCAAACAGAACAGAGTCACGCTTTTAGAAAACACACTTATGCCTGCTTCAGGGGAAAGGTGAGGTGGGGTGACGCATAAAACTCGAGTTTGAAATGAGCACAGATACCCTTCCGAAAACCGAATATGGAATGGACACGACCTACTCCTTGCTCAATCAACTGGACTCACCAGACCCTGTTCATCGCACAAGTATCTATCCGACTAGTAAGCATCTTAAAAGCTAAGTCTTGATATCTCTGTGTAAGTGCATCAAGTGTGTGTAAAGCGGCCTAAAACCAGCAGGGAAAATCAGCTCAGACCCATTCTGAGAATACATTTCCAACATAAAGAAGAAACAAGCAGGGCAAAACAGAGAGAAATTCTTCCAAAATGCGTTCAGGGACTGGCATGCAACCAGGATTGACCACATCTACAGCCCCAGCGGCAGAAGACATAAGGCTGGACACTCTTGGGGCTGAGACGATTGGTGAGGTTGGGAAAGCAAATGCAGACCCTTGAAAGGAATCCTGCGTGCTCCCCATTCCATGGGTCCCAACTCTCCAGGTTCAACGCAATCTTCCGACAGCGAAAGCACTCATTGGAAACCCAGCGGTTGCTACACCGTGGGATCGGGAAAGCTTTCTGAAACTCACCTCAGTTTTCATCTCCTGGTGCTCGTGTTCTCCATTCAGGCCCCCTTACTAACAATCTCCCCACTTGGAGACTCGGCGCCTTTCCATGCCTCTTTCGTACCGTCTGCAATTTGTCCGCAGGATGAACTGCAAGAGGGGGAACCAATGAGAGACTCGCTGGAGGTGTTTGGTCGGGCACATGTCACTCTCATTTCCCATCACGAAGAAGAATTCACCAGCGGTTCAGCCTGCCACCCCGGATCGACAATAGGGCGTGAAGCCATCCAGCCGTGTTGCGTCCCACTCACAAAAAAGCGACTTGGGAAATGGAGCTCAGGGGCCCTGCACTTCCCAAACCTGCAGAGTTCTAAACGATAACTATCGCCCCAAAATATATTGAGGTCAGGCTACGAAGAGGCGCTGAACGCAAGGCAGAACTGCAGCAAACGGATGTCAACGGGTACATCGGAATGGCCCCGATAGCACATGAAAAGCGCCAGAACGTGGACAATGATGCGGTTGGCCAAAAAGGGCGTATGCGTTTTTTCCTGAATATATTCAGGAAAAAACGCATACGCCCTTTTTGGCCAACCAAGCAACCTGGGAGAGCAAATCAGCACTACAAAGAAATCTCTCGCCCCCCCCCCCGGGGCAAAAGGGCCCGGCGAAAAAAGTCTAAAAACCAGAAAGGCAGGACAGCCCACGGAGTCAAGGGAGCCTTGTTAAGCTGATGGGCGGGATGTCAATGGCCAACAGCCAATCTTCACATGTGTATCCTCTTTCCCAACCCATGGAAAACACAGAACCACAGAGCATAGGGCACTTCCACACATGGGCGTTGACCTTGGGAAAATGAAAAAATCAACCAGACACAGGGACCCCAAAGTTGAGGGCTGCTGTCTTGACAAGAACCTCCACTCCGGTACACGTTTCATATCCCAGGAAAGAGCCAAGTGGACAAAGACGAGTGGACAAGTGGACAAAGACAAGTGGACAAGTGGACAAGTGGTGCTACGTAGGTCCAATGGAGTGTCACTCAGCCATGAAATCCACGTCATGAGGCTGGTAGCAGCATCCTGAGTGGATTTAGGTACGATCATCCTCAGTGAAATAAGTCCCACAAAAAAAGAAACTTATGATATCACTTATCGAGGGAATGTAAAAATCGCTCCCCATGCACTGAATCCCCAAACAGAACAGAGTCACGCTTTTAGAAAACACACTTATGCCTGCTTCAGGGGAAAGGTGAGGTGGGGTGACGCATAAAACTCGAGTTTGAAATGAGCACAGATACCCTTCCGAAAACCGAATATGGAATGGACACGACCTACTCCTTGCTCAATCAACTGGACTCACCAGACCCTGTTCATCGCACAAGTATCTATCCGACTAGTAAGCATCTTAAAAGCTAAGTCTTGATATCTCTGTGTAAGTGCATCAAGTGTGTGTAAAGCGGCCTAAAACCAGCAGGGAAAATCAGCTCAGACCCATTCTGAGGATACATTTCCAACATAAAGAAGAAACAAGCAGGGCAAAACAGAGAGAAATTCTTCCAAAATGCGTTCAGGGACTGGCATGCAACCAGGATTGACCACATCTACAGCCCCAGCGGCAGAAGACATAAGGCTGGACACTCTTGGGGCTGAGACGATTGGTGAGGTTGGGAAAGCAAATGCAGACCCTTGAAAGGAATCCTGCGTGCTCCCCATTCCATGGGTCCCAACTCTCCAGGTTCAACGCAATCTTCCGACAGCGAAAGCACTCATTGGAAACCCAGCGGATGCTACACCGTGGGATCGGGAAAGCTTTCTGAAACTCACCTCAGTTTTCATCTCCTGGTGCTCGTGTTCTCCATTCAGGCCCCCTTACTAACAATCTCCCCACTTGGAGACTCGGCGCCTTTCCATGCCTCTTTCGTACCGTCTGCAATTTGTCCGCAGGATGAACTGCAAGAGGGGGAACCAATGAGAGACTCGCTGGAGGTGTTTGGTCGGGCACATGTCACTCTCATTTCCCATCACGAAGAAGAATTCACCAGCGGTTCAGCCTGCCACCCCGGATCGACAATAGGGCGTGAAGCCATCCAGCCGTGTTGCGTCCCACTCACAAAAAAGCGACTTGGGAAATGGAGCTCAGGGGCACTGCACTTCCCAAACCTGCAGAGTTCTAAACGATAACTATCGCCCCAAAATATATTGAGGTCAGGCTACGAAGAGGCGCTGAACGCAAGGCAGAACTGCAGGAAACGGATGTCAACGGGTACATCGGAATGGCCCCGATAGCACATGAAAAGCGCCAGAACGTGGACAATGATGCGGTTGGCCAAAAAGGGCGTATGCGTTTTTTCCTGAATATATTCAGGAAAAAACGCATACGCCCTTTTTGGCCAACCAAGCAACCTGGGAGAGCAAATCAGCACTACAAAGAAATCTCTCGCCCCCCCCCGGGGCAAAAGGGCCAGGCGAAAAAAGTCTAAAAACCAGAAAGGCAGGACAGGCCACGGAGTCAAGGGAGCCTTGTTAAGCTGATGGGCGGGATGTCAATGGCCAACAGCCAATCTTCACAAGTGTATCCTCTTTCCCAAACCATGGAAAACACAGAACCACAGAGCATAGGGCACTTCCACACATGGGCGTTGACCTTGGGAAAATGAAAAAATCAACCAGACACAGGGACCCCAAAGTTGAGGGCTGCTGTCTTGACAAGAACCTCCACTCCGGTACACGTTTCATATCCCAGGAAAGAGCCAAGTGGACAAAGACGAGTGGACAAGTGGACAAAGACAAGTGGACAAGTGGACAAGTGGTGCTACGTAGGTCCAATGGAGTGTCACTCAGCCATGAAATCCACGTCATGAGGCTGGTAGCAGCATCCTGAGTGGATTTAGGTACGATCATCCTCAGTGAAATAAGTCCCACAAAAAAAGAAACTTATGATATCACTTATCGAGGGAATGTAAAAATCGCTCCCCATGCACTGAATCCCCAAACAGAACAGAGTCACGCTTTTAGAAAACACACTTATGCCTGCTTCAGGGGAAAGGTGAGGTGGGGTGACGCATAAAACTCGAGTTTGAAATGAGCACAGATACCCTTCCGAAAACCGAATATGGAATGGACACGACCTACTCCTTGCTCAATCAACTGGACTCACCAGACCCTGTTCATCGCACAAGTATCTATCCGACTAGTAAGCATCTTCAAAGCTAAGTCTTGATATCTCTGTGTAAGTGCATCAAGTGTGTGTAAAGCGGCCTAAAACCAGCAGGGAAAATCAGCTCAGACCCATTCTGAGGATACATTTCCAACATAAAGAAGAAACAAGCAGGGCAAAACAGAGAGAAATTCTTCCAAAATGCGTTCAGGGACTGGCATGCAACCAGGATTGACCACATCTACAGCCCCAGCGGCAGAAGACATAAGGCTGGACACTCTTGGGGCTGAGACGATTGGTGAGGTTGGGAAAGCAAATGCAGACCCTTGAAAGGAATCCTGCGTGCTCCCCATTCCATGGGTCCCAACTCTCCAGGTTCAACGCAATCTTCCGACAGCGAAAGCACTCATTGGAAACCCAGCGGTTGCTACACCGTGGGATCGGGAAAGCTTTCTGAAACTCACCTCAGTTTTCATCTCCTGGTGCTCGTGTTCTCCATTCAGGCCCCCTTACTAACAATCTCCCCACTTGGAGACTCGGCGCCTTTCCATGCCTCTTTCGTACCGTCTGCAATTTGTCCGCAGGATGAACTGCAAGAGGGGGAACCAATGAGAGACTCGCTGGAGGTGTTTGGTCGGGCACATGTCACTCTCATTTCCCATCACGAAGAAGAATTCACCAGCGGTTCAGCCTGCCACCCCGGATCGACAATAGGGCGTGAAGCCATCCAGCCGTGTTGCGTCCCACTCACAAAAAAGCGACTTGGGAAATGGAGCTCAGGGGCACTGCACTTCCCAAACCTGCAGAGTTCTAAACGATAACTATCGCCCCAAAATATATTGAGGTCAGGCTACGAAGAGGCGCTGAACGCAAGGCAGAACTGCAGCAAACGGATGTCAACGGGTACATCGGAATGGCCCCGATAGCACATGAAAAGCGCCAGAACGTGGACAATGATGCGGTTGGCCAAAAAGGGCGTATGCGTTTTTTCCTGAATATATTCAGGAAAAAACGCATACGCCCTTTTTGGCCAACCAAGCAACCTGGGAGAGCAAATCAGCACTACAAAGAAATCTCTCGCCCCCCCCCGGGGCAAAAGGGCCAGGCGAAAAAAGTCTAAAAACCAGAAAGGCAGGACAGCCCACGGAGTCAAGGGAGCCTTGTTAAGCTGATGGGCGGGATGTCAATGGCCAACAGCCAATCTTCACAAGTGTATCCTCTTTCCCAAACCATGGAAAACACAGAACCACAGAGCATAGGGCACTTCCACACATGGGCGTTGACCTTGGGAAAATGAAAAAATCAACCAGACACAGGGACCCCAAAGTTGAGGGCTGCTGTCTTGACAAGAACCTCCACTCCGGTACACGTTTCATATCCCAGGAAAGAGCCAAGTGGACAAAGACGAGTGGACAAGTGGACAAAGACAAGTGGACAAGTGGACAAGTGGTGCTACGTAGGTCCAAGGGAGTGTCACTCAGCCATGAAATCCACGTCATGAGGCTGGTAGCAGCATCCTGAGTGGATTTAGGTACGATCATCCTCAGTGAAATAAGTCCCACAAAAAAAGAAACTTATGATATCACTTATCGAGGGAATGTAAAAATCGCTCCCCATGCACTGAATCCCCAAATAGAACAGAGTCACGCTTTTAGAAAACACACTTATGCCTGCTTCAGGGGAAAGGTGAGGTGGGGTGACGCATAAAACTCGAGTTTGAAATGAGTACAGATACCCTTCCGAAAACCGAATATGGAATGGACACGACCTACTCCTTGCTCAATCAACTGGACTCACCAGACCCTGTTCATCGCACAAGTATCTATTCGACTAGTAAGCATCTTAAAAGCTAAGTCTTGATATCTCTGTGTAAGTGCATCAAGTGTGTGTAAAGCGGCCTAAAACCAGCAGGGAAAATCAGCTCAGACCCATTCTGAGGATACATTTCCAACATAAAGAAGAAACAAGCAGGGCAAAACAGAGAGAAATTCTTCCAAAATGCGTTCAGGGACTGGCATGCAACCAGGATTGACCACATCTACAGCCCCAGCGGCAGAAGACATAAGGCTGGACACTCTTGGGGCTGAGACGATTGGTGAGGTTGGGAAAGCAAATGCAGACCCTTGAAAGGAATCCTGCGTGCTCCCCATTCCATGGGTCCCAACTCTCCAGGTTCAACGCAATCTTCCGACAGCGAAAGCACTCATTGGAAACCCAGCGGATGCTACACCGTGGGATCGGGAAAGCTTTCTGAAACTCACCTCAGTTTTCATCTCCTGGTGCTCGTGTTCTCCATTCAGGCCCCCTTACTAACAATCTCCCCACTTGGTGACTCGGCGCCTTTCCATGCCTCTTTCGTACCGTCTGCAATTTGTCCGCAGGATGAACTGCAAGAGGGGGAACCAATGAGAGACTCGCTGGAGGTGTTTGGTCGGGCACATGTCACTCTCATTTCCCATCACGAAGAAGAATTCACCAGCGGTTCAGCCTGACACCCCGGATCGACAATAGGGCGTGAAGCCATCCAGCCGTGTTGCGTCCCACTCACAAAAAAGCGACTTGGGAAATGGAGCTCAGGGGCACTGCACTTCCCAAACCTGCAGAGTTCTAAACGATAACTATCGCCCCAAAATATATTGAGGTCAGGCTACGAAGAGGCGCTGAACGCAAGGCAGAACTGCAGGAAACGGATGTCAACGGGTACATCGGAATGGCCCCGATAGCACATGAAAAGCGCCAGAACATGGACAATGATGCGGTTGGCCAAAAAGGGCGTAGGCGTTTTTTCCTGAATATATTCAGGAAAAAACGCCTACGCCCTTTTTGGCCAACCAAGCAACCTGGGAGAGCAAATCAGCACTACAAAGAAATCTCTCGCCCCCCACGGGGCAAAAGGGCCAGGCGAAAAAAGTCTAAAAACCAGAAAGTCAGGACAGGCCACGGAGTCAAGGGAGCCTTGTTAAGCTGATGGGCGGGATGTCAATGGCCAACAGCCAATCTTCACAAGTGTATCCTCTTTCCCAAACCATGGAAAACACAGAACCACAGAGCATAGGGCACTTCCACACATGGGCGTTGACCTTGGGAAAATGAAAAAATCAACCAGACACAGGGACCCCAAAGTTGAGGGCTGCTGTCTTGACAAGAACCTCCACTCCGGTACACGTTTCATATCCCAGGAAAGAGCCAAGTGGACAAAGACGAGTGGACAAGTGGACAAAGACAAGTGGACAAGTGGACAAGTGGTGCTACGTAGGTCCAATGGAGTGTCACTCAGCCATGAAATCCACGTCATGAGGCTGGTAGCAGCATCCTGAGTGGATTTAGGTACGATCATCCTCAGTGAAATAAGTCCCACAAAAAAAGAAACTTATGATATCACTTATCGAGGGAATGTAAAAATCGCTCCCCATGCACTGAATCCCCAAACAGAACAGAGTCACGCTTTTAGAAAACACACTTATGCCTGCTTCAGGGGAAAGGTGAGGTGGGGTGACGCATAAAACTCGAGTTTGAAATGAGCACAGATACCCTTCCGAAAACCGAATATGGAATGGACACGACCTACTCCTTGCTCAATCAACTGGACTCACCAGACCCTGTTCATCGCACAAGTATCTATCCGACTAGTAAGCATCTTCAAAGCTAAGTCTTGATATCTCTGTGTAAGTGCATCAAGTGTGTGTAAAGCGGCCTAAAACCAGCAGGGAAAATCAGCTCAGACCCATTCTGAGGATACATTTCCAACATAAAGAAGAAACAAGCAGGGCAAAACAGAGAGAAATTCTTCCAAAATGCGTTCAGGGACTGGCATGCAACCAGGATTGACCACATCTACAGCCCCAGCGGCAGAAGACATAAGGCTGGACACTCTTGGGGCTGAGACGATTGGTGAGGTTGGGAAAGCAAATGCAGACCCTTGAAAGGAATCCTGCGTGCTCCCCATTCCATGGGTCCCAACTCTCCAGGTTCAACGCAATCTTCCGACAGCGAAAGCACTCATTGGAAACCCAGCGGATGCTACACCGTGGGATCGGGAAAGCTTTCTGAAACTCACCTCAGTTTTCATCTCCTGGTGCTCGTGTTCTCCATTCAGGCCCCCTTACTAACAATCTCCCCACTTGGAGACTCGGCGCCTTTCCATGCCTCTTTCGTACCGTCTGCAATTTGTCCGCAGGATGAACTGCAAGAGGGGGAACCAATGAGAGACTCGCTGGAGGTGTTTGGTCGGGCACATGTCACTCTCATTTCCCATCACGAAGAAGAATTCACCAGCGGTTCAGCCTGCCACCCCGGATCGACAATAGGGCGTGAAGCCATCCAGCCGTGTTGCGTCCCACTCACAAAAAAGCGACTTGGGAAATGGAGCTCAGGGGCCCTGCACTTCCCAAACCTGCAGAGTTCTAAACGATAACTATCGCCCCAAAATATATTGAGGTCAGGCTACGAAGAGGCGCTGAACGCAAGGCAGAACTGCAGCAAACGGATGTCAACGGGTACATCGGAATGGCCCCGATAGCACATGAAAAGCGCCAGAACGTGGACAATGATGCGGTTGGCCAAAAAGGGCGTATGCGTTTTTTCCTGAATATATTCAGGAAAAAACGCATACGCCCTTTTTGGCCAACCAAGCAACCTGGGAGAGCAAATCAGCACTACAAAGAAATCTCTCGCCCCCCCCCCCCGGGGCAAAAGGGCCCGGCGAAAAAAGTCTAAAAACCAGAAAGGCAGGACAGCCCACGGAGTCAAGGGAGCCTTGTTAAGCTGATGGGCGGGATGTCAATGGCCAACAGCCAATCTTCACATGTGTATCCTCTTTCCCAACCCATGGAAAACACAGAACCACAGAGCATAGGGCACTTCCACACATGGGCGTTGACCTTGGGAAAATGAAAAAATCAACCAGACACAGGGACCCCAAAGTTGAGGGCTGCTGTCTTGACAAGAACCTCCACTCCGGTACACGTTTCATATCCCAGGAAAGAGCCAAGTGGACAAAGACGAGTGGACAAGTGGACAAAGACAAGTGGACAAGTGGACAAGTGGTGCTACGTAGGTCCAATGGAGTGTCACTCAGCCATGAAATCCACGTCATGAGGCTGGTAGCAGCATCCTGAGTGGATTTAGGTACGATCATCCTCAGTGAAATAAGTCCCACAAAAAAAGAAACTTATGATATCACTTATCGAGGGAATGTAAAAATCGCTCCCCATGCACTGAATCCCCAAACAGAACAGAGTCACGCTTTTAGAAAACACACTTATGCCTGCTTCAGGGGAAAGGTGAGGTGGGGTGACGCATAAAACTCGAGTTTGAAATGAGCACAGATACCCTTCCGAAAACCGAATATGGAATGGACACGACCTACTCCTTGCTCAATCAACTGGACTCACCAGACCCTGTTCATCGCACAAGTATCTATCCGACTAGTAAGCATCTTAAAAGCTAAGTCTTGATATCTCTGTGTAAGTGCATCAAGTGTGTGTAAAGCGGCCTAAAACCAGCAGGGAAAATCAGCTCAGACCCATTCTGAGGATACATTTCCAACATAAAGAAGAAACAAGCAGGGCAAAACAGAGAGAAATTCTTCCAAAATGCGTTCAGGGACTGGCATGCAACCAGGATTGACCACATCTACAGCCCCAGCGGCAGAAGACATAAGGCTGGACACTCTTGGGGCTGAGACGATTGGTGAGGTTGGGAAAGCAAATGCAGACCCTTGAAAGGAATCCTGCGTGCTCCCCATTCCATGGGTCCCAACTCTCCAGGTTCAACGCAATCTTCCGACAGCGAAAGCACTCATTGGAAACCCAGCGGATGCTACACCGTGGGATCGGGAAAGCTTTCTGAAACTCACCTCAGTTTTCATCTCCTGGTGCTCGTGTTCTCCATTAAGGCCCCCTTACTAACAATCTCCCCACTTGGAGACTCGGCGCCTTTCCATGCCTCTTTCGTACCGTCTGCAATTTGTCCGCAGGATGAACTGCAAGAGGGGGAACCAATGAGAGACTCGCTGGAGGTGTTTGGTCGGGCACATGTCACTCTCATTTCCCATCACGAAGAAGAATTCACCAGCGGTTCAGCCTGCCACCCCGAATCGACAGTAGGGCGTGAAGCCATCCAGCCGTGTTGCGTCCCACTCACAAAAAAGCGACTTGGGAAATGGAGCTCAGGGGCACTGCACTTCCCAAACCTGCAGAGTTCTAAACGATAACTATCGCCCCAAAATATATTGAGGTCAGGCTACGAAGAGGCGCTGAACGCAAGGCAGAACTGCAGGAAACGGATGTCAACGGGTACATCGGAATGGCCCCGATAGCACATGAAAAGCGCCAGAACGTGGACAATATGCGGTTGGCCAAAAAGGGCGTATGCGTTTTTTCCTGAATATATTCAGGAAAAAACGCATACGCCCTTTTTGGCCAACCAAGCAACCTGGGAGAGCAAATCAGCACTACAAAGAAATCTCTCGCCCCCCCCGGGGCAAAAGGGCCAGGCGAAAAAAGTCTAAAAACCAGAAAGTCAGGACAGGCCACGGAGTCAAGGGAGCCTTGTTAAGCTGATGGGCGGGATATCAATGGCCAACAACCAATCTTCACAAGTGTATCCTCTTTCCCAAACCATGGAAAACACAGAACCACAGAGCATAGGGCACTTCCACACATGGGCGTTGACCTTGGGAAAATGAAAAAATCAACCAGACACAGGGACCCCAAAGTTGAGGGCTGCTGTCTTGACAAGAACCTCCACTCCGGTACACGTTTCATATCCCAGGAAAGAGCCAAGTGGACAAAGACGAGTGGACAAGTGGACAAAGACAAGTGGACAAGTGGACAAGTGGTGCTACGTAGGTCCAATGGAGTGTCACTCAGCCATGAAATCCACGTCATGAGGCTGGTAGCAGCATCCTGAGTGGATTTAGGTACGATCATCCTCAGTGAAATAAGTCCCACAAAAAAAGAAACTTATGATATCACTTATCGAGGGAATGTAAAAATCGCTCCCCATGCACTGAATCCCCAAACAGAACAGAGTCACGCTTTTAGAAAACACACTTATGCCTGCTTCAGGGGAAAGGTGAGGTGGGGTGACGCATAAAACTCGAGTTTGAAATGAGCACAGATACCCTTCCGAAAACCGAATATGGAATGGACACGACCTACTCCTTGCTCAATCAACTGGACTCACCAGACCCTGTTCATCGCACAAGTATCTATCCGACTAGTAAGCATCTTAAAAGCTAAGTCTTGATATCTCTGTGTAAGTGCATCAAGTGTGTGTAAAGCGGCCTAAAACCAGCAGGGAAAATCAGCTCAGACCCATTCTGAGGATACATTTCCAACATAAAGAAGAAACAAGCAGGGCAAAACAGAGAGAAATTCTTCCAAAATGCGTTCAGGGACTGGCATGCAACCAGGATTGACCACATCTACAGCCCCAGCGGCAGAAGACATAAGGCTGGACACTCTTGGGGCTGAGACGATTGGTGAGGTTGGGAAAGCAAATGCAGACCCTTGAAAGGAATCCTGCGTGCTCCCCATTCCATGGGTCCCAACTCTCCAGGTTCAACGCAATCTTCCGACAGCGAAAGCACTCATTGGAAACCCAGCGGATGCTACACCGTGGGATCGGGAAAGCTTTCTGAAACTCACCTCAGTTTTCATCTCCTGGTGCTCGTGTTCTCCATTCAGGCCCCCTTACTAACAATCTCCCCACTTGGAGACTCGGCGCCTTTCCATGCCTCTTTCGTACCGTCTGCAATTTGTCCGCAGGATGAACTGCAAGAGGGGGAACCAATGAGAGACTCGCTGGAGGTGTTTGGTCGGGCACATGTCACTCTCATTTCCCATCACGAAGAAGAATTCACCAGCGGTTCAGCCTGCCACCCCGGATCGACAGTAGGGCGTGAAGCCATCCAGCCGTGTTGCGTCCCACTCACAAAAAAGCGACTTGGGAAATGGAGCTCAGGGGCACTGCACTTCCCAAACCTGCAGAGTTCTAAACGATAACTATCGCCCCAAAATATATTGAGGTCAGGCTACGAAGAGGCGCTGAACGCAAGGCAGAACTGCAGGAAACGGATGTCAACGGGTACATCGGAATGGCCCCGATAGCACATGAAAAGCGCCAGAACGTGGACAATGATGCGGTTGGCCAAAAAGGGCGTATGCGTTTTTTCCTGAATATATTCAGGAAAAAACGCATACGCCCTTTTTGGCCAACCAAGCAACCTGGGAGAGCAAATCAGCACTACAAAGAAATCTCTCGCCCCCCCCCCCCCGGGGCAAAAGGGCCAGGCGAAAAAAGTCTAAAAACCAGAAAGGCAGGACAGCCCACGGAGTCAAGGGAGCCTTGTTAAGCTGATGGGCGGGATGTCAATGGCCAACAGCCAATCTTCACAAGTGTATCCTCTTTCCCAAACCATGGAAAACACAGAACCACAGAGCATAGGGCACTTCCACACATGGGCGTTGACCTTGGGAAAATGAAAAAATCAACCAGACACAGGGACCCCAAAGTTGAGGGCTGCTGTCTTGACAAGAACCTCCACTCCGGTACACGTTTCATATCCCAGGAAAGAGCCAAGTGGACAAAGACGAGTGGACAAGTGGACAAAGACAAGTGGACAAGTGGACAAGTGGTGCTACGTAGGTCCAATGGAGTGTCACTCAGCCATGAAATCCACGTCATGAGGCTGGTAGCAGCATCCTGAGTGGATTTAGGTACGATCATCCTCAGTGAAATAAGTCCCACAAAAAAAGAAACTTATGATATCACTTATCGAGGGAATGTAAAAATCGCTCCCCATGCACTGAATCCCCAAACAGAACAGAGTCACGCTTTTAGAAAACACACTTATGCCTGCTTCAGGGGAAAGGTGAGGTGGGGTGACGCATAAAACTCGAGTTTGAAATGAGCACAGATACCCTTCCGAAAACCGAATATGGAATGGACACGACCTACTCCTTGCTCAATCAACTGGACTCACCAGACCCTGTTCATCGCACAAGTATCTATCCGACTAGTAAGCATCTTAAAAGCTAAGTCTTGATATCTCTGTGTAAGTGCATCAAGTGTGTGTAAAGCGGCCTAAAACCAGCAGGGAAAATCAGCTCAGACCCATTCTGAGGATACATTTCCAACATAAAGAAGAAACAAGCAGGGCAAAACAGAGAGAAATTCTTCCAAAATGCGTTCAGGGACTGGCATGCAACCAGGATTGACCACATCTACAGCCCCAGCGGCAGAAGACATAAGGCTGGACACTCTTGGGGCTGAGACGATTGGTGAGGTTGGGAAAGCAAATGCAGACCCTTGAAAGGAATCCTGCGTGCTCCCCATTCCATGGGTCCCAACTCTCCAGGTTCAACGCAATCTTCCGACAGCGAAAGCACTCATTGGAAACCCAGCGGATGCTACACCGTGGGATCGGGAAAGCTTTCTGAAACTCACCTCAGTTTTCATCTCCTGGTGCTCGTGTTCTCCATTCAGGCCCCCTTACTAACAATCTCCCCACTTGGAGACTCGGCGCCTTTCCATGCCTCTTTCGTACCGTCTGCAATTTGTCCGCAGGATGAACTGCAAGAGGGGGAACCAATGAGAGACTCGCTGGAGGTGTTTGGTCGGGCACATGTCACTCTCATTTCCCATCACGAAGAAGAATTCACCAGCGGTTCAGCCTGCCACCCCGGATCGACAGTAGGGCGTGAAGCCATCCAGCCGTGTTGCGTCCCACTCACAAAAAAGCGACTTGGGAAATGGAGCTCAGGGGCACTGCACTTCCCAAACCTGCAGAGTTCTAAACGATAACTATCGCCCCAAAATATATTGAGGTCAGGCTACGAAGAGGCGCTGAACGCAAGGCAGAACTGCAGGAAACGGATGTCAACGGGTACATCGGAATGGCCCCGATAGCACATGAAAAGCGCCAGAACGTGGACAATGATGCGGTTGGCCAAAAAGGGCGTATGCGTTTTTTCCTGAATATATTCAGGAAAAAACGCATACGCCCTTTTTGGCCAACCAAGCAACCTGGGAGAGCAAATCAGCACTACAAAGAAATCTCTCGCCCCCCCCGGGGCAAAAGGGCCAGGCGAAAAAAGTCTAAAAACCAGAAAGTCAGGACAGGCCACGGAGTCAAGGGAGCCTTGTTAAGCTGATGGGCGGGATATCAATGGCCAACAGCCAATCTTCACAAGTGTATCCTCTTTCCCAAACCATGGAAAACACAGAACCACAGAGCATAGGGCACTTCCACACATGGGCGTTGACCTTGGGAAAATGAAAAAATCAACCAGACACAGGGACCCCAAAGTTGAGGGCTGCTGTCTTGACAAGAACCTCCACTCCGGTACACGTTTCATATCCCAGGAAAGAGCCAAGTGGACAAAGACGAGTGGACAAGTGGACAAAGACAAGTGGACAAGTGGACAAGTGGTGCTACGTAGGTCCAATGGAGTGTCACTCAGCCATGAAATCCACGTCATGAGGCTGGTAGCAGCATCCTGAGTGGATTTAGGTACGATCATCCTCAGTGAAATAAGTCCCACAAAAAAAGAAACTTATGATATCACTTATCGAGGGAATGTAAAAATCGCTCCCCATGCACTGAATCCCCAAACAGAACAGAGTCACGCTTTTAGAAAACACACTTATGCCTGCTTCAGGGGAAAGGTGAGGTGGGGTGACGCATAAAACTCGAGTTTGAAATGAGCACAGATACCCTTCCGAAAACCGAATATGGAATGGACACGACCTACTCCTTGCTCAATCAACTGGACTCACCAGACCCTGTTCATCGCA
Source organism: Kogia breviceps (assembly GCF_026419965.1). Lineage (NCBI taxonomy): Eukaryota > Metazoa > Chordata > Mammalia > Artiodactyla > Physeteridae > Kogia > Kogia breviceps. Next base: position 279,698 of record NW_026712100.1, read on the forward strand.
CAAGTATCTATCCGACTAGTAAGCATCTTAAAAGCTAAGTCTTGATATCTCTGTGTAAGTGCATCAAGTGTGTGTAAAGCGGCCTAAAACCAGCAGGGAAAATCAGCTCAGACCCATTCTGAGGATACATTTCCAACATAAAGAAGAAACAAGCAGGGCAAAACAGAGAGAAATTCTTCCAAAATGCGTTCAGGGACTGGCATGCAACCAGGATTGACCACATCTACAGCCCCAGCGGCAGAAGACATAAGGCTGGACACTCTTGGGGCTGAGACGATTGGTGAGGTTGGGAAAGCAAATGCAGACCCTTGAAAGGAATCCTGCGTGCTCCCCATTCCATGGCTCCCAACTCTCCAGGTTCAACGCAATCTTCCGACAGCGAAAGCACTCATTGGAAACCCAGCGGATGCTACACCGTGGGATCGGGAAAGCTTTCTGAAACTCACCTCAGTTTTCATCTCCTGGTGCTCGTGTTCTCCATTCAGGCCCCCTTACTAACAATCTCCCCACTTGGAGACTCGGCGCCTTTCCATGCCTCTTTCGTACCGTCTGCAATTTGTCCGCAGGATGAACTGCAAGAGGGGGAACCAATGAGAGACTCGCTGGAGGTGTTTGGTCGGGCACATGTCACTCTCATTTCCCATCACGAAGAAGAATTCACCAGCGGTTCAGCCTGCCACCCCGGATCGACAATAGGGCGTGAAGCCATCCAGCCGTGTTGCGTCCCACTCACAAAAAAGCGACTTGGGAAATGGAGCTCAGGGGCACTGCACTTCCCAAACCTGCAGAGTTCTAAACGATAACTATCGCCCCAAAATATATTGAGGTCAGGCTACGAAGAGGCGCTGAACGCAAGGCAGAACTGCAGCAAACGGATGTCAACGGGTACATCGGAATGGCCCCGATAGCACATGAAAAGCGCCAGAACGTGGACAATGATGCGGTTGGCCAAAAAGGGCGTATGCGTTTTTTCCTGAATATATTCAGGAAAAAACGCATACGCCCTTTTTGGCCAACCAAGCAACCTGGGAGAGCAAATCAGCACTACAAAGAAATCTCTCGCCCCCCCCCCCCGGGGCAAAAGGGCCAGGCGAAAAAAGTCTAAAAACCAGAAAGGCAGGACAGCCCACGGAGTCAAGGGAGCCTTGTTAAGCTGATGGGCGGGATGTCAATGGCCAACAGCCAATCTTCACAAGTGTATCCTCTTTCCCAAACCATGTAAAACACAGAACCACAGAGCATAGGGCACTTCCACACATGGGCGTTGACCTTGGGAAAATGAAAAAATCAACCAGACACAGGGACCCCAAAGTTGAGGGCTGCTGTCTTGACAAGAACCTCCACTCCGGTACACGTTTCATATCCCAGGAAAGAGCCAAGTGGACAAAGACGAGTGGACAAGTGGACAAAGACAAGTGGACAAGTGGACAAGTGGTGCTACGTAGGTCCAATGGAGTGTCACTCAGCCATAAAATCCACGTCATGAGGCTGGTAGCAGCATCCTGAGTGGATTTAGGTACGATCATCCTCAGTGAAATAAGTCCCACAAAAAAAGAAACTTATGATATCACTTATCGAGGGAATGTAAAAATCGCTCCCCATGCACTGAATCCCCAAACAGAACAGAGTCACGCTTTTAGAAAACACACTTATGCCTGCTTCAGGGGAAAGGTGAGGTGGGGTGACGCATAAAACTCGAGTTTGAAATGAGCACAGATACCCTTCCGAAAACCGAATATGGAATGGACACGACCTACTCCTTGCTCAATCAACTGGACTCACCAGACCCTGTTCATCGCACAAGTATCTATCCGACTAGTAAGCATCTTAAAAGCTAAGTCTTGATATCTCTGTGTAAGTGCATCAAGTGTGTGTAAAGCGGCCTAAAACCAGCAGGGAAAATCAGCTCAGACCCATTCTGAGGATACATTTCCAACATAAAGAAGAAACAAGCAGGGCAAAACAGAGAGAAATTCTTCCAAAATGCGTTCAGGGACTGGCATGCAACCAGGATTGACCACATCTACAGCCCCAGCGGCAGAAGACATAAGGCTGGACACTCTTGGGGCTGAGACGATTGGTGAGGTTGGGAAAGCAAATGCAGACCCTTGAAAGGAATCCTGCGTGCTCCCCATTCCATGGGTCCCAACTCTCCAGGTTCAACGCAATCTTCCGACAGCGAAAGCACTCATTGGAAACCCAGCGGATGCTACACCGTGGGATCGGGAAAGCTTTCTGAAACTCACCTCAGTTTTCATCTCCTGGTGCTCGTGTTCTCCATTCAGGCCCCCTTACTAACAATCTCCCCACTTGGAGACTCGGCGCCTTTCCATGCCTCTTTCGTACCGTCTGCAATTTGTCCGCAGGATGAACTGCAAGAGGGGGAACCAATGAGAGACTCGCTGGAGGTGTTTGGTCGGGCACATGTCACTCTCATTTCCCATCACGAAGAAGAATTCACCAGCGGTTCAGCCTGCCACCCCGGATCGACAGTAGGGCGTGAAGCCATCCAGCCGTGTTGCGTCCCACTCACAAAAAAGCGACTTGGGAAATGGAGCTCAGGGGCCCTGCACTTCCCAAACCTGCAGAGTTCTAAACGATAACTATCGCCCCAAAATATATTGAGGTCAGGCTACGAAGAGGCGCTGAACGCAAGGCAGAACTGCAGGAAACGGATGTCAACGGGTACATCGGAATGGCCCCGATAGCACATGAAAAGCGCCAGAACGTGGACAATGATGCGGTTGGCCAAAAAGGGCGTATGCGTTTTTTCCTGAATATATTCAGGAAAAAACGCATACGCCCTTTTTGGCCAACCAAGCAACCTGGGAGAGCAAATCAGCACTACAAAGAAATCTCTCGCCCCCCCCCCGGGGCAAAAGGGCCAGGCGAAAAAAGTCTAAAAACCAGAAAGGCAGGACAGCCCACGGAGTCAAGGGAGCCTTGTTAAGCTGATGGGCGGGATGTCAATGGCCAACAGCCAATCTTCACAAGTGTATCCTCTTTCCCAAACCATGGAAAACACAGAACCACAGAGCATAGGGCACTTCCACACATGGGCGTTGACCTTGGGAAAATGAAAAAATCAACCAGACACAGGGACCCCAAAGTTGAGGGCTGCTGTCTTGACAAGAACCTCCACTCCGGTACACGTTTCATATCCCAGGAAAGAGCCAAGTGGACAAAGACGAGTGGACAAGTGGACAAAGACAAGTGGACAAGTGGACAAGTGGTGCTACGTAGGTCCAATGGAGTGTCACTCAGCCATGAAATCCACGTCATGAGGCTGGTAGCAGCATCCTGAGTGGATTTAGGTACGATCATCCTCAGTGAAATAAGTCCCACAAAAAAAGAAACTTATGATATCACTTATCGAGGGAATGTAAAAATCGCTCCCCATGCACTGAATCCCCAAACAGAACAGAGTCACGCTTTTAGAAAACACACTTATGCCTGCTTCAGGGGAAAGGTGAGGTGGGGTGACGCATAAAACTCGAGTTTGAAATGAGCACAGATACCCTTCCGAAAACCGAATATGGAATGGACACGACCTACTCCTTGCTCAATCAACTGGACTCACCAGACCCTGTTCATCGCACAAGTATCTATCCGACTAGTAAGCATCTTAAAAGCTAAGTCTTGATATCTCTGTGTAAGTGCATCAAGTGTGTGTAAAGCGGCCTAAAACCAGCAGGGAAAATCAGCTCAGACCCATTCTGAGGATACATTTCCAACATAAAGAAGAAACAAGCAGGGCAAAACAGAGAGAAATTCTTCCAAAATGCGTTCAGGGACTGGCATGCAACCAGGATTGACCACATCTACAGCCCCAGCGGCAGAAGACATAAGGCTGGACACTCTTGGGGCTGAGACGATTGGTGAGGTTGGGAAAGCAAATGCAGACCCTTGAAAGGAATCCTGCGTGCTCCCCATTCCATGGGTCCCAACTCTCCAGGTTCAACGCAATCTTCCGACAGCGAAAGCACTCATTGGAAACCCAGCGGATGCTACACCGTGGGATCGGGAAAGCTTTCTGAAACTCACCTCAGTTTTCATCTCCTGGTGCTCGTGTTCTCCATTCAGGCCCCCTTACTAACAATCTCCCCACTTGGAGACTCGGCGCCTTTCCATGCCTCTTTCGTACCGTCTGCAATTTGTCCGCAGGATGAACTGCAAGAGGGGGAACCAATGAGAGACTCGCTGGAGGTGTTTGGTCGGGCACATGTCACTCTCATTTCCCATCACGAAGAAGAATTCACCAGCGGTTCAGCCTGCCACCCCGGATCGACAGTAGGGCGTGAAGCCATCCAGCCGTGTTGCGTCCCACTCACAAAAAAGCGACTTGGGAAATGGAGCTCAGGGGCACTGCACTTCCCAAACCTGCAGAGTTCTAAACGATAACTATCGCCCCAAAATATATTGAGGTCAGGCTACGAAGAGGCGCTGAACGCAAGGCAGAACTGCAGGAAACGGATGTCAACGGGTACATCGGAATGGCCCCGATAGCACATGAAAAGCGCCAGAACGTGGACAATGATGCGGTTGGCCAAAAAGGGCGTATGCGTTTTTTCCTGAATATATTCAGGAAAAAACGCATACGCCCTTTTTGGCCAACCAAGCAACCTGGGAGAGCAAATCAGCACTACAAAGAAATCTCTCGCCCCCCCCGGGGCAAAAGGGCCAGGCGAAAAAAGTCTAAAAACCAGAAAGTCAGGACAGGCCACGGAGTCAAGGGAGCCTTGTTAAGCTGATGGGCGGGATATCAATGGCCAACAGCCAATCTTCACAAGTGTATCCTCTTTCCCAAACCATGGAAAACACAGAACCACAGAGCATAGGGCACTTCCACACATGGGCGTTGACCTTGGGAAAATGAAAAAATCAACCAGACACAGGGACCCCAAAGTTGAGGGCTGCTGTCTTGACAAGAACCTCCACTCCGGTACACGTTTCATATCCCAGGAAAGAGCCAAGTGGACAAAGACGAGTGGACAAGTGGACAAAGACACGTGGACAAGTGGACAAGTGGTGCTACGTAGGTCCAATGGAGTGTCACTCAGCCATAAAATCCACGTCATGAGGCTGGTAGCAGCATCCTGAGTGGATTTAGGTACGATCATCCTCAGTGAAATAAGTCCCACAAAAAAAGAAACTTATGATATCACTTATCGAGGGAATGTAAAAATCGCTCCCCATGCACTGAATCCCCAAACAGAACAGAGTCACGCTTTTAGAAAACACACTTATGCCTGCTTCAGGGGAAAGGTGAGGTGGGGTGACGCATAAAACTCGAGTTTGAAATGAGCACAGATACCCTTCCGAAAACCGAATATGGAATGGACACGACCTACTCCTTGCTCAATCAACTGGACTCACCAGACCCTGTTCATCGCACAAGTATCTATCCGACTAGTAAGCATCTTAAAAGCTAAGTCTTGATATCTCTGTGTAAGTGCATCAAGTGTGTGTAAAGCGGCCTAAAACCAGCAGGGAAAATCAGCTCAGACCCATTCTGAGGATACATTTCCAACATAAAGAAGAAACAAGCAGGGCAAAACAGAGAGAAATTCTTCCAAAATGCGTTCAGGGACTGGCATGCAACCAGGATTGACCACATCTACAGCCCCAGCGGCAGAAGACATAAGGCTGGACACTCTTGGGGCTGAGACGATTGGTGAGGTTGGGAAAGCAAATGCAGACCCTTGAAAGGAATCCTGCGTGCTCCCCATTCCATGGCTCCCAACTCTCCAGGTTCAACGCAATCTTCCGACAGCGAAAGCACTCATTGGAAACCCAGCGGATGCTACACCGTGGGATCGGGAAAGCTTTCTGAAACTCACCTCAGTTTTCATCTCCTGGTGCTCGTGTTCTCCATTCAGGCCCCCTTACTAACAATCTCCCCACTTGGAGACTCGGCGCCTTTCCATGCCTCTTTCGTACCGTCTGCAATTTGTCCGCAGGATGAACTGCAAGAGGGGGAACCAATGAGAGACTCGCTGGAGGTGTTTGGTCGGGCACATGTCACTCTCATTTCCCATCACGAAGAAGAATTCACCAGCGGTTCAGCCTGCCACCCCGGATCGACAATAGGGCGTGAAGCCATCCAGCCGTGTTGCGTCCCACTCACAAAAAAGCGACTTGGGAAATGGAGCTCAGGGGCACTGCACTTCCCAAACCTGCAGAGTTCTAAACGATAACTATCGCCCCAAAATATATTGAGGTCAGGCTACGAAGAGGCGCTGAACGCAAGGCAGAACTGCAGCAAACGGATGTCAACGGGTACATCGGAATGGCCCCGATAGCACATGAAAAGCGCCAGAACGTGGACAATGATGCGGTTGGCCAAAAAGGGCGTATGCGTTTTTTCCTGAATATATTCAGGAAAAAACGCATACGCCCTTTTTGGCCAACCAAGCAACCTGGGAGAGCAAATCAGCACTACAAAGAAATCTCTCGCCCCCCCCCCCGGGGCAAAAGGGCCAGGCGAAAAAAGTCTAAAAACCAGAAAGGCAGGACAGCCCACGGAGTCAAGGGAGCCTTGTTAAGCTGATGGGCGGGATGTCAATGGCCAACAGCCAATCTTCACAAGTGTATCCTCTTTCCCAAACCATGTAAAACACAGAACCACAGAGCATAGGGCACTTCCACACATGGGCGTTGACCTTGGGAAAATGAAAAAATCAACCAGACACAGGGACCCCAAAGTTGAGGGCTGCTGTCTTGACAAGAACCTCCACTCCGGTACACGTTTCATATCCCAGGAAAGAGCCAAGTGGACAAAGACGAGTGGACAAGTGGACAAAGACAAGTGGACAAGTGGTGCTACGTAGGTCCAATGGAGTGTCACTCAGCCATGAAATCCACGTCATGAGGCTGGTAGCAGCATCCTGAGTGGATTTAGGTACGATCATCCTCAGTGAAATAAGTCCCACAAAAAAAGAAACTTATGATATCACTTATCGAGGGAATGTAAAAATCGCTCCCCATGCACTGAATCCCCAAACAGAACAGAGTCACGCTTTTAGAAAACACACTTATGCCTGCTTCAGGGGAAAGGTGAGGTGGGGTGACGCATAAAACTCGAGTTTGAAATGAGCACAGATACCCTTCCGAAAACCGAATATGGAATGGACACGACCTACTCCTTGCTCAATCAACTGGACTCACCAGACCCTGTTCATCGCACAAGTATCTATCCGACTAGTAAGCATCTTAAAAGCTAAGTCTTGATATCTCTGTGTAAGTGCATCAAGTGTGTGTAAAGCGGCCTAAAACCAGCAGGGAAAATCAGCTCAGACCCATTCTGAGGATACATTTCCAACATAAAGAAGAAACAAGCAGGGCAAAACAGAGAGAAATTCTTCCAAAATGCGTTCAGGGACTGGCATGCAACCAGGATTGACCACATCTACAGCCCCAGCGGCAGAAGACATAAGGCTGGACACTCTTGGGGCTGAGACGATTGGTGAGGTTGGGAAAGCAAATGCAGACCCTTGAAAGGAATCCTGCGTGCTCCCCATTCCATGGCTCCCAACTCTCCAGGTTCAACGCAATCTTCCGACAGCGAAAGCACTCATTGGAAACCCAGCGGATGCTACACCGTGGGATCGGGAAAGCTTTCTGAAACTCACCTCAGTTTTCATCTCCTGGTGCTCGTGTTCTCCATTCAGGCCCCCTTACTAACAATCTCCCCACTTGGAGACTCGGCGCCTTTCCATGCCTCTTTCGTACCGTCTGCAATTTGTCCGCAGGATGAACTGCAAGAGGGGGAACCAATGAGAGACTCGCTGGAGGTGTTTGGTCGGGCACATGTCACTCTCATTTCCCATCACGAAGAAGAATTCACCAGCGGTTCAGCCTGCCACCCCGGATCGACAGTAGGGCGTGAAGCCATCCAGCCGTGTTGCGTCCCACTCACAAAAAAGCGACTTGGGAAATGGAGCTCAGGGGCACTGCACTTCCCAAACCTGCAGAGTTCTAAACGATAACTATCGCCCCAAAATATATTGAGGTCAGGCTACGAAGAGGCGCTGAACGCAAGGCAGAACTGCAGGAAACGGATGTCAACGGGTACATCGGAATGGCCCCGATAGCACATGAAAAGCGCCAGAACGTGGACAATGATGCGGTTGGCCAAAAAGGGCGTATGCGTTTTTTCCTGAATATATTCAGGAAAAAACGCATACGCCCTTTTTGGCCAACCAAGCAACCTGGGAGAGCAAATCAGCACTACAAAGAAATCTCTCGCCCCCCCCGGGGCAAAAGGGCCAGGCGAAAAAAGTCTAAAAACCAGAAAGGCAGGACAGGCCACGGAGTCAAGGGAGCCTTGTTAAGCTGATGGGCGGGATGTCAATGGCCAACAGCCAATCTTCACAAGTGTATCCTCTTTCCCAAACCATGGAAAACACAGAACCACAGAGCATAGGGCACTTCCACACATGGGCGTTGACCTTGGGAAAATGAAAAAATCAACCAGACACAGGGACCCAAAGTTGAGGGCTGCTGTCTTGACAAGAACCTCCACTCCGGTACACGTTTCATATCCCAGGAAAGAGCCAAGTGGACAAAGACGAGTGGACAAGTGGACAAAGACAAGTGGACAAGTGGACAAGTGGTGCTACGTAGGTCCAATGGAGTGTCACTCAGCCATGAAATCCACGTCATGAGGCTGGTAGCAGCATCCTGAGTGGATTTAGGTACGATCATCCTCAGTGAAATAAGTCCCACAAAAAAAGAAACTTATGATATCACTTATCGAGGGAATGTAAAAATCGCTCCCCATGCACTGAATCCCCAAACAGAACAGAGTCACGCTTTTAGAAAACACACTTATGCCTGCTTCAGGGGAAAGGTGAGGTGGGGTGACGCATAAAACTCGAGTTTGAAATGAGCACAGATACCCTTCCGAAAACCGAATATGGAATGGACACGACCTACTCCTTGCTCAATCAACTGGACTCACCAGACCCTGTTCATCGCACAAGTATCTATCCGACTAGTAAGCATCTTAAAAGCTAAGTCTTGATATCTCTGTGTAAGTGCATCAAGTGTGTGTAAAGCGGCCTAAAACCAGCAGGGAAAATCAGCTCAGACCCATTCTGAGGATACATTTCCAACATAAAGAAGAAACAAGCAGGGCAAAACAGAGAGAAATTCTTCCAAAATGCGTTCAGGGACTGGCATGCAACCAGGATTGACCACATCTACAGCCCCAGCGGCAGAAGACATAAGGCTGGACACTCTTGGGGCTGAGACGATTGGTGAGGTTGGGAAAGCAAATGCAGACCCTTGAAAGGAATCCTGCGTGCTCCCCATTCCATGGGTCCCAACTCTCCAGGTTCAACGCAATCTTCCAACAGCGAAAGCACTCATTGGAAACCCAGCGGTTGCTACACCGTGGGATCGGGAAAGCTTTCTGAAACTCACCTCAGTTCTCATCTCCTGGTGCTCGTGTTCTCCATTCAGGCCCCCTTACTAACAATCTCCCCACTTGGAGACTCGGCGCCTTTCCATGCCTCTTTCGTACCGTCTGCAATTTGTCCGCAGGATGAACTGCAAGAGGGGGAACCAATGAGAGACTCGCTGGAGGTGTTTGGTCGGGCACATGTCACTCTCATTTCCCATCACGAAGAAGAATTCACCAGCGGTTCAGCCTGCCACCCCGGATCGACAATAGGGCGTGAAGCCATCCAGCCGTGTTGCGTCCCACTCACAAAAAAGCGACTTGGGAAATGGAGCTCAGGGGCACTGCACTTCCCAAACCTGCAGAGTTCTAAACGATAACTATCGCCCCAAAATATATTGAGGTCAGGCTACGAAGAGGCGCTGAACGCAAGGCAGAACTGCAGCAAACGGATGTCAACGGGTACATCGGAATGGCCCCGATAGCACATGAAAAGCGCCAGAACGTGGACAATGATGCGGTTGGCCAAAAAGGGCGTATGCGTTTTTTCCTGAATATATTCAGGAAAAAACGCATACGCCCTTTTTGGCCAACCAAGCAACCTGGGAGAGCAAATCAGCACTACAAAGAAATCTCTCGCCCCCCCCCGGGGCAAAAGGGCCAGGCGAAAAAAGTCTAAAAACCAGAAAGGCAGGACAGCCCACGGAGTCAAGGGAGCCTTGTTAAGCTGATGGGCGGGATGTCAATGGCCAACAGCCAATCTTCACAAGTGTATCCTCTTTCCCAACCCATGGAAAACACAGAACCACAGAGCATAGGGCACTTCCACACATGGGCGTTGACCTTGGGAAAATGAAAAAATCAACCAGACACAGGGACCCCAAAGTTGAGGGCTGCTGTCTTGACAAGAACCTCCACTCCGGTACACGTTTCATATCCCAGGAAAGAGCCAAGTGGACAAAGACGAGTGGACAAGTGGACAAAGACAAGTGGACAAGTGGACAAGTGGTGCTACGTAGGTCCAATGGAGTGTCACTCAGCCATGAAATCCACGTCATGAGGCTGTTAGCAGCATCCTGAGTGGATTTAGGTACGATCATCCTCAGTGAAATAAGTCCCACAAAAAAAGAAACTTATGATATCACTTATCGAGGGAATGTAAAAATCGCTCCCCATGCACTGAATCCCCAAACAGAACAGAGTCACGCTTTTAGAAAACACACTTATGCCTGCTTCAGGGGAAAGGTGAGGTGGGGTGACGCATAAAACTCGAGTTTGAAATGAGCACAGATACCCTTCCGAAAACCGAATATGGAATGGACACGACCTACTCCTTGCTCAATCAACTGGACTCACCAGACCCTGTTCATCGCACAAGTATCTATCCGACTAGTAAGCATCTTAAAAGCTAAGTCTTGATATCTCTGTGTAAGTGCATCAAGTGTGTGTAAAGCGGCCTAAAACCAGCAGGGAAAATCAGCTCAGACCCATTCTGAGGATACATTTCCAACATAAAGAAGAAACAAGCAGGGCAAAACAGAGAGAAATTCTTCCAAAATGCGTTCAGGGACTGGCATGCAACCAGGATTGACCACATCTACAGCCCCAGCGGCAGAAGACATAAGGCTGGACACTCTTGGGGCTGAGACGATTGGTGAGGTTGGGAAAGCAAATGCAGACCCTTGAAAGGAATCCTGCGTGCTCCCCATTCCATGGCTCCCAACTCTCCAGGTTCAACGCAATCTTCCGACAGCGAAAGCACTCATTGGAAACCCAGCGGATGCTACACCGTGGGATCGGGAAAGCTTTCTGAAACTCACCTCAGTTTTCCTCTCCTGGTGCTCGTGTTCTCCATTCAGGCCCCCTTACTAACAATCTCCCCACTTGGAGACTCGGCGCCTTTCCATGCCTCTTTCGTACCGTCTGCAATTTGTCCGCAGGATGAACTGCAAGAGGGGGAACCAATGAGAGACTCGCTGGAGGTGTTTGGTCGGGCACATGTCACTCTCATTTCCCATCACGAAGAAGAATTCACCAGCGGTTCAGCCTGCCACCCCGGATCGACAGTAGGGCGTGAAGCCATCCAGCCGTGTTGCGTCCCACTCACAAAAAAGCGACTTGGGAAATGGAGCTCAGGGGCACTGCACTTCCCAAACCTGCAGAGTTCTAAACGATAACTATCGCCCCAAAATATATTGAGGTCAGGCTACGAAGAGGCGCTGAACGCAAGGCAGAACTGCAGGAAACGGATGTCAACGGGTACATCGGAATGGCCCCGATAGCACATGAAAAGCGCCAGAACGTGGACAATGATGCGGTTGGCCAAAAAGGGCGTATGCGTTTTTTCCTGAATATATTCAGGAAAAAACGCATACGCCCTTTTTGGCCAACCAAGCAACCTGGGAGAGCAAATCAGCACTACAAAGAAATCTCTCGCCCCCCCCGGGGCAAAAGGGCCAGGCGAAAAAAGTCTAAAAACCAGAAAGGCAGGACAGCCCACGGAGTCAAGGGAGCCTTGTTAAGCTGATGGGCGGGATGTCAATGGCCAACAGCCAATCTTCACAAGTGTATCCTCTTTCCCAACCCATGGAAAACACAGAACCACAGAGCATAGGGCACTTCCACACATGGGCGTTGACCTTGGGAAAATGAAAAAATCAACCAGACACAGGGACCCCAAAGTTGAGGGCTGCTGTCTTGACAAGAACCTCCACTCCGGTACACGTTTCATATCCCAGGAAAGAGCCAAGTGGACAAAGACGAGTGGACAAGTGGACAAAGACAAGTGGACAAGTGGACAAGTGGTGCTACGTAGGTCCAATGGAGTGTCACTCAGCCATGAAATCCACGTCATGAGGCTGGTAGCAGCATCCTGAGTGGATTTAGGTACGATCATCCTCAGTGAAATAAGTCCCACAAAAAAAGAAACTTATGATATCACTTATCGAGGGAATGTAAAAATCGCTCCCCATGAACGGAATCCCCAAACAGAACAGAGTCACGCTTTTAGAAAACACACTTATGCCTGCTTCAGGGGAAAGGTGAGGTGGGGTGACGCATAAAACTCGAGTTTGAAATGAGCACAGATACCCTTCCGAAAACCGAATATGGAATGGACACGACCTACTCCTTGCTCAATCAACTGGACTCACCAGACCCTGTTCATCGCACAAGTATCTATCCGACTAGTAAGCATCTTAAAAGCTAAGTCTTGATATCTCTGTGTAAGTGCATCAAGTGTGTGTAAAGCGGCCTAAAACCAGCAGGGAAAATCAGCTCAGACCCATTCTGAGGATACATTTCCAACATAAAGAAGAAACAAGCAGGGCAAAACAGAGAGAAATTCTTCCAAAATGCGTTCAGGGACTGGCATGCAACCAGGATTGACCACATCTACAGCCCCAGCGGCAGAAGACATAAGGCTGGACACTCTTGGGGCTGAGACGATTGGTGAGGTTGGGAAAGCAAATGCAGACCCTTGAAAGGAATCCTGCGTGCTCCCCATTCCATGGGTCCCAACTCTCCAGGTTCAACGCAATCTTCCGACAGCGAAAGCACTCATTGGAAACCCAGCGGATGCTACACCGTGGGATCGGGAAAGCTTTCTGAAACTCACCTCAGTTTTCATCTCCTGGTGCTCGTGTTCTCCATTCAGGCCCCCTTACTAACAATCTCCCCACTTGGAGACTCGGCGCCTTTCCATGCCTCTTTCGTACCGTCTGCAATTTGTCCGCAGGATGAACTGCAAGAGGGGGAACCAATGAGAGACTCGCTGGAGGTGTTTGGTCGGGCACATGTCACTCTCATTTCCCATCACGAAGAAGAATTCACCAGCGGTTCAGCCTGCCACCCCGGATCGACAGTAGGGCGTGAAGCCATCCAGCCGTGTTGCGTCCCACTCACAAAAAAGCGACTTGGGAAATGGAGCTCAGGGGCACTGCACTTCCCAAACCTGCAGAGTTCTAAACGATAACTATCACCCCAAAATATATTGAGGTCAGGCTACGAAGAGGCGCTGAACGCAAGGCAGAACTGCAGGAAACGGATGTCAACGGGTACATCGGAATGGCCCCGATAGCACATGAAAAGCGCCAGAACGTGGACAATGATGCGGTTGGCCAAAAAGGGCGTATGCGTTTTTTCCTGAATATATTCAGGAAAAAACGCATACGCCCTTTTTGGCCAACCAAGCAACCTGGGAGAGCAAATCAGCACTACAAAGAAATCTCTCGCCCCCCCCCCCGGGGCAAAAGGGCCAGGCGAAAAAAGTCTAAAAACCAGAAAGGCAGGACAGCCCACGGAGTCAAGGGAGCCTTGTTAAGCTGATGGGCGGGATGTCAATGGCCAACAGCCAATCTTCACAAGTGTATCCTCTTTCCCAAACCATGTAAAACACAGAACCACAGAGCATAGGGCACTTCCACACATGGGCGTTGACCTTGGGAAAATGAAAAAATCAACCAGACACAGGGACCCCAAAGTTGAGGGCTGCTGTCTTGACAAGAACCTCCACTCCGGTACACGTTTCATATCCCAGGAAAGAGCCAAGTGGACAAAGACGAGTGGACAAGTGGACAACGACAACTGGACAAGTGGACAAGTGGTGCTACGTAGGTCCAATGGAGTGTCACTCAGCCATGAAATCCACGTCATGAGGCTGGTAGCAGCATCCTGAGTGGATTTAGGTACGATCATCCTCAGTGAAATAAGTCCCACAAAAAAAGAAACTTATGATATCACTTATCGAGGGAATGTAAAAATCGCTCCCCATGCACTGAATCCCCAAACAGAACAGAGTCACGCTTTTAGAAAACACACTTATGCCTGCTTCAGGGGAAAGGTGAGGTGGGGTGACGCATAAAACTCGAGTTTGAAATGAGCACAGATACCCTTCCGAAAACCGAATATGGAATGGACACGACCTACTCCTTGCTCAATCAACTGGACTCACCAGACCCTGTTCATCGCACAAGTATCTATCCGACTAGTAAGCATCTTAAAAGCTAAGTCTTGATATCTCTGTGTAAGTGCATCAAGTGTGTGTAAAGCGGCCTAAAACCAGCAGGGAAAATCAGCTCAGACCCATTCTGAGGATACATTTCCAACATAAAGAAGAAACAAGCAGGGCAAAACAGAGAGAAATTCTTCCAAAATGCGTTCAGGGACTGGCATGCAACCAGGATTGACCACATCTACAGCCCCAGCGGCAGAAGACATAAGGCTGGACACTCTTGGGGCTGAGACGATTGGTGAGGTTGGGAAAGCAAATGCAGACCCTTGAAAGGAATCCTGCGTGCTCCCCATTCCATGGGTCCCAACTCTCCAGGTTCAACGCAATCTTCCGACAGCGAAAGCACTCATTGGAAACCCAGCGGATGCTACACCGTGGGATCGGGAAAGCTTTCTGAAACTCACCTCAGTTTTCATCTCCTGGTGCTCGTGTTCTCCATTCAGGCCCCCTTACTAACAATCTCCCCACTTGGAGACTCGGCGCCTTTCCATGCCTCTTTCGTACCGTCTGCAATTTGTCCGCAGGATGAACTGCAAGAGGGGGAACCAATGAGAGACTCGCTGGAGGTGTTTGGTCGGGCACATGTCACTCTCATTTCCCATCACGAAGAAGAATTCACCAGCGGTTCAGCCTGCCACCCCGGATCGACAGTAGGGCGTGAAGCCATCCAGCCGTGTTGCGTCCCACTCACAAAAAAGCGACTTGGGAAATGGAGCTCAGGGGCACTGCACTTCCCAAACCTGCAGAGTTCTAAACGATAACTATCGCCCCAAAATATATTGAGGTCAGGCTACGAAGAGGCGCTGAACGCAAGGCAGAACTGCAGGAAACGGATGTCAACGGGTACATCGGAATGGCCCCGATAGCACATGAAAAGCGCCAGAACGTGGACAATGATGCGGTTGGCCAAAAAGGGCGTATGCGTTTTTTCCTGAATATATTCAGGAAAAAACGCATACGCCCTTTTTGGCCAACCAAGCAACCTGGGAGAGCAAATCAGCACTACAAAGAAATCTCTCGCCCCCCCCCGGGGCAAAAGGGCCAGGCGAAAAAAGTCTAAAAACCAGAAAGTCAGGACAGGCCACGGAGTCAAGGGAGCCTTGTTAAGCTGATGGGCGGGATGTCAATGGCCAACAGCCAATCTTCACAAGTGTATCCTCTTTCCCAAACCATGTAAAACACAGAACCACAGAGCATAGGGCACTTCCACACATGGGCGTTGACCTTGGGAAAATGAAAAAATCAACCAGACACAGGGACCCCAAAGTTGAGGGCTGCTGTCTTGACAAGAACCTCCACTCCGGTACACGTTTCATATCCCAGGAAAGAGCCAAGTGGACAAAGACGAGTGGACAAGTGGACAAAGACAAGTGGACAAGTGGTGCTACGTAGGTCCAATGGAGTGTCACTCAGCCATGAAATCCACGTCATGAGGCTGGTAGCAGCATCCTGAGTGGATTTAGGTACGATCATCCTCAGTGAAATAAGTCCCACAAAAAAAGAAACTTATGATATCACTTATCGAGGGAATGTAAAAATCGCTCCCCATGCACTGAATCCCCAAACAGAACAGAGTCACGCTTTTAGAAAACACACTTATGCCTGCTTCAGGGGAAAGGTGAGGTGGGGTGACGCATAAAACTCGAGTTTGAAATGAGCACAGATACCCTTCCGAAAACCGAATATGGAATGGACACGACCTACTCCTTGCTCAATCAACTGGACTCACCAGACCCTGTTCATCGCACAAGTATCTATCCGACTAGTAAGCATCTTAAAAGCTAAGTCTTGATATCTCTGTGTAAGTGCATCAAGTGTGTGTAAAGCGGCCTAAAACCAGCAGGGAAAATCAGCTCAGACCCATTCTGAGGATACATTTCCAACATAAAGAAGAAACAAGCAGGGCAAAACAGAGAGAAATTCTTCCAAAATGCGTTCAGGGACTGGCATGCAACCAGGATTGACCACATCTACAGCCCCAGCGGCAGAAGACATAAGGCTGGACACTCTTGGGGCTGAGACGATTGGTGAGGTTGGGAAAGCAAATGCAGACCCTTGAAAGGAATCCTGCGTGCTCCCCATTCCATGGGTCCCAACTCTCCAGGTTCAACGCAATCTTCCGACAGCGAAAGCACTCATTGGAAACCCAGCGGATGCTACACCGTGGGATCGGGAAAGCTTTCTGAAACTCACCTCAGTTTTCATCTCCTGGTGCTCGTGTTCTCCATTCAGGCCCCCTTACTAACAATCTCCCCACTTGGAGACTCGGCGCCTTTCCATGCCTCTTTCGTACCGTCTGCAATTTGTCCGCAGGATGAACTGCAAGAGGGGGAACCAATGAGAGACTCGCTGGAGGTGTTTGGTCGGGCACATGTCACTCTCATTTCCCATCACGAAGAAGAATTCACCAGCGGTTCAGCCTGCCACCCCGGATCGACAGTAGGGCGTGAAGCCATCCAGCCGTGTTGCGTCCCACTCACAAAAAAGCGACTTGGGAAATGGAGCTCAGGGGCACTGCACTTCCCAAACCTGCAGAGTTCTAAACGATAACTATCGCCCCAAAATATATTGAGGTCAGGCTACGAAGAGGCGCTGAACGCAAGGCAGAACTGCAGGAAACGGATGTCAACGGGTACATCGGAATGGCCCCGATAGCACATGAAAAGCGCCAGAACGTGGACAATGATGCGGTTGGCCAAAAAGGGCGTATGCGTTTTTTCCTGAATATATTCAGGAAAAAACGCATACGCCCTTTTTGGCCAACCAAGCAACCTGGGAGAGCAAATCAGCACTACAAAGAAATCTCTCGCCCCCCGCCCCCCGGGGCAAAAGGGCCAGGCGAAAAAAGTCTAAAAACCAGAAAGTCAGGACAGGCCACGGAGTCAAGGGAGCCTTGTTAAGCTGATGGGCGGGATGTCAATGGCCAACAACCAATCTTCACAAGTGTATCCTCTTTCCCAAACCATGGAAAACACAGAACCACAGAGCATAGGGCACTTCCACACATGGGCGTTGACCTTGGGAAAATGAAAAAATCAACCAGACACAGGGACCCCAAAGTTGAGGGCTGCTGTCTTGACAAGAACCTCCACTCCGGTACACGTTTCATATCCCAGGAAAGAGCCAAGTGGACAAAGACGAGTGGACAAGTGGACAAAGACAAGTGGACAAGTGGACAAGTGGTGCTACGTAGGTCCAATGGAGTGTCACTCAGCCATAAAATCCACGTCATGAGGCTGGTAGCAGCATCCTGAGTGGATTTAGGTACGATCATCCTCCGTGAAATAAGTCCCACAAAAAAAGAAACTTATGATATCACTTATCGAGGGAATGTAAAAATCGCTCCCCATGCACTGAATCCCCAAACAGAACAGAGTCACGCTTTTAGAAAACACACTTATGCCTGCTTCAGGGGAAAGGTGAGGTGGGGTGACGCATAAAACTCGAGTTTGAAATGAGCACAGATACCCTTCCGAAAACCGAATATGGAATGGACACGACCTACTCCTTGCTCAATCAACTGGACTCACCAGACCCTGTTCATCGCACAAGTATCTATCCGACTAGTAAGCATCTTAAAAGCTAAGTCTTGATATCTCTGTGTAAGTGCATCAAGTGTGTGTAAAGCGGCCTAAAACCAGCAGGGAAAATCAGCTCAGACCCATTCTGAGGATACATTTCCAACATAAAGAAGAAACAAGCAGGGCAAAACAGAGAGAAATTCTTCCAAAATGCGTTCAGGGACTGGCATGCAACCAGGATTGACCACATCTACAGCCCCAGCGGCAGAAGACATAAGGCTGGACACTCTTGGGGCTGAGACGATTGGTGAGGTTGGGAAAGCAAATGCAGACCCTTGAAAGGAATCCTGCGTGCTCCCCATTCCATGGGTCCCAGCTCTCCAGGTTCAACGCAATCTTCCGACAGCGAAAGCACTCATTGGAAACCCAGCGGTTGCTACACCGTGGGATCGGGAAAGCTTTCTGAAACTCACCTCAGTTTTCATCTCCTGGTGCTCGTGTTCTCCATTCAGGCCCCCTTACTAACAATCTCCCCACTTGGAGACTCGGCGCCTTTCCATGCCTCTTTCGTACCGTCTGCAATTTGTCCGCAGGATGAACTGCAAGAGGGGGAACCAATGAGAGACTCGCTGGAGGTGTTTGGTCGGGCACATGTCACTCTCATTTCCCATCACGAAGAAGAATTCACCAGCGGTTCAGCCTGCCACCCCGGATCGACAATAGGGCGTGAAGCCATCCAGCCGTGTTGCGTCCCACTCACAAAAAAGCGACTTGGGAAATGGAGCTCAGGGGCACTGCACTTCCCAAACCTGCAGAGTTCTAAACGATAACTATCGCCCCAAAATATATTGAGGTCAGGCTACGAAGAGGCGCTGAACGCAAGGCAGAACTGCAGGAAACGGATGTCAACGGGTACATCGGAATGGCCCCGATAGCACATGAAAAGCGCCAGAACGTGGACAATGATGCGGTTGGCCAAAAAGGGCGTATGCGTTTTTTCCTGAATATATTCAGGAAAAAATGCATACGCCCTTTTTGGCCAACCAAGCAACCTGGGAGAGCAAATCAGCACTACAAAGAAATCTCTCGCCCCCCCCCGGGGCAAAAGGGCCAGGCGAAAAAAGTCTAAAAACCAGAAAGGCAGGACAGCCCACGGAGTCAAGGGAGCCTTGTTAAGCTGATGGGCGGGATGTCAATGGCCAACAGCCAATCTTCACAAGTGTATCCTCTTTCCCAAACCATGGAAAACACAGAACCACAGAGCATAGGGCACTTCCACACATGGGCGTTGACCTTGGGAAAATGAAAAAATCAACCAGACACAGGGACCCCAAAGTTGAGGGCTGCTGTCTTGACAAGAACCTCCACTCCGGTACACGTTTCATATCCCAGGAAAGAGCCAAGTGGACAAAGACGAGTGGACAAGTGGACAAAGACAAGTGGACAAGTGGACAAGTGGTGCTACGTAGGTCCAATGGAGTGTCACTCAGCCATGAAATCCACGTCATGAGGCTGGTAGCAGCATCCTGAGTGGATTTAGGTACGATCATCCTCCGTGAAATAAGTCCCACAAAAAAAGAAACTTATGATATCACTTATCGAGGGAATGTAAAAATCGCTCCCCATGCACTGAATCCCCAAACAGAACAGAGTCACACTTTTAGAAAACACACTTATGCCTGCTTCAGGGGAAAGGTGAGGTGGGGTGACGCATAAAACTCGAGTTTGAAATGAGCACAGATACCCTTCCGAAAACCGAATATGGAATGGACACGACCTACTCCTTGCTCAATCAACTGGACTCACCAGACCCTGTTCATCGCACAAGTATCTATCCGACTAGTAAGCATCTTAAAAGCTAAGTCTTGATATCTCTGTGTAAGTGCATCAAGTGTGTGTAAAGCGGCCTAAAACCAGCAGGGAAAATCAGCTCAGACCCATTCTGAGGATACATTTCCAACATAAAGAAGAAACAAGCAGGGCAAAACAGAGAGAAATTCTTCCAAAATGCGTTCAGGGACTGGCATGCAACCAGGATTGACCACATCTACAGCCCCAGCGGCAGAAGACATAAGGCTGGACACTCTTGGGGCTGAGACGATTGGTGAGGTTGGGAAAGCAAATGCAGACCCTTGAAAGGAATCCTGCGTGCTCCCCATTCCATGGGTCCCAACTCTCCAGGTTCAACGCAATCTTCCGACAGCGAAAGCACTCATTGGAAACCCAGCGGTTGCTACACCGTGGGATCGGGAAAGCTTTCTGAAAGTCACCTCAGTTTTCATCTTCTGGTCCTCGTGTTCTCCATTCAGGCCCCCTTACTAACAATCTCCCCACTTGGAGACTCGGCGCCTTTCCATGCCTCTTTCGTACCGTCTGCAATTTGTCCACAGGATGAACTGCAAGAGGGGGAACCAATGAGAGACTCGCTGGAGGTGTTTGGTCGGGCACATGTCACTCTCATTTCCCATCACGAAGAAGAGTTCACCAGCGGTTCAGCCTGCCACCCCGGATCGACAATAGGGCGTGAAGCCATCCAGCCGTGTTGCGTCCCACTCACAAAAAAGCGACTTGGGAAATGGAGCTCAGGGGCACTGCGCTTCCCAAACCTGCAGAGTTCTAAACGATAACTATCGCCCCAAAATATATTGAGGTCAGGCTACGAAGAGGCGCTGAACGCAAGGCAGAACTGCAGGAAACGGATGTCAACGGGTACATCGGAATGGCCCCGATAGCACATGAAAAGCGCCAGAACGTGGACAATGATGCGGTTGGCCAAAAAGGGCGTATGCGTTTTTTCCTGAATATATTCAGGAAAAAACGCATACGCCCTTTTTGGCCAACCAAGCAACCTGGGAGAGCAAATCAGCACTACAAAGAAATCTCTCGACCCCCCCCCGGGGCAAAAGGGCCAGGCGAAAAAAGTCTAAAAACCAGAAAGGCAGGACAGCCCACGGAGTCAAGGGAGCCTTGTTAAGATGATGGGCGGGATGTCAATGGCCAACAGCCAATCTTCACAAGTGTATCCTCTTTCCCAAACCATGGAAAACACAGAACCACAGAGCATAGGGCACTTCCACACATGGGCGTTGACCTTGGGAAAATGAAAAAATCAACCAGACACAGGGACCCCAAAGTTGAGGGCTGCTGTCTTGACAAGAACCTCCACTCCGGTACACGTTTCATATCCCAGGAAAGAGCCAAGTGGACAAAGACGAGTGGACAAGTGGACAAAGACAAGTGGACAAGTGGTGCTACGTAGGTCCAATGGAGTGTCACTCAGCCATGAAATCCACGTCATGAGGCTGGTAGCAGCATCCTGAGTGGATTTAGGTACGATCATCCTCCGTGAAATAAGTCCCACAAAAAAAGAAACTTATGATATCACTTATCGAGGGAATGTAAAAATCGCTCCCCATGCACTGAATCCCCAAACAGAACAGAGTCACGCTTTTAGAAAACACACTTATGCCTGCTTCAGGGGAAAGGTGAGGTGGGGTGACGCATAAAACTCGAGTTTGAAATGAGCACAGATACCCTTCCGAAAACCGAATATGGAATGGACACGACCTACTCCTTGCTCAATCAACTGGACTCACCAGACCCTGTTCATCGCACAAGTATCTATCCGACTAGTAAGCATCTTAAAAGCTAAGTCTTGATATCTCTGTGTAAGTGCATCAAGGGTGTGTAAAGCGGCCTAAAACCAGCAGGGAAAATCAGCTCAGACCCATTCTGAGGATACATTTCCAACATAAAGAAGAAACAAGCAGGGCAAAACAGAGAGAAATTCTTCCAAAATGCGTTCAGGGACTGGCATGCAACCAGGATTGACCACATCTACAGCCCCAGCGGCAGAAGACATAAGGCTGGACACTCTTGGGGCTGAGACGATTGGTGAGGTTGGGAAAGCAAATGCAGACCCTTGAAAGGAATCCTGCGTGCTCCCCATTCCATGGGTCCCAACTCTCCAGGTTCAACGCAATCTTCCGACAGCGAAAGCACTCATTGGAAACCCAGCGGTTGCTACACCGTGGGATCGGGAAAGCTTTCTGAAACTCACCTCAGTTTTCATCTCCTGGTGCTCGTGTTCTCCATTCAGGCCCCCTTACTAACAATCTCCCCACTTGGAGACTCGGCGCCTTTCCATGCCTCTTTCGTACCGTCTGCAATTTGTCCGCAGGATGAACTGCAAGAGGGGGAACCAATGAGAGACTCGCTGGAGGTGTTTGGTCGGGCACATGTCACTCTCATTTCCCATCACGAAGAAGAATTCACCAGCGGTTCAGCCTGCCACCCCGGATCGACAATAGGGCGTGAAGCCATCCAGCCGTGTTGCGTCCCACTCACAAAAAAGCGACTTGGGAAATGGAGCTCAGGGGCACTGCACTTCCCAAACCTGCAGAGTTCTAAACGATAACTATCGCCCCAAAATATATTGAGGTCAGGCTACGAAGAGGCGCTGAACGCAAGGCAGAACTGCAGGAAACGGATGTCAACGGGTACATCGGAATGGCCCCGATAGCACATGAAAAGCGCCAGAACGTGGACAATGATGCGGTTGGCCAAAAAGGGCGTATGCGTTTTTTCCTGAATATATTCAGGAAAAAACGCATACGCCCTTTTTGGCCAACCAAGCAACCTGGGAGAGCAAATCAGCACTACAAAGAAATCTCTCGCCCCCCCCCCCCCGGGGCAAAAGGGCCAGGCGAAAAAAGTCTAAAAACCAGAAAGGCAGGACAGCCCACGGAGTCAAGGGAGCCTTGTGAAGCTGATGGGCGGGATGTCAATGGCCAACAGCAAATCTTCACAAGTGTATCCTCTTTCCCAAACCATGGAAAACACAGAACCACAGAGCATAGGGCACTTCCACACATGGGCGTTGACCTTGGGAAAATGAAAAAATCAACCAGACACAGGGACCCCAAAGTTGAGGGCTGCTGTCTTGACAAGAACCTCCACTCCGGTACACGTTTCATATCCCAGGAAAGAGCCAAGTGGACAAGTGTTCAAAGACAAGTGGACAAGTGGACAAGTGGTGCTACGTAGGTCCAGTGGAGTGTCACTCAGCCATGAAATCCACGTCATGAGGCTGGTAGCAGCATCCTGAGTGGATTTAGGTACGATCATCCTCAGTGAAATAAGTCCCACAAAAAAAGAAACTTATGATATCACTTATCGAGGGAATGTAAAAATCGCTCCCCATGCACTGAATCCCCAAACAGAACAGAGTCACGCTTTTAGAAAACACACTTATGCCTGCTTCAGGGGAAAGGTGAGGTGGGGTGACGCATAAAACTCGAGTTTGAAATGAGCACAGATACCCTTCCGAAAACCGAATATGGAATGGACACGACCTACTCCTTGCTCAATCAACTGGACTCACCAGACCCTGTTCATCGCACAAGTATCTATCCGACTAGTAAGCATCTTAAAAGCTAAGTCTTGATATCTCTGTGTAAGTGCATCAAGTGTGTGTAAAGCGGCTTAAAACCAGCAGGGAAAATCAGCTCAGACCCATTCTGAGGATACATTTCCAACATAAAGAAGAAACAAGCAGGGCAAAACAGAGAGAAATTCTTCCAAAATGCGTTCAGGGACTGGCATGCAACCAGGATTGACCACATCTACAGCCCCAGCGGCAGAAGACATAAGGCTGGACACTCTTGGGGCTGAGACGATTGGTGAGGTTGGGAAAGCAAATGCAGACCCTTGAAAGGAATCCTGCGTGCTCCCCATTCCATGGCTCCCAACTCTCCAGGTTCAACGCAATCTTCCGACAGCGAAAGCACTCATTGGAAACCCAGCGGATGCTACACCGTGGGATCGGGAAAGCTTTCTGAAACTCACCTCAGTTTTCATCTCCTGGTGCTCGTGTTCTCCATTCAGGCCCCCTTACTAACAATCTCCCCACTTGGAGACTCGGCGCCTTTCCATGCCTCTTTCGTACCGTCTGCAATTTGTCCGCAGGATGAACTGCAAGAGGGGGAACCAATGAGAGACTCGCTGGAGGTGTTTGGTCGGGCACATGTCACTCTCATTTCCCATCACGAAGAAGAATTCACCAGCGGTTCAGCCTGCCACCCCGGATCGACAATAGGGCGTGAAGCCATCCAGCCGTGTTGCGTCCCACTCACAAAAAAGCGACTTGGGAAATGGAGCTCAGGGGCACTGCACTTCCCAAACCTGCAGAGTTCTAAACGATAACTATCGCCCCAAAATATATTGAGGTCAGGCTACGAAGAGGCGCTGAACGCCAGGCAGAACTGCAGGAAACGGATGTCAACGGGTACATCGGAATGGCCCCGATAGCACATGAAAAGCGCCAGAACGTGGACAATGATGCGGTTGGCCAAAAAGGGCGTATGCGTTTTTTCCTGAATATATTCAGGAAAAAACGCATACGCCCTTTTTGGCCAACCAAGCAACCTGGGAGAGCAAATCAGCACTACAAAGAAATCTCTCGCCCCCCCCCCCCGGGGCAAAAGGGCCAGGCGAAAAAAGTCTAAAAACCAGAAAGGCAGGACAGCCCACGGAGTCAAGGGAGCCTTGTTAAGCTGATGGGCGGGATGTCAATGGCCAACAGCCAATCTTCACAAGTGTATCCTCTTTCCCAAACCATGGAAAACACAGAACCACAGAGCATAGGGCACTTCCACACATGGGCGTTGACCTTGGGAAAATGAAAAAATCAACCAGACACAGGGACCCCAAAGTTGAGGGCTGCTGTCTTGACAAGAACCTCCACTCCGGTACACGTTTCATATCCCAGGAAAGAGCCAAGTGGACAAAGACGAGTGGACAAGTGGACAAAGACAAGTGGACAAGTGGACAAGTGGTGCTACGTAGGTCCAATGGAGTGTCACTCAGCCATGAAATCCACGTCATGAGGCTGGTAGCAGCATCCTGAGTGGATTTAGGTACGATCATCCTCCGTGAAATAAGTCCCACAAAAAAAGAAACTTATGATATCACTTATCGAGGGAATGTAAAAATCGCTCCCCATGCACTGAATCCCCAAACAGAACAGAGTCACGCTTTTAGAAAACACACTTATGCCTGCTTCAGGGGAAAGGTGAGGTGGGGTGACGCATAAAACTCGAGTTTGAAATGAGCACAGATACCCTTCCGAAAACCGAATATGGAATGGACACGACCTACTCCTTGCTCAATCAACTGGACTCACCAGACCCTGTTCATCGCACAAGTATCTATCCGACTAGTAAGCATCTTAAAAGCTAAGTCTTGATATCTCTGTGTAAGTGCATCAAGTGTGTGTAAAGCGGCCTAAAACCAGCAGGGAAAATCAGCTCAGACCCATTCTGAGGATACATTTCCAACATAAAGAAGAAACAAGCAGGGCAAAACAGAGAGAAATTCTTCCAAAATGCGTTCAGGGACTGGCATGCAACCAGGATTGACCACATCTACAGCCCCAGCGGCAGAAGACATAAGGCTGGACACTCTTGGGGCTGAGACGATTGGTGAGGTTGGGAAAGCAAATGCAGACCCTTGAAAGGAATCCTGCGTGCTCCCCATTCCATGGGTCCCAACTCTCCAGGTTCAACGCAATCTTCCGACAGCGAAAGCACTCATTGGAAACCCAGCGGATGCTACACCGTGGGATCGGGAAAGCTTTCTGAAACTCACCTCAGTTTTCATCTCCTGGTGCTCGTGTTCTCCATTCAGGCCCCCTTACTAACAATCTCCCCACTTGGAGACTCGGCGCCTTTCCATGCCTCTTTCGTACCGTCTGCAATTTGTCCGCAGGATGAACTGCAAGAGGGGGAACCAATGAGAGACTCGCTGGAGGTGTTTGGTCGGGCACATGTCACTCTCATTTCCCATCACGAAGAAGAGTTCACCAGCGGTTCAGCCTGCCACCCCGGATCGACAATAGGGCGTGAAGCCATCCAGCCGTGTTGCGTCCCACTCACAAAAAAGCGACTTGGGAAATGGAGCTCAGGGGCACTGCGCTTCCCAAACCTGCAGAGTTCTAAACGATAACTATCGCCCCAAAATATATTGAGGTCAGGCTACGAAGAGGCGCTGAACGCAAGGCAGAACTGCAGGAAACGGATGTCAACGGGTACATCGGAATGGCCCCGATAGCACATGAAAAGCGCCAGAACGTGGACAATGATGCGGTTGGCCAAAAAGGGCGTATGCGTTTTTTCCTGAATATATTCAGGAAAAAACGCATACGCCCTTTTTGGCCAACCAAGCAACCTGGGAGAGCAAATCAGCACTACAAAGAAATCTCTCGCCCACCCCCCCCCGGGGCAAAAGGGTCAGGCGAAAAAAGTCTAAAAACCAGAAAGGCAGGACAGGCCACGGAGTCAAGGGAGCCTTGTTAAGCTGATGGGCGGGATGTCAATGGCCAACAGCCAATCTTCACAAGTGTATCCTCTTTCCCAAACCATGGAAAACACAGAACCACAGAGCATAGGGCACTTCCACACATGGGCGTTGACCTTGGGAAAATGAAAAAATCAACCAGACACAGGAACCCCAAAGTTGAGGGCTGCTGTCTTGACAAGAACCTCCACTCCGGTACACGTTTCATATCCCAGGAAAGAGCCAAGTGGACAAAGACGAGTGGACAAGTGGACAAAGACAAGTGGACAAGTGGTGCTACGTAGGTCCAATGGAGTGTCACTCAGCCATGAAATCCACGTCATGAGGCTGGTAGCAGCATCCTGAGTGGATTTAGGTACGATCATCCTCCGTGAAATAAGTCCCACAAAAAAAGAAACTTATGATATCACTTATCGAGGGAATGTAAAAATCGCTCCCCATGCACTGAATCCCCAAACAGAACAGAGTCACGCTTTTAGAAAACACACTTATGCCTGCTTCAGGGGAAAGGTGAGGTGGGGTGACGCATAAAACTCGAGTTTGAAATGAGCACAGATACCCTTCCGAAAACCGAATATGGAATGGACACGACCTACTCCTTGCTCAATCAACTGGACTCACCAGACCCTGTTCATCGCACAAGTATCTATCCGACTAGTAAGCATCTTAAAAGCTAAGTCTTGATATCTCTGTGTAAGTGCATCAAGTGTGTGTAAAGCGGCCTAAAACCAGCAGGGAAAATCAGCTCAGACCCATTCTGAGGATACATTTCCAACATAAAGAAGAAACAAGCAGGGCAAAACAGAGAGAAATTCTTCCAAAATGCGTTCAGGGACTGGCATGCAACCAGGATTGACCACATCTACAGCCCCAGCGGCAGAAGACATAAGGCTGGACACTCTTGGGGCTGAGACGATTGGTGAGGTTGGGAAAGCAAATGCAGACCCTTGAAAGGAATCCTGCGTGCTCCCCATTCCATGGGTCCCAGCTCTCCAGGTTCAACGCAATCTTCCGACAGCGAAAGCACTCATTGGAAACCCAGCGGTTGCTACACCGTGGGATCGGGAAAGCTTTCTGAAACTCACCTCAGTTTTCATCTCCTGGTGCTCGTGTTCTCCATTCAGGCCCCCTTACTAACAATCTCCCCACTTGGAGACTCGGCGCCTTTCCATGCCTCTTTCGTACCGTCTGCAATTTGTCCGCAGGATGAACTGCAAGAGGGGGAACCAATGAGAGACTCGCTGGAGGTGTTTGGTCGGGCACATGTCACTCTCATTTCCCATCACGAAGAAGAATTCACCAGCGGTTCAGCCTGCCACCCCGGATCGACAATAGGGCGTGAAGCCATCCAGCCGTGTTGCGTCCCACTCACAAAAAAGCGACTTGGGAAATGGAGCTCAGGGGCACTGCACTTCCCAAACCTGCAGAGTTCTAAACGATAACTATCGCCCCAAAATATATTGAGGTCAGGCTACGAAGAGGCGCTGAACGCAAGGCAGAACTGCAGGAAACGGATGTCAACGGGTACATCGGAATGGCCCCGATAGCACATGAAAAGCGCCAGAACGTGGACAATGATGCGGTTGGCCAAAAAGGGCGTATGCGTTTTTTCCTGAATATATTCAGGAAAAAACGCATACGCCCTTTTTGGCCAACCAAGCAACCTGGGAGAGCAAATCAGCACTACAAAGAAATCTCTCGCCCCCCCCCCCGGGGCAAAAGGGCCAGGCGAAAAAAGTCTAAAAACCAGAAAGGCAGGACAGGCCACGGAGTCAAGGGAGCCTTGTTAAGCTGATGGGCGGGATGTCAATGGCCAACAGCCAATCTTCACAAGTGTATCCTCTTTCCCAAACCATGGAAAACACAGAACCACAGAGCATAGGGCACTTCCACACATGGGCGTTGACCTTGGGAAAATGAAAAAATCAACCAGACACAGGGACCCCAAAGTTGAGGGCTGCTGTCTTGACAAGAACCTCCACTCCGGTACACGTTTCATATCCCAGGAAAGAGCCAAGTGGACAAAGACGAGTGGACAAGTGGACAACGACAACTGGACAAGTGGACAAGTGGTGCTACGTAGGTCCAATGGAGTGCCACTCAGCCATGAAATCCACGTCATGAGGCTGGTAGCAGCATCCTGAGTGGATTTAGGTACGATCATCCTCAGTGAAATAAGTCCCACAAAAAAAGAAACTTATGATATCACTTATCGAGGGAATGTAAAAATCGCTCCCCATGCACTGAATCCCCAAACAGAACAGAGTCACGCTTTTAGAAAACACACTTATGCCTGCTTCAGGGGAAAGGTGAGGTGCGGTGACGCATAAAACTCGAGTTTGAAATGAGCACAGATACCCTTCCGAAAACCGAATATGGAATGGACACGACCTACTCCTTGCTCAATCAACTGGACTCACCAGACCCTGTTCATCGCACAAGTATCTATCCGACTAGTAAGCATCTTAAAAGCTAAGTCTTGATATCTCTGTGTAAGTGCATCAAGTGTGTGTAAAGCGGCTTAAAACCAGCAGGGAAAATCAGCTCAGACCCATTCTGAGGATACATTTCCAACATAAAGAAGAAACAAGCAGGGCAAAACAGAGAGAAATTCTTCCAAAATGCGTTCAGGGACTGGCATGCAACCAGGATTGACCACATCTACAGCCCCAGCGGCAGAAGACATAAGGCTGGACACTCTTGGGGCTGAGACGATTGGTGAGGTTGGGAAAGCAAATGCAGACCCTTGAAAGGAATCCTGCGTGCTCCCCATTCCATGGGTCCCAACTCTCCAGGTTCAACGCAATCTTCCGACAGTGAAAGCACTCATTGGAAACCCAGCGGATGCTACACCGTGGGATCGGGAAAGCTTTCTGAAACTCACCTCAGTTTTCATCTCCTGGTGCTCGTGTTCTCCATTCAGGCCCCCTTACTAACAATCTCCCCACTTGGAGACTCGGCGCCTTTCCATGCCTCTTTCGTACCGTCTGCAATTTGTCCGCAGGATGAACTGCAAGAGGGGGAACCAATGAGAGACTCGCTGGAGGTGTTTGGTCGGGCACATGTCACTCTCATTTCCCATCACGAAGAAGAATTCACCAGCGGTTCAGCCTGCCACCCCGGATCGACAATAGGGCGTGAAGCCATCCAGCCGTGTTGCGTCCCACTCACAAAAAAGCGACTTGGGAAATGGAGCTCAGGGGCACTGCACTTCCCAAACCTGCAGAGTTCTAAACGATAACTATCGCCCCAAAATATATTGAGGTCAGGCTACGAAGAGGCGCTGAACGCAAGGCAGAACTGCAGGAAACGGATGTCAACGGGTACATCGGAATGGCCCCGATAGCACATGAAAAGCGCCAGAACGTGGACAATGATGCGGTTGGCCAAAAAGGGCGTATGCGTTTTTTCCTGAATATATTCAGGAAAAAACGCATACGCCCTTTTTGGCCAACCAAGCAACCTGGGAGAGCAAATCAGCACTACAAAGAAATCTCTCGCCCCCCCCCCGGGGCAAAAGGGCCAGGCGAAAAAAGTCTAAAAACCAGAAAGGCAGGACAGCCCACGGAGTCAAGGGAGCCTTGTTAAGCTGATGGGCGGGATGTCAATGGCCAACAGCCAATCTTCACAAGTGTATCCTCTTTCCCAAACCATGGAAAACACAGAACCACAGAGCATAGGGCACTTCCACACATGGGCGTTGACCTTGGGAAAATGAAAAAATCAACCAGACACAGGGACCCCAAAGTTGAGGCCTGCTGTCTTGACAAGAACCTCCACTCCGGTACACGTTTCATATCCCAGGAAAGAGCCAAGTGGACAAAGACGAGTGGACAAGTGGACAACGACAACTGGACAAGTGGACAAGTGGTGCTACGTAGGTCCAATGGAGTGTCACTCAGCCATGAAATCCACGTCATGAGGCTGGTAGCAGCATCCTGAGTGGATTTAGGTACGATCATCCTCAGTGAAATAAGTCCCACAAAAAAAGAAACTTATGATATCACTTATCGAGGGAATGTAAAAATCGCTCCCCATGCACTGAATCCCCAAACAGAACAGAGTCACGCTTTTAGAAAACACACTTATGCCTGCTTCAGGGGAAAGGTGAGGTGGGGTGACGCATAAAACTCGAGTTTGAAATGAGCACAGATACCCTTCCGAAAACCGAATATGGAATGGACACGACCTACTCCTTGCTCAATCAACTGGACTCACCAGACCCTGTTCATCGCACAAGTATCTATCCGACTAGTAAGCATCTTAAAAGCTAAGTCTTGATATCTCTGTGTAAGTGCATCAAGTGTGTGTAAAGCGGCTTAAAACCAGCAGGGAAAATCAGCTCAGACCCATTCTGAGGATACATTTCCAACATAAAGAAGAAACAAGCAGGGCAAAACAGAGAGAAATTCTTCCAAAATGCGTTCAGGGACTGGCATGCAACCAGGATTGACCACATCTACAGCCCCAGCGGCAGAAGACATAAGGCTGGACACTCTTGGGGCTGAGACGATTGGTGAGGTTGGGAAAGCAAATGCAGACCCTTGAAAGGAATCCTGCGTGCTCCCCATTCCATGGGTCCCAACTCTCCAGGTTCAACGCAATCTTCCGACAGCGAAAGCACTCATTGGAAACCCAGCGGATGCTACACCGTGGGATCGGGAAAGCTTTCTGAAACTCACCTCAGTTTTCATCTCCTGGTGCTCGTGTTCTCCATTCAGGCCCCCTTACTAACAATCTCCCCACTTGGAGACTCGGCGCCTTTCCATGCCTCTTTCGTACCGTCTGCAATTTGTCCGCAGGATGAACTGCAAGAGGGGGAACCAATGAGAGACTCGCTGGAGGTGTTTGGTCGGGCACATGTCACTCTCATTTCCCATCACGAAGAAGAATTCACCAGCGGTTCAGCCTGCCACCCCGGATCGACAATAGGGCGTGAAGCCATCCAGCCGTGTTGCGTCCCACTCACAAAAAAGCGACTTGGGAAATGGAGCTCAGGGGCACTGCACTTCCCAAACCTGCAGAGTTCTAAACGATAACTATCGCCCCAAAATATATTGAGGTCAGGCTACGAAGAGGCGCTGAACGCAAGGCAGAACTGCAGGAAACGGATGTCAACGGGTACATCGGAATGGCCCCGATAGCACATGAAAAGCGCCAGAACGTGGACAATGATGCGGTTGGCCAAAAAGGGCGTATGCGTTTTTTCCTGAATATATTCAGGAAAAAACGCATACGCCCTTTTTGGCCAACCAAGCAACCTGGGAGAGCAAATCAGCACTACAAAGAAATCTCTCGCCCCCCCCCCCGGGGCAAAAGGGCCAGGCGAAAAAAGTCTAAAAACCAGAAAGGCAGGACAGGCCACGGAGTCAAGGGAGCCTTGTTAAGCTGATGGGCGGGATGTCAATGGCCAACAGCCAATCTTCACAAGTGTATCCTCTTTCCCAAACCATGTAAAACACAGAACCACAGAGCATAGGGCACTTCCACACATGGGCGTTGACCTTGGGAAAATGAAAAAATCAACCAGACACAGGGACCCCAAAGTTGAGGGCTGCTGTCTTGACAAGAACCTCCACTCCGGTACACGTTTCATATCCCAGGAAAGAGCCAAGTGGACAAAGACGAGTGGACAAGTGGACAAAGACAAGTGGACAAGTGGACAAGTGGTGCTACGTAGGTCCAATGGAGTGTCACTCAGCCATGAAATCCACGTCATGAGGCTGGTAGCAGCATCCTGAGTGGATTTAGGTACGATCATCCTCAGTGAAATAAGTCCCACAAAAAAAGAAACTTATGATATCACTTATCGAGGGAATGTAAAAATCGCTCCCCATGCACTGAATCCCCAAACAGAACAGAGTCACGCTTTTAGAAAACACACTTATGCCTGCTTCAGGGGAAAGGTGAGGTGGGGTGACGCATAAAACTCGAGTTTGAAATGAGCACAGATACCCTTCCGAAAACCGAATATGGAATGGACACGACCTACTCCTTGCTCAATCAACTGGACTCACCAGACCCTGTTCATCGCACAAGTATCTATCCGACTAGTAAGCATCTTAAAAGCTAAGTCTTGATATCTCTGTGTAAGTGCATCAAGTGTGTGTAAAGCGGCCTAAAACCAGCAGGGAAAATCAGCTCAGACCCATTCTGAGGATACATTTCCAACATAAAGAAGAAACAAGCAGGGCAAAACAGAGAGAAATTCTTCCAAAATGCGTTCAGGGACTGGCATGCAACCAGGATTGACCACATCTACAGCCCCAGCGGCAGAAGACATAAGGCTGGACACTCTTGGGGCTGAGACGATTGGTGAGGTTGGGAAAGCAAATGCAGACCCTTGAAAGGAATCCTGCGTGCTCCCCATTCCATGGGTCCCAACTCTCCAGGTTCAACGCAATCTTCCGACAGCGAAAGCACTCATTGGAAACCCAGCGGATGCTACACCGTGGGATCGGGAAAGCTTTCTGAAACTCACCTCAGTTTTCATCTCCTGGTGCTCGTGTTCTCCATTCAGGCCCCCTTACTAACAATCTCCCCACTTGGAGACTCGGCGCCTTTCCATGCCTCTTTCGTACCGTCTGCAATTTGTCCGCAGGATGAACTGCAAGAGGGGGAACCAATGAGAGACTCGCTGGAGGTGTTTGGTCGGGCACATGTCACTCTCATTTCCCATCACGAAGAAGAATTCACCAGCGGTTCAGCCTGCCACCCCGGATCGACAATAGGGCGTGAAGCCATCCAGCCGTGTTGCGTCCCACTCACAAAAAAGCGACTTGGGAAATGGAGCTCAGGGGCACTGCACTTCCCAAACCTGCAGAGTTCTAAACGATAACTATCGCCCCAAAATATATTGAGGTCAGGCTACGAAGAGGCGCTGAACGCAAGGCAGAACTGCAGGAAACGGATGTCAACGGGTACATCGGAATGGCCCCGATAGCACATGAAAAGCGCCAGAACGTGGACAATGATGCGGTTGGCCAAAAAGGGCGTATGCGTTTTTTCCTGAATATATTCAGGAAAAAACGCATACGCCCTTTTTGGCCAACCAAGCAACCTGGGAGAGCAAATCAGCACTACAAAGAAATCTCTCGCCCCCCCCCCCCGGGGCAAAAGGGCCAGGCGAAAAAAGTCTAAAAACCAGAAAGGCAGGACAGCCCACGGAGTCAAGGGAGCCTTGTTAAGCTGATGGGCGGGATGTCAATGGCCAACAGCCAATCTTCACAAGTGTATCCTCTTTCCCAAACCATGGAAAACACAGAACCACAGAGCATAGGGCACTTCCACACATGGGCGTTGACCTTGGGAAAATGAAAAAATCAACCAGACACAGGGACCCCAAAGTTGAGGGCTGCTGTCTTGACAAGAACCTCCACTCCGGTACACGTTTCATATCCCAGGAAAGAGCCAAGTGGACAAAGACGAGTGGACAAGTGGACAAAGACAAGTGGACAAGTGGACAAGTGGTGCTACGTAGGTCCAATGGAGTGTCACTCAGCCATGAAATCCACGTCATGAGGCTGGTAGCAGCATCCTGAGTGGATTTAGGTACGATCATCCTCAGTGAAATAAGTCCCACAAAAAAAGAAACTTATGATATCACTTATCGAGGGAATGTAAAAATCGCTCCCCATGCACTGAATCCCCAAACAGAACAGAGTCACGCTTTTAGAAAACACACTTATGCCTGCTTCAGGGGAAAGGTGAGGTGGGGTGACGCATAAAACTCGAGTTTGAAATGAGCACAGATACCCTTCCGAAAACCGAATATGGAATGGACACGACCTACTCCTTGCTCAATCAACTGGACTCACCAGACCCTGTTCATCGCACAAGTATCTATCCGACTAGTAAGCATCTTAAAAGCTAAGTCTTGATATCTCTGTGTAAGTGCATCAAGTGTGTGTAAAGCGGCCTAAAACCAGCAGGGAAAATCAGCTCAGACCCATTCTGAGGATACATTTCCAACATAAAGAAGAAACAAGCAGGGCAAAACAGAGAGAAATTCTTCCAAAATGCGTTCAGGGACTGGCATGCAACCAGGATTGACCACATCTACAGCCCCAGCGGCAGAAGACATAAGGCTGGACACTCTTGGGGCTGAGACGATTGGTGAGGTTGGGAAAGCAAATGCAGACCCTTGAAAGGAATCCTGCGTGCTCCCCATTCCATGGGTCCCAACTCTCCAGGTTCAACGCAATCTTCCGACAGCGAAAGCACTCATTGGAAACCCAGCGGATGCTACACCGTGGGATCGGGAAAGCTTTCTGAAACTCACCTCAGTTTTCATCTCCTGGTGCTCGTGTTCTCCATTCAGGCCCCCTTACTAACAATCTCCCCACTTGGAGACTCGGCGCCTTTCCATGCCTCTTTCGTACCGTCTGCAATTTGTCCGCAGGATGAACTGCAAGAGGGGGAACCAATGAGAGACTCGCTGGAGGTGTTTGGTCGGGCACATGTCACTCTCATTTCCCATCACGAAGAAGAATTCACCAGCGGTTCAGCCTGCCACCCCGGATCGACAATAGGGCGTGAAGCCATCCAGCCGTGTTGCGTCCCACTCACAAAAAAGCGACTTGGGAAATGGAGCTCAGGGGCACTGCACTTCCCAAACCTGCAGAGTTCTAAACGATAACTATCGCCCCAAAATATATTGAGGTCAGGCTACGAAGAGGCGCTGAACGCAAGGCAGAACTGCAGGAAACGGATGTCAACGGGTACATCGGAATGGCCCCGATAGCACATGAAAAGCGCCAGAACGTGGACAATGATGCGGTTGGCCAAAAAGGGCGTATGCGTTTTTTCCTGAATATATTCAGGAAAAAACGCATACGCCCTTTTTGGCCAACCAAGCAACCTGGGAGAGCAAATCAGCACTACAAAGAAATCTCTCGCCCCCCCCCCCGGGGCAAAAGGGCCAGGCGAAAAAAGTCTAAAAACCAGAAAGGCAGGACAGGCCACGGAGTCAAGGGAGCCTTGTTAAGCTGATGGGCGGGATGTCAATGGCCAACAGCCAATCTTCACAAGTGTATCCTCTTTCCCAAACCATGTAAAACACAGAACCACAGAGCATAGGGCACTTCCACACATGGGCGTTGACCTTGGGAAAATGAAAAAATCAACCAGACACAGGGACCCCAAAGTTGAGGGCTGCTGTCTTGACAAGAACCTCCACTCCGGTACACGTTTCATATCCCAGGAAAGAGCCAAGTGGACAAAGACGAGTGGACAAGTGGACAACGACAACTGGACAAGTGGACAAGTGGTGCTACGTAGGTCCAATGGAGTGTCACTCAGCCATGAAATCCACGTCATGAGGCTGGTAGCAGCATCCTGAGTGGATTTAGGTACGATCATCCTCAGTGAAATAAGTCCCACAAAAAAAGAAACTTATGATATCACTTATCGAGGGAATGTAAAAATCGCTCCCCATGCACTGAATCCCCAAACAGAACAGAGTCACGCTTTTAGAAAACACACTTATGCCTGCTTCAGGGGAAAGGTGAGGTGGGGTGACGCATAAAACTCGAGTTTGAAATGAGCACAGATACCCTTCCGAAAACCGAATATGGAATGGACACGACCTACTCCTTGCTCAATCAACTGGACTCACCAGACCCTGTTCATCGCACAAGTATCTATCCGACTAGTAAGCATCTTAAAAGCTAAGTCTTGATATCTCTGTGTAAGTGCATCAAGTGTGTGTAAAGCGGCCTAAAACCAGCAGGGAAAATCAGCTCAGACCCATTCTGAGGATACATTTCCAACATAAAGAAGAAACAAGCAGGGCAAAACAGAGAGAAATTCTTCCAAAATGCGTTCAGGGACTGGCATGCAACCAGGATTGACCACATCTACAGCCCCAGCGGCAGAAGACATAAGGCTGGACACTCTTGGGGCTGAGACGATTGGTGAGGTTGGGAAAGCAAATGCAGACCCTTGAAAGGAATCCTGCGTGCTCCCCATTCCATGGGTCCCAACTCTCCAGGTTCAACGCAATCTTCCGACAGCGAAAGCACTCATTGGAAACCCAGCGGATGCTACACCGTGGGATCGGGAAAGCTTTCTGAAACTCACCTCAGTTTTCATCTCCTGGTGCTCGTGTTCTCCATTCAGGCCCCCTTACTAACAATCTCCCCACTTGGAGACTCGGCGCCTTTCCATGCCTCTTTCGTACCGTCTGCAATTTGTCCGCAGGATGAACTGCAAGAGGGGGAACCAATGAGAGACTCGCTGGAGGTGTTTGGTCGGGCACATGTCACTCTCATTTCCCATCACGAAGAAGAATTCACCAGCGGTTCAGCCTGCAACCGCGGATCGACAATAGGGCGTGAAGCCATCCAGCCGTGTTGCGTCCCACTCACAAAAAAGCGACTTGGGAAATGGAGCTCAGGGGCCCTGCACTTCCCAAACCTGCAGAGTTCTAAACGATAACTATCGCCCCAAAATATATTGAGGTCAGGCTACGAAGAGGCGCTGAACGCAAGGCAGAACTGCAGGAAACGGATGTCAACGGGTACATCGGAATGGCCCCGATAGCACATGAAAAGCGCCAGAACGTGGACAATGATGCGGTTGGCCAAAAAGGGCGTATGCGTTTTTTCCTGAATATATTCAGGAAAAAACGCATACGCCCTTTTTGGCCAACCAAGCAACCTGGGAGAGCAAATCAGCACTACAAAGAAATCTCTCGCCCCCCCCCCCCGGGGCAAAAGGGCCAGGCGAAAAAAGTCTAAAAACCAGAAAGGCAGGACAGCCCACGGAGTCAAGGGAGCCTTGTTAAGCTGATGGGCGGGATGTCAATGGCCAACAGCCAATCTTCACAAGTGTATCCTCTTTCCCAAACCATGGAAAACACAGAACCACAGAGCATAGGGCACTTCCACACATGGGCGTTGACCTTGGGAAAATGAAAAAATCAACCAGACACAGGGACCCCAAAGTTGAGGGCTGCTGTCTTGACAAGAACCTCCACTCCGGTACACGTTTCATATCCCAGGAAAGAGCCAAGTGGACAAAGACGAGTGGACAAGTGGACAACGACAACTGGACAAGTGGACAAGTGGTGCTACGTAGGTCCAATGGAGTGTCACTCAGCCATGAAATCCACGTCATGAGGCTGGTAGCAGCATCCTGAGTGGATTTAGGTACGATCATCCTCAGTGAAATAAGTCCCACAAAAAAGAAACTTATGATATCACTTATCGAGGGAATGTAAAAATCGCTCCCCATGCACTGAATCCCCAAACAGAACAGAGTCACGCTTTTAGAAAACACACTTATGCCTGCTTCAGGGGAAAGGTGAGGTGGGGTGACGCATAAAACTCGAGTTTGAAATGAGCACAGATACCCTTCCGAAAACCGAATATGGAATGGACACGACCTACTCCTTGCTCAATCAACTGGACTCACCAGACCCTGTTCATCGCACAAGTATCTATCCGACTAGTAAGCATCTTAAAAGCTAAGTCTTGATATCTCTGTGTAAGTGCATCAAGTGTGTGTAAAGCGGCCTAAAACCAGCAGGGAAAATCAGCTCAGACCCATTCTGAGGATACATTTCCAACATAAAGAAGAAACAAGCAGGGCAAAACAGAGAGAAATTCTTCCAAAATGCGTTCAGGGACTGGCATGCAACCAGGATTGACCACATCTACAGCCCCAGCGGCAGAAGACATAAGGCTGGACACTCTTGGGGCTGAGACGATTGGTGAGGTTGGGAAAGCAAATGCAGACCCTTGAAAGGAATCCTGCGTGCTCCCCATTCCATGGGTCCCAACTCTCCAGGTTCAACGCAATCTTCCGACAGCGAAAGCACTCATTGGAAACCCAGCGGATGCTACACCGTGGGATCGGGAAAGCTTTCTGAAACTCACCTCAGTTTTCATCTCCTGGTGCTCGTGTTCTCCATTCAGGCCCCCTTACTAACAATCTCCCCACTTGGAGACTCGGAGCCTTTCCATGCCTCTTTCGTACCGTCTGCAATTTGTCCGCAGGATGAACTGCAAGAGGGGGAACCAATGAGAGACTCGCTGGAGGTGTTTGGTCGGGCACATGTCACTCTCATTTCCCATCACGAAGAAGAATTCACCAGCGGTTCAGCCTGCCACCCCGGATCGACAATAGGGCGTGAAGCCATCCAGCCGTGTTGCGTCCCACTCACAAAAAAGCGACTTGGGAAATGGAGCTCAGGGGCACTGCACTTCCCAAACCTGCAGAGTTCTAAACGATAACTGTCGCCCCAAAATATATTGAGGTCAGGCTACGAAGAGGCGCTGAACGCAAGGCAGAACTGCAGCAAACGGATGTCAACGGGTACATCGGAATGGCCCCAATAGCACATGAAAAGCGCCAGAACGTGGACAATGATGCGGTTGGCCAAAAAGGGCGTATGCGTTTTTTCCTGAATATATTCAGGAAAAAACGCATACGCCCTTTTTGGCCAACCAAGCAACCTGGGAGAGCAAATCAGCACTACAAAGAAATCTCTCGCCCCCCCCCCCGGGCAAAAGGGCCAGGCGAAAAAAGTCTAAAAACCAGAAAGGCAGGACAGGCCACGGAGTCAAGGGAGCCTTGTTAAGCTGATGGGCGGGATGTCAATGGCCAACAGCCAATCTTCACAAGTGTATCCTCTTTCCCAAACCATG
Source organism: Kogia breviceps (assembly GCF_026419965.1). Lineage (NCBI taxonomy): Eukaryota > Metazoa > Chordata > Mammalia > Artiodactyla > Physeteridae > Kogia > Kogia breviceps. The sequence continues at coordinate 318,638 of NW_026712100.1, forward strand.
TAAAACACAGAACCACAGAGCATAGGGCACTTCCACACATGGGCGTTGACCTTGGGAAAATGAAAAAATCAACCAGACACAGGGACCCCAAAGTTGAGGGCTGCTGTCTTGACAAGAACCTCCACTCCGGTACACGTTTCATATCCCAGGAAAGAGCCAAGTGGACAAAGACGAGTGGACAAGTGGACAACGACAACTGGACAAGTGGACAAGTGGTGCTACGTAGGTCCAATGGAGTGTCACTCAGCCATGAAATCCACGTCATGAGGCTGGTAGCAGCATCCTGAGTGGATTTAGGTACGATCATCCTCAGTGAAATAAGTCCCACAAAAAAAGAAACTTATGATATCACTTATCGAGGGAATGTAAAAATCGCTCCCCATGCACTGAATCCCCAAACAGAACAGAGTCACGCTTTTAGAAAACACACTTATGCCTGCTTCAGGGGAAAGGTGAGGTGGGGTGACGCATAAAACTCGAGTTTGAAATGAGCACAGATACCCTTCCGAAAACCGAATATGGAATGGACACGACCTACTCCTTGCTCAATCAACTGGACTCACCAGACCCTGTTCATCGCACAAGTATCTATCCAACTAGTAAGCATCTTAAAAGCTAAGTCTTGATATCTCTGTGTAAGTGCATCAAGTGTGTGTAAAGCGGCCTAAAACCAGCAGGGAAAATCAGCTCAGACCCATTCTGAGGATACATTTCCAACATAAAGAAGAAACAAGCAGGGCAAAACAGAGAGAAATTCTTCCAAAATGCGTTCAGGGACTGGCATTGCAACCAGGATTGACCACATCTACAGCCCCAGCGGCAGAAGACATAAGGCTGGACACTCTTGGGGCTGAGACGATTGGTGAGGTTGGGAAAGCAAATGCAGACCCTTGAAAGGAATCCTGCGTGCTCCCCATTCCATGGGTCCCAACTCTCCAGGTTCAACGCAATCTTCCGACAGCGAAAGCACTCATTGGAAACCCAGCGGTTGCTACACCGTGGGATCGGGAAAGCTTTCTGAAACTCACCTCAGTTTTCATCTCCTGGTGCTCGTGTTCTCCATTCAGGCCCCCTTACTAACAATCTCCCCACTTGGAGACTCGGCGCCTTTCCATGCCTCTTTCGTACCGTCTGCAATTTGTCCGCAGGATGAACTGCAAGAGGGGGAACCAATGAGAGACTCGCTGGAGGTGTTTGGTCGGGCACATGTCACTCTCATTTCCCATCACGAAGAAGAATTCACCAGCGGTTCAGCCTGCCACCCAGGATCGACAATAGGGCGTGAAGCCATCCAGCCGTGTTGCGTCCCACTCACAAAAAAGCGACTTGGGAAATGGAGCTCAGGGGCACTGCACTTCCCAAACCTGCAGAGTTCTAAACGATAACTATCGCCCCAAAATATATTGAGGTCAGGCTACGAAGAGGCGCTGAACGCAAGGCAGAACTGCAGGAAACGGATGTCAAAGGGTACATCGGAATGGCCCCGATAGCACATGAAAAGCGCCAGAACGTGGACAATGATGCGGTTGGCCAAAAAGGGCGTATGCGTTTTTTCCTGAATATATTCAGGAAAAAACGCATACGCCCTTTTTGGCCAACCAAGCAACCTGGGAGAGCAAATCAGCACTACAAAGAAATCTCTCGCCCCCCCCCCCCGGGGCAAAAGGGCCAGGCGAAAAAAGTCTAAAAACCAGAAAGGCAGGACAGGCCACGGAGTCAAGGGAGCCTTGTTAAGCTGATGGGCGGGATGTCAATGGCCAACAGCCAATCTTCACAAGTGTATCCTCTTTCCCAAACCATGTAAAACACAGAACCACAGAGCATAGGGCACTTCCACACATGGGCGTTGACCTTGGGAAAATGAAAAAATCAACCAGACACAGGGACCCCAAAGTTGAGGGCTGCTGTCTTGACAAGAACCTCCACTCCGGTACACGTTTCATATCCCAGGAAAGAGCCAAGTGGACAAAGACGAGTGGACAAGTGGACAACGACAACTGGACAAGTGGACAAGTGGTGCTACGTAGGTCCAATGGAGTGTCACTCAGCCATGAAATCCACGTCATGAGGCTGGTAGCAGCATCCTGAGTGGATTTAGGTACGATCATCCTCAGTGAAATAAGTCCCACAAAAAAAGAAACTTATGATATCACTTATCGAGGGAATGTAAAAATCGCTCCCCATGCACTGAATCCCCAAACAGAACAGAGTCACGCTTTTAGAAAACACACTTATGCCTGCTTCAGGGGAAAGGTGAGGTGGGGTGACGCATAAAACTCGAGTTTGAAATGAGCACAGATACCCTTCCGAAAACCGAATATGGAATGGACACGACCTACTCCTTGCTCAATCAACTGGACTCACCAGACCCTGTTCATCGCACAAGTATCTATCCGACTAGTAAGCATCTTAAAAGCTAAGTCTTGATATCTCTGTGTAAGTGCATCAAGTGTGTGTAAAGCGGCCTAAAACCAGCAGGGAAAATCAGCTCAGACCCATTCTGAGGATACATTTCCAACATAAAGAAGAAACAAGCAGGGCAAAACAGAGAGAAATTCTTCCAAAATGCGTTCAGGGACTGGCATGCAACCAGGATTGACCACATCTACAGCCCCAGCGGCAGAAGACATAAGGCTGGACACTCTTGGGGCTGAGACGATTGGTGAGGTTGGGAAAGCAAATGCAGACCCTTGAAAGGAATCCTGCGTGCTCCCCATTCCATGGGTCCCAACTCTCCAGGTTCAACGCAATCTTCCGACAGCGAAAGCACTCATTGGAAACCCAGCGGATGCTACACCGTGGGATCGGGAAAGCTTTCTGAAACTCACCTCAGTTTTCATCTCCTGGTGCTCGTGTTCTCCATTCAGGCCCCCTTACTAACAATCTCCCCACTTGGAGACTCGGCGCCTTTCCATGCCTCTTTCGTACCGTCTGCAATTTGTCCGCAGGATGAACTGCAAGAGGGGGAACCAATGAGAGACTCGCTGGAGGTGTTTGGTCGGGCACATGTCACTCTCATTTCCCATCACGAAGAAGAATTCACCAGCGGTTCAGCCTGCAACCGCGGATCGACAATAGGGCGTGAAGCCATCCAGCCGTGTTGCGTCCCACTCACAAAAAAGCGACTTGGGAAATGGAGCTCAGGGGCCCTGCACTTCCCAAACCTGCAGAGTTCTAAACGATAACTATCGCCCCAAAATATATTGAGGTCAGGCTACGAAGAGGCGCTGAACGCAAGGCAGAACTGCAGGAAACGGATGTCAACGGGTACATCGGAATGGCCCCGATAGCACATGAAAAGCGCCAGAACGTGGACAATGATGCGGTTGGCCAAAAAGGGCGTATGCGTTTTTTCCTGAATATATTCAGGAAAAAACGCATACGCCCTTTTTGGCCAACCAAGCAACCTGGGAGAGCAAATCAGCACTACAAAGAAATCTCTCGCCCCCCCCCCCCGGGGCAAAAGGGCCAGGCGAAAAAAGTCTAAAAACCAGAAAGGCAGGACAGCCCACGGAGTCAAGGGAGCCTTGTTAAGCTGATGGGCGGGATGTCAATGGCCAACAGCCAATCTTCACAAGTGTATCCTCTTTCCCAAACCATGGAAAACACAGAACCACAGAGCATAGGGCACTTCCACACATGGGCGTTGACCTTGGGAAAATGAAAAAATCAACCAGACACAGGGACCCCAAAGTTGAGGGCTGCTGTCTTGACAAGAACCTCCACTCCGGTACACGTTTCATATCCCAGGAAAGAGCCAAGTGGACAAAGACGAGTGGACAAGTGGACAACGACAACTGGACAAGTGGACAAGTGGTGCTACGTAGGTCCAATGGAGTGTCACTCAGCCATGAAATCCACGTCATGAGGCTGGTAGCAGCATCCTGAGTGGATTTAGGTACGATCATCCTCAGTGAAATAAGTCCCACAAAAAAGAAACTTATGATATCACTTATCGAGGGAATGTAAAAATCGCTCCCCATGCACTGAATCCCCAAACAGAACAGAGTCACGCTTTTAGAAAACACACTTATGCCTGCTTCAGGGGAAAGGTGAGGTGGGGTGACGCATAAAACTCGAGTTTGAAATGAGCACAGATACCCTTCCGAAAACCGAATATGGAATGGACACGACCTACTCCTTGCTCAATCAACTGGACTCACCAGACCCTGTTCATCGCACAAGTATCTATCCGACTAGTAAGCATCTTAAAAGCTAAGTCTTGATATCTCTGTGTAAGTGCATCAAGTGTGTGTAAAGCGGCCTAAAACCAGCAGGGAAAATCAGCTCAGACCCATTCTGAGGATACATTTCCAACATAAAGAAGAAACAAGCAGGGCAAAACAGAGAGAAATTCTTCCAAAATGCGTTCAGGGACTGGCATGCAACCAGGATTGACCACATCTACAGCCCCAGCGGCAGAAGACATAAGGCTGGACACTCTTGGGGCTGAGACGATTGGTGAGGTTGGGAAAGCAAATGCAGACCCTTGAAAGGAATCCTGCGTGCTCCCCATTCCATGGGTCCCAACTCTCCAGGTTCAACGCAATCTTCCGACAGCGAAAGCACTCATTGGAAACCCAGCGGATGCTACACCGTGGGATCGGGAAAGCTTTCTGAAACTCACCTCAGTTTTCATCTCCTGGTGCTCGTGTTCTCCATTCAGGCCCCCTTACTAACAATCTCCCCACTTGGAGACTCGGAGCCTTTCCATGCCTCTTTCGTACCGTCTGCAATTTGTCCGCAGGATGAACTGCAAGAGGGGGAACCAATGAGAGACTCGCTGGAGGTGTTTGGTCGGGCACATGTCACTCTCATTTCCCATCACGAAGAAGAATTCACCAGCGGTTCAGCCTGCCACCCCGGATCGACAATAGGGCGTGAAGCCATCCAGCCGTGTTGCGTCCCACTCACAAAAAAGCGACTTGGGCAATGGAGCTCAGGGGCACTGCACTTCCCAAACCTGCAGAGTTCTAAACGATAACTGTCGCCCCAAAATATATTGAGGTCAGGCTACGAAGAGGCGCTGAACGCAAGGCAGAACTGCAGCAAACGGATGTCAACGGGTACATCGGAATGGCCCCAATAGCACATGAAAAGCGCCAGAACGTGGACAATGATGCGGTTGGCCAAAAAGGGCGTATGCGTTTTTTCCTGAATATATTCAGGAAAAAACGCATACGCCCTTTTTGGCCAACCAAGCAACCTGGGAGAGCAAATCAGCACTACAAAGAAATCTCTCGCCCCCCCCCCCGGGCAAAAGGGCCAGGCGAAAAAAGTCTAAAAACCAGAAAGGCAGGACAGGCCACGGAGTCAAGGGAGCCTTGTTAAGCTGATGGGCGGGATGTCAATGGCCAACAGCCAATCTTCACAAGTGTATCCTCTTTCCCAAACCATGGAAAACACAGAACCACAGAGCATAGGGCACTTCCACACATGGGCGTTGACCTTGGGAAAATGAAAAAATCAACCAGACACAGGGACCCCAAAGTTGAGGGCTGCTGTCTTGACAAGAACCTCCACTCCGGTACACGTTTCATATCCCAGGAAAGAGCCAAGTGGACAAAGACGAGTGGACAAGTGGACAACGACAACTGGACAAGTGGACAAGTGGTGCTACGTAGGTCCAATGGAGTGTCACTCAGCCATGAAATCCACGTCATGAGGCTGGTAGCAGCATCCTGAGTGGATTTAGGTACGATCATCCTCAGTGAAATAAGTCCCACAAAAAAAGAAACTTATGATATCACTTATCGAGGGAATGTAAAAATCGCTCCCCATGCACTGAATCCCCAAACAGAACAGAGTCACGCTTTTAGAAAACACACTTATGCCTGCTTCAGGGGAAAGGTGAGGTGCGGTGACGCATAAAACTCGAGTTTGAAATGAGCACAGATACCCTTCCGAAAACCGAATATGGAATGGACACGACCTACTCCTTGCTCAGTCAACTGGACTCACCAGACCCTGTTCATCGCACAAGTATCTATCCAACTAGTAAGCATCTTAAAAGCTAAGTCTTGATATCTCTGTGTAAGTGCATCAAGTGTGTGTAAAGCGGCCTAAAACCAGCAGGGAAAATCAGCTCAGACCCATTCTGAGGATACATTTCCAACATAAAGAAGAAACAAGCAGGGCAAAACAGAGAGAAATTCTTCCAAAATGCGTTCAGGGACTGGCATTGCAACCAGGATTGACCACATCTACAGCCCCAGCGGCAGAAGACATAAGGCTGGACACTCTTGGGGCTGAGACGATTGGTGAGGTTGGGAAAGCAAATGCAGACCCTTGAAAGGAATCCTGCGTGCTCCCCATTCCATGGGTCCCAACTCTCCAGGTTCAACGCAATCTTCCGACAGCGAAAGCACTCATTGGAAACCCAGCGGTTGCTACACCGTGGGATCGGGAAAGCTTTCTGAAACTCACCTCAGTTTTCATCTCCTGGTGCTCGTGTTCTCCATTCAGGCCCCCTTACTAACAATCTCCCCACTTGGAGACTCGGCGCCTTTCCATGCCTCTTTCGTACCGTCTGCAATTTGTCCGCAGGATGAACTGCAAGAGGGGGAACCAATGAGAGACTCGCTGGAGGTGTTTGGTCGGGCACATGTCACTCTCATTTCCCATCACGAAGAAGAATTCACCAGCGGTTCAGCCTGCCACCCAGGATCGACAATAGGGCGTGAAGCCATCCAGCCGTGTTGCGTCCCACTCACAAAAAAGCGACTTGGGAAATGGAGCTCAGGGGCACTGCACTTCCCAAACCTGCAGAGTTCTAAACGATAACTATCGCCCCAAAATATATTGAGGTCAGGCTACGAAGAGGCGCTGAACGCAAGGCAGAACTGCAGGAAACGGATGTCAAAGGGTACATCGGAATGGCCCCGATAGCACATGAAAAGCGCCAGAACGTGGACAATGATGCGGTTGGCCAAAAAGGGCGTATGCGTTTTTTCCTGAATATATTCAGGAAAAAACGCATACGCCCTTTTTGGCCAACCAAGCAACCTGGGAGAGCAAATCAGCACTACAAAGAAATCTCTCGCCCCCCCCCGGGGCAAAAGGGCCAGGCGAAAAAAGTCTAAAAACCAGAAAGGCAGGACAGCCCACGGAGTCAAGGGAGCCTTGTTAAGCTGATGGGCGGGATGTCAATGGCCAACAGCCAATCTTCACAAGTGTATCCTCTTTCCCAAACCATGGAAAACACAGAACCACAGAGCATAGGGCACTTCCACACATGGGCGTTGACCTTGGGAAAATGAAAAAATCAACCAGACACAGGGACCCCAAAGTTGAGGGCTCCTGTCTTGACAAGAACCTCCACTCCGGTACACGTTTCATATCCCAGGAAAGAGCCAAGTGGACAAAGACGAGTGGACAAGTGGACAAAGACAAGTGGACAAGTGGACAAGTGGTGCTACGTAGGTCCAATGGAGTGTCACTCAGCCATGAAATCCACGTCATGAGGCTGGTAGCAGCATCCTGAGTGGATTTAGGTACGATCATCCTCCGTGAAATAAGTCCCACAAAAAAAGAAACTTATGATATCACTTATCGAGGGAATGTAAAAATCGCTCCCCATGCACTGAATCCCCAAACAGAACAGAGTCACGCTTTTAGAAAACACACTTATGCCTGCTTCAGGGGAAAGGTGAGGTGGGGTGACGCATAAAACTCGAGTTTGAAATGAGCACAGATACCCTTCCGAAAACCGAATATGGAATGGACACGACCTACTCCTTGCTCAATCAACTGGACTCACCAGACCCTGTTCATCGCACAAGTATCTATCCGACTAGTAAGCATCTTAAAAGCTAAGTCTTGATATCTCTGTGTAAGTGCATCAAGTGTGTGTAAAGCGGCCTAAAACCAGCAGGGAAAATCAGCTCAGACCCATTCTGAGGATACATTTCCAACATAAAGAAGAAACAAGCAGGGCAAAACAGAGAGAAATTCTTCCAAAATGCGTTCAGGGACTGGCATTGCAACCAGGATTGACCACATCTACAGCCCCAGCGGCAGAAGACATAAGGCTGGACACTCTTGGGGCTGAGACGATTGGTGAGGTTGGGAAAGCAAATGCAGACCCTTGAAAGGAATCCTGCGTGCTCCCCATTCCATGGGTCCCAACTCTCCAGGATCAACGCAATCTTCCGACAGCGAAAGCACTCATTGGAAACCCAGCGGATGCTACACCGTGGGATCGGGAAAGCTTTCTGAAACTCACCTCAGTTTTCATCTCCTGGTGCTCGTGTTCTCCATTCAGGCCCCCTTACTAACAATCTCCCCACTTGGAGACTCGGCGCCTTTCCATGCCTCTTTCGTACCGTCTGCAATTTGTCCGCAGGATGAACTGCAAGAGGGGGAACCAATGAGAGACTCGCTGGAGGTGTTTGGTCGGGCACATGTCACTCTCATTTCCCATCACGAAGAAGAATTCACCAGCGGTTCAGCCTGCCACCCCGGATCGACAATAGGGCGTGAAGCCATCCAGCCGTGTTGCGTCCCACTCACAAAAAAGCGACTTGGGAAATGGAGCTCAGGGGCACTGCACTTCCCAAACCTGCAGAGTTCTAAACGATAACTATCGCCCCAAAATATATTGAGGTCAGGCTACGAAGAGGCGCTGAACGCAAGGCAGAACTGCAGGAAACGGATGTCAACGGGTACATCGGAATGGCCCCGATAGCACATGAAAAGCGCCAGAACGTGGACAATGATGCGGTTGGCCAAAAAGGGCGTATGCGTTTTTTCCATATTCAGGAAAAAACGCATACGCCCTTTTTGGCCAACCAAGCAACCTGGGAGAGCAAATCAGCACTACAAAGAAATCTCTCGCCCCCCCCCGGGGCAAAAGGGCCAGGCGAAAAAAGTCTAAAAACCAGAAAGGCAGGACAGCCCACGGAGTCAAGGGAGCCTTGTTAAGCTGATGGGCGGGATGTCAATGGCCAACAGCCAATCTTCACAAGTGTATCCTCTTTCCCAAACCATGGAAAACACAGAACCACAGAGCATAGGGCACTTCCACACATGGGCGTTGACCTTGGGAAAATGAAAAAATCAACCAGACACAGGGACCCCAAAGTTGAGGGCTGCTGTCTTGACAAGAACCTCCACTCCGGTACACGTTTCATATCCCAGGAAAGAGCCAAGTGGACAAAGACGAGTGGACAAGTGGACAAAGACAAGTGGACAAGTGGACAAGTGGTGCTACGTAGGTCCAATGGAGTGTCACTCAGCCATGAAATCCACGTCATGAGGCTGGTAGCAGCATCCTGAGTGGATTTAGGTACGATCATCCTCCGTGAAATAAGTCCCACAAAAAAAGAAACTTATGATATCACTTATCGAGGGAATGTAAAAATCGCTCCCCATGCACTGAATCCCCAAACAGAACAGAGTCACGCTTTTAGAAAACACACTTATGCCTGCTTCAGGGGAAAGGTGAGGTGGGGTGACGCATAAAACTCGAGTTTGAAATGAGCACAGATACCCTTCCGAAAACCGAATATGGAATGGACACGACCTACTCCTTGCTCAATCAACTGGACTCACCAGACCCTGTTCATCGCACAAGTATCTATCCGACTAGTAAGCATCTTAAAAGCTAAGTCTTGATATCTCTGTGTAAGTGCATCAAGTGTGTGTAAAGCGGCCTAAAACCAGCAGGGAAAATCAGCTCAGACCCATTCTGAGGATACATTTCCAACATAAAGAAGAAACAAGCAGGGCAAAACAGAGAGAAATTCTTCCAAAATGCGTTCAGGGACTGGCATGCAACCAGGATTGACCACATCTACAGCCCCAGCGGCAGAAGACATAAGGCTGGACACTCTTGGGGCTGAGACGATTGGTGAGGTTGGGAAAGCAAATGCAGACCCTTGAAAGGAATCCTGCGTGCTCCCCATTCCATGGGTCCCAACTCTCCAGGTTCAACGCAATCTTCCGACAGCGAAAGCACTCATTGGAAACCCAGCGGATGCTACACCGTGGGATCGGGAAAGCTTTCTGAAACTCACCTCAGTTTTCATCTCCTGGTGCTCGTGTTCTCCATTCAGGCCCCCTTACTAACAATCTCCCCACTTGGAGACTCGGCGCCTTTCCATGCCTCTTTCGTACCGTCTGCAATTTGTCCGCAGGATGAACTGCAAGAGGGGGAACCAATGAGAGACTCGCTGGAGGTGTTTGGTCGGGCACATGTCACTCTCATTTCCCATCACGAAGAAGAATTCACCAGCGGTTCAGCCTGCCACCCCGGATCGACAATAGGGCGTGAAGCCATCCAGCCGTGTTGCGTCCCACTCACAAAAAAGCGACTTGGGAAATGGAGCTCAGGGGCACTGCACTTCCCAAACCTGCAGAGTTCTAAACGATAACTATCGCCCCAAAATATATTGAGGTCAGGCTACGAAGAGGCGCTGAACGCAAGGCAGAACTGCAGGAAACGGATGTCAACGGGTACATCGGAATGGCCCCGATAGCACATGAAAAGCGCCAGAACGTGGAAAATGATGCGGTTGGCCAAAAAGGGCGTATGCGTTTTTTCCTGAATATATTCAGGAAAAAACGCATACGCCCTTTTTGGCCAACCAAGCAACCTGGGAGAGCAAATCAGCACTACAAAGAAATCTCTCGCCCCCCCCCGGGGCAAAAGGGCCAGGCGAAAAAAGTCTAAAAACCAGAAAGGCAGGACAGCCCACGGAGTCAAGGGAGCCTTGTTAAGCTGATGGGCGGGATGTCAATGGCCAACAGCCAATCTTCACAAGTGTATCCTCTTTCCCAAACCATGGAAAACACAGAACCACAGAGCATAGGGCACTTCCACACATGGGCGTTGACCTTGGGAAAATGAAAAAATCAACCAGACACAGGGACCCCAAAGTTGAGGGCTGCTGTCTTGACAAGAACCTCCACTCCGGTACACGTTTCATATCCCAGGAAAGAGCCAAGTGGACAAAGACGAGTGGACAAGTGGACAACGACAAGTGGACAAGTGGACAAGTGGTGCTACGTAGGTCCAATGGAGTGTCACTCAGCCATGAAATCCACGTCATGAGGCTGGTAGCAGCATCCTGAGTGGATTTAGGTACGATCATCCTCAGTGAAATAAGTCCCACAAAAAAAGAAACTTATGATATCACTTATCGAGGGAATGTAAAAATCGCTCCCCATGCACTGAATCCCCAAACAGAACAGAGTCACGCTTTTAGAAAACACACTTATGCCTGCTTCAGGGGAAAGGTGAGGTGGGGTGACGCATAAAACTCGAGTTTGAAATGAGCACAGATACCCTTCCGAAAACCGAATATGGAATGGACACGAGCTACTCCTTGCTCAATCAACTGGACTCACCAGACCCTGTTCATCGCACAAGTATCTATCCGACTAGTAAGCATCTTAAAAGCTAAGTCTTGATATCTCTGTGTAAGTGCATCAAGTGTGTGTAAAGCGGCCTAAAACCAGCAGGGAAAATCAGCTCAGACCCATTCTGAGGATACATTTCCAACATAATGAAGAAACAGGCAGGGCAAAACAGAGAGAAATTCTTCCAAAATGCGTTCAGGGACTGGCATGCAACCAGGATTGACCACATCTACAGCCCCAGCGGCAGAAGACATAAGGCTGGACACTCTTGGGGCTGAGACGATTGGTGAGGTTGGGAAAGCAAATGCAGACCCTTGAAAGGAATCCTGCGTGCTCCCCATTCCATGGGTCCCAACTCTCCAGGTTCAACGCAATCTTCCGACAGCGAAAGCACTCATTGGAAACCCAGCGGTTGCTACACCGTGGGATCGGGAAAGCTTTCTGAAACTCACCTCAGTTTTCATCTCCTGGTGCTCGTGTTTTCCATTCAGGCCCCCTTACTAACAATCTCCCCACTTGGAGACTCGGCGCCTTTCCATGCCTCTTTCGTACCGTCTGCAATTTGTCCGCAGGATGAACTGCAAGAGGGGGAACCAATGAGAGACTCGCTGGAGGTGTTTGGTCGGGCACATGTCACTCTCATTTCCCATCACGAAGAAGAATTCACCAGCGGTTCAGCCTGCCACCCCGGATCGACAATAGGGCGTGAAGCCATCCAGCCGTGTTGCGTCCCACTCACAAAAAAGCGACTTGGGAAATGGAGCTCAGGGGCACTGCACTTCCCAAACCTGCAGAGTTCTAAACGATAACTATCGCCCCAAAATATATTGAGGTCAGGCTACGAAGAGGCGCTGAACGCAAGGCAGAACTGCAGGAAACGGATGTCAACGGGTACATCGGAATGGCCCCGATAGCACATGAAAAGCGCCAGAACGTGGACAATGATGCGGTTGGCCAAAAAGGGCGTATGCGTTTTTTGCTCAGGAAAAAACGCATACGCCCTTTTTGGCCAACCAAGCAACCTGGGAGAGCAAATCAGCACTACAAAGAAATCTCTGCCCCCCCCCCCGGGACAAAAGTGCCAGGCGAAAAAAGGCTAAAAACCAGAAAGGCAGGACAGGCCACGGAGTCAAGGGAGCCTTGTTAAGCTGATGGGCGGGATGTCAATGGCCAACAGCCAATCTTCACAAGTGTATCCTCTTTCCCAAACCATGGAAAACACAGAACCACAGAGCATAGGGCACTTCCACACATGGGCGTTGACCTTGGGAAAATGAAAAAATCAACCAGACACAGGGACCCCAAAGTTGAGGGCTGCTGTCTTGACAAGAACCTCCACTCCGGTACACGTTTCATATCCCAGGAAAGAGCCAAGTGGACAAAGACGAGTGGACAAGTGGACAAAGACAAGTGGACAAGTGGACAAGTGGTGCTACGTAGGTCCAATGGAGTGTCACTCAGCCATGAAATCCACGTCATGAGGCTGGTAGCAGCATCCTGAGTGGATTTAGGTACGATCATCCTCAGTGAAATAAGTCCCACAAAAAAAGAAACTTATGATATCACTTATCGAGGGAATGTAAAAATCGCTCCCCATGAACGGAATCCCCAAAGAGAACAGAGTCACGCTTTTAGAAAACACACTTATGCCTGCTTCAGGGGAAAGGTGAGGTGGGGTGACGCATAAAACTCGAGTTTGAAATGAGCACAGATACCCTTCCGAAAACCGAATATGGAATGGACACGACCTACTCCTTGCTCAATCAACTGGACTCACCAGACCCTGTTCATCGCACAAGTATCTATCCGACTAGTAAGCATCTTAAAAGCTAAGTCTTGATATCTCTCTGTAAGTGCATCAAGGGTGTGTAAAGCGGCCTAAAACCAGCAGGGAAAATCAGCTCAGACCCATTCTGAGGATACATTTCCAACATAAAGAAGAAACAAGCAGGGCAAAACAGAGAGAAATTCTTCCAAAATGCGTTCAGGGACTGGCATGCAACCAGGATTGACCACATCTACAGCCCCAGCGGCAGAAGACATAAGGCTGGACACTCTTGGGGCTGAGACGATTGGTGAGGTTGGGAAAGCAAATGCAGACCCTTGAAAGGAATCCTGCGTGCTCCCCATTCCATGGGTCCCAACTCTCCAGGTTCAACGCAATCTTCCGACAACGAAAGCACTCATTGGAAACCCAGCGGATGCTACACCGTGGGATCGGGAAAGCTTTCTGAAACTCACCTCAGTTTTCCTCTCCTGGTGCTCGTGTTCTCCATTCAGGCCCCCTTACTAACAATCTCCCCACTTGGAGACTCGGCGCCTTTCCATGCCTCTTTCGTACCGTCTGCAATTTGTCCGCAGGATGAACTGCAAGAGGGGGAACCAATGAGAGACTCGCTGGAGGTGTTTGGTCGGGCACATGTCACTCTCATTTCCCATCACGAAGAAGAATTCACCAGCGGTTCAGCCTGCCACCCCGGATCGACAATAGGGCGTGAAGCCATCCAGCCGTGTTGCGTCCCACTCACAAAAAAGCGACTTGGGAAATGGAGCTCAGGGGCCCTGCACTTCCCAAACCTGCAGAGTTCTAAACGATAACTATCGCCGCAAAATATATTGAGGTCAGGCTACGAAGAGGCGCTGAACGCAAGGCAGAACTGCAGGAAACGGATGTCAACGGGTACATCGGAATGGCCCCGATAGCACATGAAAAGCGCCAGAACGTGGACAATGATGCGGTTGGCCAAAAAGGGCGTATTCAGGAAAAAACGCATATGCCCTTTTTGGCCAACCAAGCAACCTGGGAGAGCAAATCAGCACTACAAAGAAATCTCTCGCCCCCCCCCCCCGGGGCAAAAGGGCCAGGCGAAAAAAGTCTAAAAACCAGAAAGGCAGGACAGGCCACGGAGTCAAGGGAGCCTTGTTAAGCTGATGGGCGGGATGTCAATGGCCAACAGCCAATCTTCACAAGTGTATCCTCTTTCCCAAACCATGGAAAACACAGAACCACAGAGCATAGGGCACTTCCACACATGGGCGTTGACCTTGGGAAAATGAAAAAATCAACCAGACACAGGGACCCCAAAGTTGAGGGCTGCTGTCTTGACAAGAACCTCCACTCCGGTACACGTTTCATATCCCAGGAAAGAGCCAAGTGGACAAAGACGAGTGGACAAGTGGACAAAGACAAGTGGACAAGTGGACAAGTGGTGCTACGTAGGTCCAATGGAGTGTCACTCAGCCATGAAATCCACGTCATGAGGCTGGTAGCAGCATCCTGAGTGGATTTAGGTACGATCATCCTCAGTGAAATAAGTCCCACAAAAAAAGAAACTTATGATATCACTTATCGAGGGAATGTAAAAATCGCTCCCCATGCACTGAATCCCCAAACAGAACAGAGTCACGCTTTTAGAAAACACACTTATGCCTGCTTCAGGGGAAAGGTGAGGTGGGGTGACGCATAAAACTCGAGTTTGAAATGAGCACAGATACCCTTCCGAAAACCGAATATGGAATGGACACGACCTACTCCTTGCTCAATCAACTGGACTCACCAGACCCTGTTCATCGCACAAGTATCTATCCGACTAGTAAGCATCTTAAAAGCTAAGTCTTGATATCTCTGTGTAAGTGCATCAAGTGTGTGTAAAGCGGCCTAAAACCAGCAGGGAAAATCAGCTCAGACCCATTCTGAGGATACATTTCCAACATAATGAAGAAACAGGCAGGGCAAAACAGAGAGAAATTCTTCCAAAATGCGTTCAGGGACTGGCATGCAACCAGGATTGACCACATCTACAGCCCCAGCGGCAGAAGACATAAGGCTGGACACTCTTGGGGCTGAGACGATTGGTGAGGTTGGGAAAGCAAATGCAGACCCTTGAAAGGAATCCTGCGTGCTCCCCATTCCATGGGTCCCAACTCTCCAGGTTCAACGCAATCTTCCGACAGCGAAAGCACTCATTGGAAACCCAGCGGATGCTACACCGTGGGATCGGGAAAGCTTTCTGAAACTCACCTCAGTTTTCATCTCCTGGTGCTCGTGTTCTCCATTCAGGCCCCCTTACTAACAATCTCCCCACTTGGAGACTCGGCGCCTTTCCATGCCTCTTTCGTACCGTCTGCAATTTGTCCGCAAGATGAACTGCAAGAGGGGGAACCAATGAGAGACTCGCTGGAGGTGTTTGGTCGGGCACATGTCACTCTCATTTCCCATCACGAAGAAGAATTCACCAGCGGTTCAGCCTGCCACCCCGGATCGACAATAGGGCGTGAAGCCATCCAGCCGTGTTGCGTCCCACTCACAAAAAAGCGACTTGGGAAATGGAGCTCAGGGGCCCTGCACTTCCCAAACCTGCAGAGTTCTAAACGATAACTATCGCCCCAAAATATATTGAGGTCAGGCTACGAAGAGGCGCTGAACGCAAGGCAGAACTGCAGGAAACGGATGTCAACGGGTACATCGGAATGGCCCCGATAGCACATGAAAAGCGCCAGAACGTGGACAATGATGCGGTTGGCCAAAAAGGGCGTATGCGTTTTTTCCTGAATATATTCAGGAAAAAACGCATACGCCCTTTTTGGCCAACCAAGCAACCTGGGAGAGCAAATCAGCACTACAAAGAAATCTCTCGCCCCCCCCCCCCCGGGGCAAAAGGGCCAGGCGAAAAAAGTCTAAAAACCAGAAAGGCAGGACAGCCCACGGAGTCAAGGGAGCCTTGTTAAGCTGATGGGCGGGATGTCAATGGCCAACAGCCAATCTTCACAAGTGTATCCTCTTTCCCAAACCATGGAAAACACAGAACCACAGAGCATAGGGCACTTCCACACATGGGCGTTGACCTTGGGAAAATGAAAAAATCAACCAGACACAGGGACCCCAAAGTTGAGGGCTGCTGTCTTGACAAGAACCTCCACTCCGGTACACGTTTCATATCCCAGGAAAGAGCCAAGTGGACAAAGACGAGTGGACAAGTGGACAAAGACAAGTGGACAAGTGGACAAGTGGTGCTACGTAGGTCCAATGGAGTGTCACTCAGCCATGAAATCCACGTCATGAGGCTGGTAGCAGCATCCTGAGTGGATTTAGGTACGATCATCCTCAGTGAAATAAGTCCCACAAAAAAAGAAACTTATGATATCACTTATCGAGGGAATGTAAAAATCGCTCCCCATGAACGGAATCCCCAAACAGAACAGAGTCACGCTTTTAGAAAACACACTTATGCCTGCTTCAGGGGAAAGGTGAGGTGGGGTGACGCATAAAACTCGAGTTTGAAATGAGCACAGATACCCTTCCGAAAACCGAATATGGAATGGACACGACCTACTCCTTGCTCAATCAACTGGACTCACCAGACCCTGTTCATCGCACAAGTATCTATCCGACTAGTAAGCATCTTCAAAGCTAAGTCTTGATATCTCTGTGTAAGTGCATCAAGTGTGTGTAAAGCGGCCTAAAACCAGCAGGGAAAATCAGCTCAGACCCATTCTGAGGATACATTTCCAACATAAAGAAGAAACAAGCAGGGCAAAACAGAGAGAAATTCTTCCAAAATGCGTTCAGGGACTGGCATGCAACCAGGATTGACCACATCTACAGCCCCAGCGGCAGAAGACATAAGGCTGGACACTCTTGGGGCTGAGACGATTGGTGAGGTTGGGAAAGCAAATGCAGACCCTTGAAAGGAATCCTGCGTGCTCCCCATTCCATGGCTCCCAACTCTCCAGGTTCAACGCAATCTTCCGACAGCGAAAGCACTCATTGGAAACCCAGCGGATGCTACACCGTGGGATCGGGAAAGCTTTCTGAAACTCACCTCAGTTTTCCTCTCCTGGTGCTCGTGTTCTCCATTCAGGCCCCCTTACTAACAATCTCCCCACTTGGAGACTCGGCGCCTTTCCATGCCTCTTTCGTACCGTCTGCAATTTGTCCGCAGGATGAACTGCAAGAGGGGGAACCAATGAGAGACTCGCTGGAGGTGTTTGGTCGGGCACATGTCACTCTCATTTCCCATCACGAAGAAGAATTCACCAGCGGTTCAGCCTGCCACCGCGGATCGACAATAGGGCGTGAAGCCATCCAGCCGTGTTGCGTCCCACTCACAAAAAAGCGACTTGGGAAATGGAGCTCAGGGGCCCTGCACTTCCCAAACCTGCAGAGTTCTAAACGATAACTATCGCCCCAAAATATATTGAGGTCAGGCTACGAAGAGGCGCTGAACGCAAGGCAGAACTGCAGGAAACGGATGTCAACGGGTACATCGGAATGGCCCCGATAGCACATGAAAAGCGCCAGAACGTGGACAATGATGCGGTTGGCCAAAAAGGGCGTATGCGTTTTTTCCTGAATATATTCAGGAAGAAACGCATACGCCCTTTTTGGCCAACCAAGCAACCTGGGAGAGCAAATCAGCACTACAAAGAAATCTCTCGCCCCCCCCCCCGGGGCAAAAGGGCCAGGCGAAAAAAGTCTAAAAACCAGAAAGGCAGGACAGGCCACGGAGTCAAGGGAGCCTTGTTAAGCTGATGGGCGGGATGTCAATGGCCAACAGCCAATCTTCACAAGTGTATCCTCTTTCCCAAACCATGGAAAACACAGAACCACAGAGCATAGGGCACTTCCACACATGGGCGTTGACCTTGGGAAAATGAAAAAATCAACCAGACACAGGGACCCCAAAGTTGAGGGCTGCTGTCTTGACAAGAACCTCCACTCCGGTACACGTTTCATATCCCAGGAAAGAGCCAAGTGGACAAAGACGAGTGGACAAGTGGACAAAGACAAGTGGACAAGTGGACAAGTGGTGCTACGTAGGTCCAATGGAGTGTCACTCAGCCATGAAATCCACGTCATGAGGCTGGTAGCAGCATCCTGAGTGGATTTAGGTACGATCATCCTCAGTGAAATAAGTCCCACAAAAAAAGAAACTTATGATATCACTTATCGAGGGAATGTAAAAATCGCTCCCCATGAACGGAATCCCCAAAGAGAACAGAGTCACGCTTTTAGAAAACACACTTATGCCTGCTTCAGGGGAAAGGTGAGGTGGGGTGACGCATAAAACTCGAGTTTGAAATGAGCACAGATACCCTTCCGAAAACCGAATATGGAATGGACACGACCTACTCCTTGCTCAATCAACTGGACTCACCAGACCCTGTTCATCGCACAAGTATCTATCCGACTAGTAAGCATCTTAAAAGCTAAGTCTTGATATCTCTGTGTAAGTGCATCAAGTGTGTGTAAAGCGGCCTAAAACCAGCAGGGAAAATCAGCTCAGACCCATTCTGAGGATACATTTCCAACATAAAGAAGAAACAAGCAGGGCAAAACAGAGAGAAATTCTTCCAAAATGCGTTCAGGGACTGGCATGCAACCAGGATTGACCACATCTACAGCCCCAGCGGCAGAAGACATAAGGCTGGACACTCTTGGGGCTGAGACGATTGGTGAGGTTGGGAAAGCAAATGCAGACCCTTGAAAGGAATCCTGCGTGCTCCCCATTCCATGGGTCCCAACTCTCCAGGTTCAACGCAATCTTCCGACAACGAAAGCACTCATTGGAAACCCAGCGGATGCTACACCGTGGGATCGGGAAAGCTTTCTGAAACTCACCTCAGTTTTCCTCTCCTGGTGCTCGTGTTCTCCATTCAGGCCCCCTTACTAACAATCTCCCCACTTGGAGACTCGGCGCCTTTCCATGCCTCTTTCGTACCGTCTGCAATTTGTCCGCAGGATGAACTGCAAGAGGGGGAACCAATGAGAGACTCGCTGGAGGTGTTTGGTCGGGCACATGTCACTCTCATTTCCCATCACGAAGAAGAATTCACCAGCGGTTCAGCCTGCAACCGCGGATCGACAATAGGGCGTGAAGCCATCCAGCCGTGTTGCGTCCCACTCACAAAAAAGCGACTTGGGAAATGGAGCTCAGGGGCCCTGCACTTCCCAAACCTGCAGAGTTCTAAACGATAACTATCGCCCCAAAATATATTGAGGTCAGGCTACGAAGAGGCGCTGAACGCAAGGCAGAACTGCAGGAAACGGATGTCAACGGGTACATCGGAATGGCCCCGATAGCACATGAAAAGCGCCAGAACGTGGACAATGATGCGGTTGGCCAAAAAGGGCGTATTCAGGAAAAAACGCATACGCCCTTTTTGGCCAACCAAGCAACCTGTGAGAGCAAATCAGCACTACAAAGAAATCTCTCGCCCCCCCCCGGGGCAAAAGGGCCAGGCGAAAAAAGTCTAAAAACCAGAAAGGCAGGACAGGCCACGGAGTCAAGGGAGCCTTGTTAAGCTGATGGGCGGGATGTCAATGGCCAACAGCCAATCTTCACAAGTGTATCCTCTTTCCCAAACCATGGAAAACACAGAACCACAGAGCATAGGGCACTTCCACACATGGGCGTTGACCTTGGGAAAATGAAAAAATCAACCAGACACAGGGACCCCAAAGTTGAGGGCTGCTGTCTTGACAAGAACCTCCACTCCGGTACACGTTTCATATCCCAGGAAAGAGCCAAGTGGACAAAGACGAGTGGACAAGTGGACAAAGACAAGTGGACAAGTGGACAAGTGGTGCTACGTAGGTCCAATGGAGTGTCACTCAGCCATGAAATCCACGTCATGAGGCTGGTAGCAGCATCCTGAGTGGATTTAGGTACGATCATCCTCAGTGAAATAAGTCCCACAAAAAAAGAAACTTATGATATCACTTATCGAGGGAATGTAAAAATCGCTCCCCATGAACGGAATCCCCAAACAGAACAGAGTCACGCTTTTAGAAAACACACTTATGCCTGCTTCAGGGGAAAGGTGAGGTGGGGTGACGCATAAAACTCGAGTTTGAAATGAGCACAGATACCCTTCCGAAAACCGAATATGGAATGGACACGACCTACTCCTTGCTCAATCAACTGGACTCACCAGACCCTGTTCATCGCACAAGTATCTATCCGACTAGTAAGCATCTTAAAAGCTAAGTCTTGATATCTCTGTGTAAGTGCATCAAGTGTGTGTAAAGCGGCCTAAAACCAGCAGGGAAAATCAGCTCAGACCCATTCTGAGGATACATTTCCAACACAAAGAAGAAACAAGCAGGGCAAAACAGAGAGAAATTCTTCCAAAATGCGTTCAGGGACTGGCATGCAACCAGGATTGACCACATCTACAGCCCCAGCGGCAGAAGACATAAGGCTGGACACTCTTGGGGCTGAGACGATTGGTGAGGTTGGGAAAGCAAATGCAGACCCTTGAAAGGAATCCTGCGTGCTCCCCATTCCATGGGTCCCAACTCTCCAGGTTCAACGCAATCTTCCGACAGCGAAAGCACTCATTGGAAACCCAGCGGATGCTACACCATGGGATCGGGAAAGCTTTCTGAAACTCACCTCAGTTTTCATCTCCTGGTGCTCGTGTTCTCCATTCAGGCCCCCTTACTAACAATCTCCCCACCTGGAGACTCGGCGCCTTTCCATGCCTCTTTCGTACCGTCTGCAATTTGTCCGCAGGATGAACTGCAAGAGGGGGAACCAATGAGAGACTCGCTGGAGGTGTTTGGTCGGGCACATGTCACTCTCATTTCCCATCACGAAGAAGAATTCACCAGCGGTTCAGCCTGCCACCCCGGATCGACAATAGGGCGTGAAGCCATCCAGCCGTGTTGCGTCCCACTCACAAAAAAGCGACTTGGGAAATGGAGCTCAGGGGCACTGCACTTCCCAAACCTGCAGAGTTCTAAACGATAACTATCGCCCCAAAATATATTGAGGTCAGGCTACGAAGAGGCGCTGAACGCAAGGCAGAACTGCAGGAAACGGATGTCAACGGGTACATCGGAATGGCCCCGATAGCACATGAAAAGCGCCAGAACGTGGACAATGATGCGGTTGGCCAAAAAGGGCGTATTCAGGAAAAAACGCATATGCCCTTTTTGGCCAACCAAGCAACCTGGGAGAGCAAATCAGCACTACAAAGAAATCTCTCGCCCCCCCCCCCCGGGGCAAAAGGGCCAGGCGAAAAAAGTCTAAAAACCAGAAAGGCAGGACAGCCCACGGAGTCAAGGGAGCCTTGTTAAGCTGATGGGCGGGATGTCAATGGCCAACAGCCAATCTTCACAAGTGTATCCTCTTTCCCAAACCATGGAAAACACAGAACCACAGAGCATAGGGCACTTCCACACATGGGCGTTGACCTTGGGAAAATGAAAAAATCAACCAGACACAGGGACCCCAAAGTTGAGGGCTGCTGTCTTGACAAGAACCTCCACTCCGGTACACGTTTCATATCCCAGGAAAGAGCCAAGTGGACAAAGACGAGTGGACAAGTGGACAAAGACAAGTGGACAAGTGGACAAGTGGTGCTACGTAGGTCCAATGGAGTGTCACTCAGCCATGAAATCCACGTCATGAGGCTGGTAGCAGCATCCTGAGTGGATTTAGGTACGATCATCCTCAGTGAAATAAGTCCCACAAAAAAAGAAACTTATGATATCACTTATCGAGGGAATGTAAAAATCGCTCCCCATGCACTGAATCCCCAAACAGAACAGAGTCACGCTTTTAGAAAACACACTTATGCCTGCTTCAGGGGAAAGGTGAGGTGCGGTGACGCATAAAACTCGAGGTTGAAATGAGCACAGATACCCTTCCGAAAACCGAATATGGAATGGACACGACCTACTCCTTGCTCAATCAACTGGACTCACCAGACCCTGTTCATCGCACAAGTATCTATCCGACTAGTAAGCATCTTAAAAGCTAAGTCTTGATATCTCTGTGTAAGTGCATCAAGTGTGTGTAAAGCGGCCTAAAACCAGCAGGGAAAATCAGCTCAGACCCATTCTGAGGATACATTTCCAACATAAAGAAGAAACAAGCAGGGCAAAACAGAGAGAAATTCTTCCAAAATGCGTTCAGGGACTGGCATGCAACCAGGATTGACCACATCTACAGCCCCAGCGGCAGAAGACATAAGGCTGGACACTCTTGGGGCTGAGACGATTGGTGAGGTTGGGAAAGCAAATGCAGACCCTTGAAAGGAATCCTGCGTGCTCCCCATTCCATGGGTCCCAACTCTCCAGGTTCAACGCAATCTTCCGACAGCGAAAGCACTCATTGGAAACCCAGCGGATGCTACACCGTGGGATCGGGAAAGCTTTCTGAAACTCACCTCAGTTTTCATCTCCTGGTGCTCGTGTTCTCCATTCAGGCCCCCTTACTAACAATCTCCCCACTTGGAGACTCGGCGCCTTTCCATGCCTCTTTCGTACCGTCTGCAATTTGTCCGCAGGATGAACTGCAAGAGGGGGAACCAATGAGAGACTCGCTGGAGGTGTTTGGTCGGGCACATGTCACTCTCATTTCCCATCACGAAGAAGAATTCACCAGCGGTTCAGCCTGCCACCCCGGATCGACAATAGGGCGTGAAGCCATCCAGCCGTGTTGCGTCCCACTCACAAAAAAGCGACTTGGGAAATGGAGCTCAGGGGCCCTGCACTTCCCAAACCTGCAGAGTTCTAAACGATAACTATCGCCCCAAAATATATTGAGGTCAGGCTACGAAGAGGCGCTGAACGCAAGGCAGAACTGCAGGAAACGGATGTCAACGGGTACATCGGAATGGCCCCGATAGCACATGAAAAGCGCCAGAACGTGGACAATGATGCGGTTGGCCAAAAAGGGCGTATGCGTTTTTTCCTGAATATATTCAGGAAAAAACGCATACGCCCTTTTTGGCCAACCAAGCAACCTGGGAGAGCAAATCAGCACTACAAAGAAATCTCTCGCCCCCCCCCCCGGGGCAAAAGGGCCAGGCGAAAAAAGTCTAAAAACCAGAAAGGCAGGACAGCCCACGGAGTCAAGGGAGCCTTGTTAAGCTGATGGGCGGGATGTCAATGGCCAACAGCCAATCTTCACAAGTGTATCCTCTTTCCCAAACCATGTAAAACACAGAACCACAGAGCATAGGGCACTTCCACACATGGGCGTTGACCTTGGGAAAATGAAAAAATCAACCAGACACAGGGACCCCAAAGTTGAGGGCTGCTGTCTTGACAAGAACCTCCACTCCGGTACACGTTTCATATCCCAGGAAAGAGCCAAGTGGACAAAGACGAGTGGACAAGTGGACAAAGACAAGTGGACAAGTGGACAAGTGGTGCTACGTAGGTCCAATGGAGTGTCACTCAGCCATGAAATCCACGTCATGAGGCTGGTAGCAGCATCCTGAGTGGATTTAGGTACGATCATCCTCAGTGAAATAAGTCCCACAAAAAAAGAAACTTATGATATCACTTATCGAGGGAATGTAAAAATCGCTCCCCATGCACTGAATCCCCAAACAGAACAGAGTCACGCTTTTAGAAAACACACTTATGCCTGCTTCAGGGGAAAGGTGAGGTGCGGTGACGCATAAAACTCGAGTTTGAAATGAGCACAGATACCCTTCCGAAAACCGAATATGGAATGGACACGACCTACTCCTTGCTCAATCAACTGGACTCACCAGACCCTGTTCATCGCACAAGTATCTATCCGACTAGTAAGCATCTTAAAAGCTAAGTCTTGATATCTCTCTGTAAGTGCATCAAGGGTGTGTAAAGCGGCCTAAAACCAGCAGGGAAAATCAGCTCAGACCCATTCTGAGGATACATTTCCAACACAAAGAAGAAACAAGCAGGGCAAAACAGAGAGAAATTCTTCCAAAATGCGTTCAGGGACTGGCATGCAACCAGGATTGACCACATCTACAGCCCCAGCGGCAGAAGACATAAGGCTGGACACTCTTGGGGCTGAGACGATTGGTGAGGTTGGGAAAGCAAATGCAGACCCTTGAAAGGAATCCTGCGTGCTCCCCATTCCATGGGTCCCAACTCTCCAGGTTCAACGCAATCTTCCGACAGCGAAAGCACTCATTGGAAACCCAGCGGATGCTACACCATGGGATCGGGAAAGCTTTCTGAAACTCACCTCAGTTTTCATTTCCTGGTGCTCGTGTTCTCCATTCAGGCCCCCTTACTAACAATCTCCCCACCTGGAGACTCGGCGCCTTTCCATGCCTCTTTCGTACCGTCTGCAATTTGTCCGCAGGATGAACTGCAAGAGGGGGAACCAATGAGAGACTCGCTGGAGGTGTTTGGTCGGGCACATGTCACTCTCATTTCCCATCACGAAGAAGAATTCACCAGCGGTTCAGCCTGCCACCCCGGATCGAAAATAGGGCGTGAAGCCATCCAGCCGTGTTGCGTCCCACTCACAAAAAAGCGACTTGGGAAATGGAGCTCAGGGACACTGCACTTCCCAAACCTGCAGAGTTCTAAACGATAACTATCGCCCCAAAATATATTGAGGTCAGGCTACGAAGAGGCGCTGAACGCAAGGCAGAACTGCAGGAAACGGATGTCAACGGGTACATCGGAATGGCCCCGATAGCACATGAAAAGCGCCAGAACGTGGACAATGATGCGGTTGGCCAAAAAGGGCGTATTCAGGAAAAAACGCATATGCCCTTTTTGGCCAACCAAGCAACCTGGGAGAGCAAATCAGCACTACAAAGAAATCTCTCGCCCCCCCCCCCCCGGGGCAAAAGGGCCAGGCGAAAAAAGTCTAAAAACCAGAAAGGCAGGACAGGCCACGGAGTCAAGGGAGCCTTGTTAAGCTGATGGGCGGGATGTCAATGGCCAACAGCCAATCTTCACAAGTGTATCCTCTTTCCCAAACCATGGAAAACACAGAACCACAGAGCATAGGGCACTTCCACACATGGGCGTTGACCTTGGGAAAATGAAAAAATCAACCAGACACAGGGACCCCAAAGTTGAGGGCTGCTGTCTTGACAAGAACCTCCACTCCGGTACACGTTTCATATCCCAGGAAAGAGCCAAGTGGACAAAGACGAGTGGACAAGTGGACAAAGACAAGTGGACAAGTGGACAAGTGGTGCTACGTAGGTCCAATGGAGTGTCACTCAGCCATGAAATCCACGTCATGAGGCTGGTAGCAGCATCCTGAGTGGATTTAGGTACGATCATCCTCAGTGAAATAAGTCCCACAAAAAAAGAAACTTATGATATCACTTATCGAGGGAATGTAAAAATCGCTCCCCATGCACTGAATCCCCAAACAGAACAGAGTCACGCTTTTAGAAAACACACTTATGCCTGCTTCAGGGGAAAGGTGAGGTGCGGTGACGCATAAAACTCGAGTTTGAAATGAGCACAGATACCCTTCCGAAAACCGAATATGGAATGGACACGACCTACTCCTTGCTCAATCAACTGGACTCACCAGACCCTGTTCATCGCACAAGTATCTATCCGACTAGTAAGCATCTTAAAAGCTAAGTCTTGATATCTCTGTGTAAGTGCATCAAGTGTGTGTAAAGCGGCCTAAAACCAGCAGGGAAAATCAGCTCAGACCCATTCTGAGGATACATTTCCAACATAAAGAAGAAACAAGCAGGGCAAAACAGAGAGAAATTCTTCCAAAATGCGTTCAGGGACTGGCATGCAACCAGGATTGACCACATCTACAGCCCCAGCGGCAGAAGACATAAGGCTGGACACTCTTGGGGCTGAGACGATTGGTGAGGTTGGGAAAGCAAATGCAGACCCTTGAAAGGAATCCTGCGTGCTCCCCATTCCATGGGTCCCAACTCTCCAGGTTCAACGCAATCTTCCGACAGCGAAAGCACTCATTGGAAACCCAGCGGATGCTACACCGTGGGATCGGGAACGCTTTCTGAAACTCACCTCAGTTTTCATCTCCTGGTGCTCGTGTTCTCCATTCAGGCCCCCTTACTAACAATCTCCCCACTTGGAGACTCGGCGCCTTTCCATGCCTCTTTCGTACCGTCTGCAATTTGTCCGCAGGATGAACTGCAAGAGGGGGAACCAATGAGAGACTCGCTGGAGGTGTTTGGTCGGGCACATGTCACTCTCATTTCCCATCACGAAGAAGAATTCACCAGCGGTTCAGCCTGCCACCCCGGATCGACAATAGGGCGTGAAGCCATCCAGCCGTGTTGCGTCCCACTCACAAAAAAGCGACTTGGGAAATGGAGCTCAGGGGCCCTGCACTTCCCAAACCTGCAGAGTTCTAAACGATAACTATCGCCCCAAAATATATTGAGGTCAGGCTACGAAGAGGCGCTGAACGCAAGGCAGAACTGCAGGAAACGGATGTCAACGGGTACATCGGAATGGCCCCGATAGCACATGAAAAGCGCCAGAACGTGGACAATGATGCGGTTGGCCAAAAAGGGCGTATTCAGGAAAAAACGCATATGCCCTTTTTGGCCAACCAAGCAACCTGGGAGAGCAAATCAGCACTACAAAGAAATCTCTCGCCCCCCCCCCCCCGGGGCAAAAGGGCCAGGCGAAAAAAGTCTAAAAACCAGAAAGGCAGGACAGCCCACGGAGTCAAGGGAGCCTTGTTAAGCTGATGGGCGGGATGTCAATGGCCAACAGCCAATCTTCACAAGTGTATCCTCTTTCCCAAACCATGGAAAACACAGAACCACAGAGCATAGGGCACTTCCACACATGGGCGTTGACCTTGGGAAAATGAAAAAATCAACCAGACACAGGGACCCCAAAGTTGAGGGCTGCTGTCTTGACAAGAACCTCCACTCCGGTACACGTTTCATATCCCAGGAAAGAGCCAAGTGGACAAAGACGAGTGGACAAGTGGACAAAGACAAGTGGACAAGTGGACAAGTGGTGCTACGTAGGTCCAATGGAGTGTCACTCAGCCATGAAATCCACGTCATGAGGCTGGTAGCAGCATCCTGAGTGGATTTAGGTACGATCATCCTCAGTGAAATAAGTCCCACAAAAAAAGAAACTTATGATATCACTTATCGAGGGAATGTAAAAATCGCTCCCCATGCACTGAATCCCCAAACAGAACAGAGTCACGCTTTTAGAAAACACACTTATGCCTGCTTCAGGGGAAAGGTGAGGTGCGGTGACGCATAAAACTCGAGTTTGAAATGAGCACAGATACCCTTCCGAAAACCGAATATGGAATGGACACGACCTACTCCTTGCTCAATCAACTGGACTCACCAGACCCTGTTCATCGCACAAGTATCTATCCGACTAGTAAGCATCTTAAAAGCTAAGTCTTGATATCTCTGTGTAAGTGCATCAAGGGTGTGTAAAGCGGCCTAAAACCAGCAGGGAAAATCAGCTCAGACCCATTCTGAGGATACATTTCCAACACAAAGAAGAAACAAGCAGGGCAAAACAGAGAGAAATTCTTCCAAAATGCGTTCAGGGACTGGCATGCAACCAGGATTGACCACATCTACAGCCCCAGCGGCAGAAGACATAAGGCTGGACACTCTTGGGGCTGAGACGATTGGTGAGGTTGGGAAAGCAAATGCAGACCCTTGAAAGGAATCCTGCGTGCTCCCCATTCCATGGGTCCCAACTCTCCAGGTTCAACGCAATCTTCCGACAGCGAAAGCACTCATTGGAAACCCAGCGGATGCTACACCGTGGGATCGGGAAAGCTTTCTGAAACTCACCTCAGTTTTCATCTCCTGGTGCTCGTGTTCTCCATTCAGGCCCCCTTACTAACAATCTCCCCACTTGGAGACTCGGCGCCTTTCCATGCCTCTTTCGTACCGTCTGCAATTTGTCCGCAGGATGAACTGCAAGAGGGGGAACCAATGAGAGACTCGCTGGAGGTGTTTGGTCGGGCACATGTCACTCTCATTTCCCATCACGAAGAAGAATTCACCAGCGGTTCAGCCTGCCACCCCGGATCGACAATAGGGCGTGAAGCCATCCAGCCGTGTTGCGTCCCACTCACAAAAAAGCGACTTGGGAAATGGAGCTCAGGGGCCCTGCACTTCCCAAACCTGCAGAGTTCTAAACGATAACTATCGCCCCAAAATATATTGAGGTCAGGCTACGAAGAGGCGCTGAACGCAAGGCAGAACTGCAGGAAACGGATGTCAACGGGTACATCGGAATGGCCCCGATAGCACATGAAAAGCGCCAGAACGTGGACAATGATGCGGTTGGCCAAAAAGGGCGTATGCGTTTTTTCCTGAATATATTCAGGAAAAAACGCATACGCCCTTTTTGGCCAACCAAGCAACCTGGGAGAGCAAATCAGCACTACAAAGAAATCTCTCGCCCCCCCCCCGGGGCAAAAGGGCCAGGCGAAAAAAGTCTAAAAACCAGAAAGGCAGGACAGCCCACGGAGTCAAGGGAGCCTTGTTAAGCTGATGGGCGGGATGTCAATGGCCAACAGCCAATCTTCACAAGTGTATCCTCTTTCCCAAACCATGGAAAACACAGAACCACAGAGCATAGGGCACTTCCACACATGGGCGTTGACCTTGGGAAAATGAAAAAATCAACCAGACACAGGGACCCCAAAGTTGAGGGCTGCTGTCTTGACAAGAACCTCCACTCCGGTACACGTTTCATATCCCAGGAAAGAGCCAAGTGGACAAAGACGAGTGGACAAGTGGACAAAGACAAGTGGACAAGTGGACAAGTGGTGCTACGTAGGTCCAATGGAGTGTCACTCAGCCATGAAATCCACGTCATGAGGCTGGTAGCAGCAT
Source organism: Kogia breviceps (assembly GCF_026419965.1). Classification (NCBI taxonomy): domain Eukaryota; kingdom Metazoa; phylum Chordata; class Mammalia; order Artiodactyla; family Physeteridae; genus Kogia; species Kogia breviceps. The sequence goes on from NW_026712100.1 coordinate 347,591, forward strand.
CCTGAGTGGATTTAGGTACGATCATCCTCAGTGAAATAAGTCCCACAAAAAAAGAAACTTATGATATCACTTATCGAGGGAATGTAAAAATCGCTCCCCATGAACGGAATCCCCAAACAGAACAGAGTCACGCTTTTAGAAAACACACTTATGCCTGCTTCAGGGGAAAGGTGAGGTGCGGTGACGCATAAAACTCGAGTTTGAAATGAGCACAGATACCCTTCCGAAAACCGAATATGGAATGGACACGACCTACTCCTTGCTCAATCAACTGGACTCACCAGACCCTGTTCATCGCACAAGTATCTATCCGACTAGTAAGCATCTTAAAAGCTAAGTCTTGATATCTCTGTGTAAGTGCATCAAGGGTGTGTAAAGCGGCCTAAAACCAGCAGGGAAAATCAGCTCAGACCCATTCTGAGGATACATTTCCAACACAAAGAAGAAACAAGCAGGGCAAAACAGAGAGAAATTCTTCCAAAATGCGTTCAGGGACTGGCATGCAACCAGGATTGACCACATCTACAGCCCCAGCGGCAGAAGACATAAGGCTGGACACTCTTGGGGCTGAGACGATTGGTGAGGTTGGGAAAGCAAATGCAGACCCTTGAAAGGAATCCTGCGTGCTCCCCATTCCATGGCTCCCAACTCTCCAGGTTCAACGCAATCTTCCGACAGCGAAAGCACTCATTGGAAACCCAGCGGATGCTACACCGTGGGATCGGGAAAGCTTTCTGAAACTCACCTCAGTTTTCCTCTCCTGGTGCTCGTGTTCTCCATTCAGGCCCCCTTACTAACAATCTCCCCACTTGGAGACTCGGCGCCTTTCCATGCCTCTTTCGTACCGTCTGCAATTTGTCCGCAGGATGAACTGCAAGAGGGGGAACCAATGAGAGACTCGCTGGAGGTGTTTGGTCGGGCACATGTCACTCTCATTTCCCATCACGAAGAAGAATTCACCAGCGGTTCAGCCTGCCACCGCGGATCGACAATAGGGCGTGAAGCCATCCAGCCGTGTTGCGTCCCACTCACAAAAAAGCGACTTGGGAAATGGAGCTCAGGGGCCCTGCACTTCCCAAACCTGCAGAGTTCTAAACGATAACTATCGCCCCAAAATATATTGAGGTCAGGCTACGAAGAGGCGCTGAACGTAAGGCAGAACTGCAGGAAACGGATGTCAACGGGTACATCGGAATGGCCCCGATAGCACATGAAAAGCGCCAGAACGTGGACAATGATGCGGTTGGCCAAAAAGGGCGTATTCAGGAAAAAACGCATACGCCCTTTTTGGCCAACCAAGCAACCTGGGAGAGCAAATCAGCACTACAAAGAAATCTCTCGCCCCCCCCCCCCCCGGGGCAAAAGGGCCAGGCGAAAAAAGTCTAAAAACCAGAAAGGCAGGACAGCCCACGGAGTCAAGGGAGCCTTGTTAAGCTGATGGGCGGGATGTCAATGGCCAACAGCCAATCTTCACAAGTGTATCCTCTTTCCCAAACCATGTAAAACACAGAACCACAGAGCATAGGGCACTTCCACACATGGGCGTTGACCTTGGGACAATGAAAAAATCAACCAGACACAGGGACCCCAAAGTTGAGGGCTGCTGTCTTGACAAGAACCTCCACTCCGGTACACGTTTCATATCCCAGGAAAGAGCCAAGTGGACAAAGACGAGTGGACAAGTGGACAAAGACAAGTGGACAAGTGGACAAGTGGTGCTACGTAGGTCCAATGGAGTGTCACTCAGCCATGAAATCCACGTCATGAGGCTGGTAGCAGCATCCTGAGTGGATTTAGGTACGATCATCCTCAGTGAAATAAGTCCCACAAAAAAAGAAACTTATGATATCACTTATCGAGGGAATGTAAAAATCGCTCCCCATGAACGGAATCCCCAAACAGAACAGAGTCACGCTTTTAGAAAACACACTTATGCCTGCTTCAGGGGAAAGGTGAGGTGCGGTGACGCATAAAACTCGAGTTTGAAATGAGCACAGATACCCTTCCGAAAACCGAATATGGAATGGACACGACCTACTCCTTGCTCAATCAACTGGACTCACCAGACCCTGTTCATCGCACAAGTATCTATCCGACTAGTAAGCATCTTAAAAGCTAAGTCTTGATATCTCTGTGTAAGTGCATCAAGGGTGTGTAAAGCGGCCTAAAACCAGCAGGGAAAATCAGCTCAGACCCATTCTGAGGATACATTTCCAACACAAAGAAGAAACAAGCAGGGCAAAACAGAGAGAAATTCTTCCAAAATGCGTTCAGGGACTGGCATGCAACCAGGATTGACCACATCTACAGCCCCAGCGGCAGAAGACATAAGGCTGGACACTCTTGGGGCTGAGACGATTGGTGAGGTTGGGAAAGCAAATGCAGACCCTTGAAAGGAATCCTGCGTGCTCCCCATTCCATGGCTCCCAACTCTCCAGGTTCAACGCAATCTTCCGACAGCGAAAGCACTCATTGGAAACCCAGCGGATGCTACACCGTGGGATCGGGAAAGCTTTCTGAAACTCACCTCAGTTTTCCTCTCCTGGTGCTCGTGTTCTCCATTCAGGCCCCCTTACTAACAATCTCCCCACTTGGAGACTCGGCGCCTTTCCATGCCTCTTTCGTACCGTCTGCAATTTGTCCGCAGGATGAACTGCAAGAGGGGGAACCAATGAGAGACTCGCTGGAGGTGTTTGGTCGGGCACATGTCACTCTCATTTCCCATCACGAAGAAGAATTCACCAGCGGTTCAGCCTGCCACCGCGGATCGACAATAGGGCGTGAAGCCATCCAGCCGTGTTGCGTCCCACTCACAAAAAAGCGACTTGGGAAATGGAGCTCAGGGGCCCTGCACTTCCCAAACCTGCAGAGTTCTAAACGATAACTATCGCCCCAAAATATATTGAGGTCAGGCTACGAAGAGGCGCTGAACGCAAGGCAGAACTGCAGGAAACGGATGTCAACGGGTACATCGGAATGGCCCCGATAGCACATGAAAAGCGCCAGAACGTGGACAATGATGCGGTTGGCCAAAAAGGGCGTATGCGTTTTTTCCTGAATATATTCAGGAAAAAACGCATACGCCCTTTTTGGCGAACCAAGCAACCTGGGAGAGCAAATCAGCACTACAAAGAAATCTCTCGCCCCCCCCCCCCCCCGGGGCAAAAGGGCCAGGCGAAAAAAGTCTAAAAACCAGAAAGGCAGGACAGCCCACGGAGTCAAGGGAGCCTTGTTAAGCTGATGGGCGGGATGTCAATGGCCAACAGCCAATCTTCACAAGTGTATCCTCTTTCCCAAACCATGTAAAACACAGAACCACAGAGCATAGGGCACTTCCACACATGGGCGTTGACCTTGGGAAAATGAAAAAATCAACCAGACACAGGGACCCCAAAGTTGAGGGCTGCTGTCTTGACAAGAACCTCCACTCCGGTACACGTTTCATATCCCAGGAAAGAGCCAAGTGGACAAAGACGAGTGGACAAGTGGACAAAGACAAGTGGACAAGTGGACAAGTGGTGCTACGTAGGTCCAATGGAGTGTCACTCAGCCATGAAATCCACGTCATGAGGCTGGTAGCAGCATCCTGAGTGGATTTAGGTACGATCATCCTCAGTGAAATAAGTCCCACAAAAAAAGAAACTTATGATATCACTTATCGAGGGAATGTAAAAATCGCTCCCCATGAACGGAATCCCCAAACAGAACAGAGTCACGCTTTTAGAAAACACACTTATGCCTGCTTCAGGGGAAAGGTGAGGTGCGGTGACGCATAAAACTCGAGTTTGAAATGAGCACAGATACCCTTCCGAAAACCGAATATGGAATGGACACGACCTACTCCTTGCTCAATCAACTGGACTCACCAGACCCTGTTCATCGCACAAGTATCTATCCGACTAGTAAGCATCTTAAAAGCTAAGTCTTGATATCTCTGTGTAAGTGCATCAAGGGTGTGTAAAGCGGCCTAAAACCAGCAGGGAAAATCAGCTCAGACCCATTCTGAGGATACATTTCCAACACAAAGAAGAAACAAGCAGGGCAAAACAGAGAGAAATTCTTCCAAAATGCGTTCAGGGACTGGCATGCAACCAGGATTGACCACATCTACAGCCCCAGCGGCAGAAGACATAAGGCTGGACACTCTTGGGGCTGAGACGATTGGTGAGGTTGGGAAAGCAAATGCAGACCCTTGAAAGGAATCCTGCGTGCTCCCCATTCCATGGGTCCCAACTCTCCAGGTTCAACGCAATCTTCCGACAGCGAAAGCACTCATTGGAAACCCAGCGGATGCTACACCGTGGGATCGGGAAAGCTTTCTGAAACTCACCTCAGTTTTCCTCTCCTGGTGCTCGTGTTCTCCATTCAGGCCCCCTTACTAACAATCTCCCCACTTGGAGACTCGGCGCCTTTCCATGCCTCTTTCGTACCGTCTGCAATTTGTCCGCAGGATGAACTGCAAGAGGGGGAACCAATGAGAGACTCGCTGGAGGTGTTTGGTCGGGCACATGTCACTCTCATTTCCCATCACGAAGAAGAATTCACCAGCGGTTCAGCCTGCAACCGCGGATCGACAATAGGGCGTGAAGCCATCCAGCCGTGTTGCGTCCCACTCACAAAAAAGCGACTTGGGAAATGGAGCTCAGGGGCCCTGCACTTCCCAAACCTGCAGAGTTCTAAACGATAACTATCGCCCCAAAATATATTGAGGTCAGGCTACGAAGAGGCGCTGAACGCAAGGCAGAACTGCAGGAAACGGATGTCAACGGGTACATCGGAATGGCCCCGATAGCACATGAAAAGCGCCAGAACGTGGACAATGATGCGGTTGGCCAAAAAGGGCGTATGCGTTTTTTCCTGAATATATTCAGGAAAAAACGCATACGCCCTTTTTGGCCAACCAAGCAACCTGGGAGAGCAAATCAGCACTACAAAGAAATCTCTCGCCCCCCCCCCCCCCCGGGGCAAAAGGGCCAGGCGAAAAAAGTCTAAAAACCAGAAAGGCAGGACAGCCCACGGAGTCAAGGGAGCCTTGTTAAGCTGATGGGCGGGATGTCAATGGCCAACAGCCAATCTTCACAAGTGTATCCTCTTTCCCAAACCATGTAAAACACAGAACCACAGAGCATAGGGCACTTCCACACATGGGCGTTGACCTTGGGAAAATGAAAAAATCAACCAGACACAGGGACCCCAAAGTTGAGGGCTGCTGTCTTGACAAGAACCTCCACTCCGGTACACGTTTCATATCCCAGGAAAGAGCCAAGTGGACAAAGACGAGTGGACAAGTGGACAAAGACAAGTGGACAAGTGGACAAGTGGTGCTACGTAGGTCCAATGGAGTGTCACTCAGCCAAGAAATCCACGTCATGAGGCTGGTAGCAGCATCCTGAGTGGATTTAGGTACGATCATCCTCAGTGAAATAAGTCCCACAAAAAAAGAAACTTATGATATCACTTATCGAGGGAATGTAAAAATCGCTCCCCATGAACGGAATCCCCAAACAGAACAGAGTCACGCTTTTAGAAAACACACTTATGCCTGCTTCAGGGGAAAGGTGAGGTGCGGTGACGCATAAAACTCGAGTTTGAAATGAGCACAGATACCCTTCCGAAAACCGAATATGGAATGGACACGACCTACTCCTTGCTCAATCAACTGGACTCACCAGACCCTGTTCATCGCACAAGTATCTATCCGACTAGTAAGCATCTTAAAAGCTAAGTCTTGATATCTCTGTGTAAGTGCATCAAGTGTGTGTAAAGCGGCCTAAAACCAGCAGGGAAAATCAGCTCAGACCCATTCTGAGGATACATTTCCAACACAAAGAAGAAACAAGCACGGCAAAACAGAGAGAAATTCTTCCAAAATGCGTTCAGGGACTGGCATGCAACCAGGATTGACCACATCTACAGCCCCAGCGGCAGAAGACATAAGGCTGGACACTCTTGGGGCTGAGACGATTGGTGAGGTTGGGAAAGCAAATGCAGACCCTTGAAAGGAATCCTGCGTGCTCCCCATTCCATGGGTCCCAACTCTCCAGGTTCAACGCAATCTTCCGACAGCGAAAGCACTCATTGGAAACCCAGCGGATGCTACACCGTGGGATCGGGAAAGCTTTCTGAAACTCACCTCAGTTTTCCTCTCCTGGTGCTCGTGTTCTCCATTCAGGCCCCCTTACTAACAATCTCCCCACTTGGAGACTCGGCGCCTTTCCATGCCTCTTTCGTACCGTCTGCAATTTGTCCGCAGGATGAACTGCAAGAGGGGGAACCAATGAGAGACTCGCTGGAGGTGTTTGGTCGGGCACATGTCACTCTCATTTCCCATCACGAAGAAGAATTCACCAGCGGTTCAGCCTG